>NC_137617.1:44409645-44507264 GCF_963280865.1 Gymnoscopelus braueri
ACCCTGAAAAGAGAGATGGGGCGTCTGTCTGCATTCAATAACAGTCGCCGAGTAAGTCGGCGAGTTCACCCCGGCACTGCTTGTTGGGTCTGAGGTGCTCCCCTCGTTGCGTCGGGCTGTCTGAACAGGGTCCGGAAGATATAAGGCCAAGTGTGTGTGGGGAGGAAGTAATTGGCTTTAACGTCTGACATAACGTTCAACAGCGTTCAATCACATTCATTTGTCTGACAATTAATGGTCAAGTCAAATTCCATGGTGGCGACAGTAACCCTAGCAGCGGAGGGTCTTAAAGCAGGCGGAGGTGGGGGTGGGGGAGGTTCATTAATTAGGCCTAAAGCCATAGGCCTCTGCTGCTGCGGTTTAGATGCTGTTGCTTGATTATTTAATGATTAATGAGTCTCAGTATCTCTGTTGAATCAGGCCCTGATGATTCCGCCTGGCCGGGTCACACATTGAATAATAGCTGCTGGACCCCGTTCCTTCTGCTCTGCAGCTCCGGCCAGGTGGGCAGCGTTGCCAGATTTTGTGAGAGAAACAAGCAGGCCAGGTCTACGAAAACAAGCCCAAAAAGAAGCGACTAGGTCGCGTGTATGAACCAACTCATTCTAAATCCCAAGACGGCAAAGAGGTATCTTCCTGCGACGGATTTGCTTATAATTATTGGACATGGCAACACTGCATGTGAGCGCGAAGGCTGGATGTTGCTATATAATGTGTGTTGTTTGATTGCTGTGTTTTTTCCAGATCGCTTAGCTCCGCGCACGGTGATCGGTGGAGCATACCCACGCGCGTGTGTCCGAGTGGCTCGCCAGCATTATGGAACGCTGTAATTATGAGTTCAAAACAAGCATTCCCGTACGTACACGTGTTTACATGACTCACACACCTCGGATTATGTGCCGCGATGTAACTTTATTGCCCCATTGAAGGCTCATTTTGCACCCCCACACATGCCCGTATACCCTGCTACCCTTGAGGGAACGCCGTTTCACCTTAATTAAGATCTTACCATTAAAAAATCCCCCCTAAGGGGCTGTTGTTAGCCATTAGCCCTTCATGAGAGGTTTTGTTTTGTTTACTCATTAGCGCTTGGTGTTGGGAGCCCGGGCAGTAATTTGTTGGCCTGATGAGTGGGTGTAAAGAGGTGGTATAGCTGGATGCTGCGCTACGTGGGTAGATTATTGTCATGCCCTCTGCTCTGCTGGGCCGGGCCCACTGCATTGATTTATGCAGAGGAAATGAATGCATATGAAATTGACAATAATTATGTGATCTGAGCACTTTGTGTAGGCTACTTCAAGCACTGGGATAAGGGCTGACTGACTGACTGACTGACTGACAGCTGACTGTGTACACATGGAACCAAATGAACCTGACTACCTCACTGACTGACTAGGCTGCACCAACGCTCCTGATTTCGTGTATAGAGGGGCGGGTGTATAGAGGCGCAGAGAGACTGCGCCTGATTCCATTGGTTCACCGATCTGTCCGTCAACCCCCTCCCCGTTAACACAACATTACGAGCGACGCCCACTGCCCTCTGGTTGGTTGGGGAAATGAACACTTCCTCATACCGGGTACACCGACGCGTTCCTCCAGGCTTTTATTTTTTAGCAAAACTAAACAATAAAAGTCTGGAGATCGAGGCTACTGACTGACTGCTGACTGACTGACTGACTGACTGACTGACTGACTGACTGACTGACTGACTGACAGCTGACTGTGTACACATGGAACCAAATGAACCTGACAACCTCACAGACTAACTGACTGATTGACTGACTGACTGACTGACTGACTGACTGACTGACTGACTGACTGACTTATTTTATTTTCCATTGACCTATAATGACGAATACAAAAACGCTCGCTCCAGGTCAAATCCGGCGACCTCGGAACGGTGGCCACCAGGTATTCCTAAAACGGAACCTCAGTAAAACCATGCCTAAACCTAGCCTTATTCCTAACCTTAACCTCAGTAAAACTATGCCTAAACCTAACCTTATTCCTAACCTTAACCTCAGTAAAACTATGCCTAAACCTAACCTTATTCCTAACCTTAACCTCAGTAAAACTATGCCTAAACCTAACCTTATTCCTAACCTTAACCTCAGTAAAACTATGCCTAAACCTAACCTTATTCCTAACCTTAACCTCAGTAAAACTATGCCTAAACCTAACCTTATTCCTAACCTTAACCTCAGTAAAACCATGCCTAAACCTAGCCTTATTCCTAACCTTAACCTCAGTAAAACTATGCCTAAACCTAACCTTATCCTCAGTAAAACTATGCCTAAACCTAACCTTATCCTCAGTAAAACTATGCCTAAACCTAACCTTATCCTCAGTAAAACTATGCCTAAACCTAACCTTATCCTCAGTAAAACGAATACAAGAACAGCTGGGGGGCGAGCGGTCCGCGGAAAAACATGGGGGCGAGTGTGTTTTGGGGCGAGTGTGTTTTGGGGCGAGTGTTCCTTTACCATACTGGCATGTGTATGTATAAGTGTGTGCATGCGTGCAAGCTTGACTTATGCAGTACCGCATAGTAGCTGTGAACGTGAAAGTTGGTCTTCGGGTTATATAGGCCATATGTGTGCTTCCCTGGTTCTCAAAGTGGGGGTCCGGGGACCCCCAGGGGTCCTTGAGGGAGGGGGGGGATCCAGGCCAAGGGGTCTCCAGCTAAATTGTTGATAGTGAGGAACAGTGTTGGAAAAGTTACTAAAACATAGTAATATATTACTTATTACATATTACTTGTTTAAAAAGTAATATAGTTCCTGTACTTATTACTCCCTGCCAAAATTAATTAGTTACTTTACTAGTTACTGGAAAAAAAGTAATATATTACTTTAAGTTACATATTACTTTATAGTTACTTTCCAACACTGTGTTGGAAAAGTTAATAAAACATAGTAATATATTACCTATTACACATTACTTGTTTAAAAAGTAATATAGTTACTTTACTTATTACTCCCTGCCAAAAGTAATTAGTTACTTTACTAGTTACTGGAAAAAAGTAATAATATTACTTTAAGTTACATATTACTTTAGTTACTTTCCAACACTGGTGAGGAACCAAAAATGGACCTTGACAGATCTGTAACTCCTAAGCGTGTACGAATGGAACCAAACGGACCCCGTAAGGGTCCGTTTGGTTCCATTCGTACACGCTTGGGAGCTATGGAGGCCTGTGGCCTAATCGTGCACACCAAAACTGAGTGTCCGTGAAAATATTAAAAAACTGGTCTTACAGCCACTGGCGTGCTGCATGGCTCACAGGCCTTGCTGTACGTTGCCCCCCGGGGTCGACCCTTTGCAACCCTGTTAAAGTTATTGATCGTTGAGGGATTGTGGGAAAAGCCAACGACTGGGTCAGCTAAGCTCTCTGCGGCTTTGACTTTGTATCTTTAACCCGTTAAGACCGGGAACGCATCTGTGTAACGGCTTTAACCGTTATGTTATACTTTGGGCTATTCAAAAATAGCAGATATACAAGCTCATACCGCGGCACCGAGTGCCGCGGTATGAGCTTGTAGATCTGCTATTTTTGAATTTTTTTGAATGTGTGCAAATCTTTGAATATATATATATTTTAAAACGAACATTTGTAACTCAAATATTTGCTTCTGGGGGGGTCCCTGGAACAAAATATTTTTGAGATGGGGGTCCACGGCCAAATGCATATCATTGTGGGGGACCTTGACATGAACAAGTTTGAGAACAACTGATTATAGCAACATAAGGTGTTTCAAAAAGCTGTTTTGACATTCTACATTTGTAGAATCCCCAGAGGCAAAGAGTTACAAATGTTCGCTTTAAAAAAAAAAAAAAAGTATCTAATATAGTATCTAATAGGATCTACAAGCTCATGAGCTTGTAGATCTGCTATTTTTGAATAGCCAAGTATAAAATAATGGTTAAAGTGGTTAAAATCCAAAATGACACAGATGCGTTCCCGTATTGAAAGGGTTAAGTGTAATGCAGAGCTCTCCACCCTGACAGTAATCCATAGGAGGTAAATATCCATATCCCTCCACGCTGTGCAGAGACCCTGAAGGACCTTCAGCACAGAACGTAGTGTATTTTAATGATACTTTTGTTACCAATAAAAACAAAAAAAATATTTACATATTTACACATAGCATATCCATCCCTACAGTATGCACATTGATTTATTGAAACACAAATGTACAGCAACAAAAAGATTGCATAATCGTTGTCAAAAGGATAACGCACGGCTAACTTTTCAGGATTCAAGTTCCAAAATAGCAAAAGTAGCAGATCTACAAGCTTTTTGTTTGACGCTGTAGTATGATCAAGTAGGGCGTTAATTTACAAAAAAAACACAAAATTAAAATATGGAGATAAGAGGTTTCTGTATGCCTGACAGCAACGATATACTACATATATTTGAAATGTTCTTGGATATATTTGAAATGTTTTGAAAATATTGGGAGAATGTCCAATGGGGCGACATGCCCAAAATACAGACTCCAGGGTTAAAGGGATAGTTCACCCCCAAAATGACCTTTTTCTATTGATTTGCCACTCCATGGAGACTTGAATTATTCTTTTAGTTTTTGTCGCATTCCTAAGCCAATAATGATGACCGGCAGAGGTTCCGGTAGGAGACACAAAGAGTCTCCTTTGCGTCTCCTATCGGAAGCTCTGCCTACCGGTCCGCTGGTCATCAAATGATTGGCTTAGGAATGCGACAGAAACAAAAAAATTATCCATGAATTCAAGTGTCGATGTTTTTTTTTTTGGGTGAACTATCCCTTTAAAGACAGTCCTCTCAGGAATCGACTGCATTTTCAACTGGCATGGTGACAGCCTATACCCCCCACACCCCCCACACCCCCCACAGTGTTAAGCCTGTTGACTTGCTGTTCATGGCTCCACTAGTCAGCATTCTGCTCCATTTCCTGTGAAGAAAAGGAGAACGGGCAATAATCACGATGTCAGTCTCTCTCTCTCTCTTCTCTCCTTCCGAAGAAGAAGAAGCAGAAGCAGCAGCTAGGGTGTGAATGTGAGCGCGGCTCATTGCGCCGTGCCGCCCGCCGCTGTGGCTGTGCTTACTGGGCATGAGGCCATGGCGAAGAGCAAGAGAGAGCGGGCACAGCAGAGCATGGGCAACGCTCCCACTGCCCCTGAGCTATAGTGTTCGTCGTAGAGAGGAGAGGGCTTTGGGAAAGACATGCAGGGGCCTTGGAGGGGAAAGGACAGGAAAAAATAAATAAGAGAGACTGGTGAGGAGAGGCAACGCGGTTGGTTGAGGTGCAGTGATGGAAGAAGTACTCTTAAAGTACAATATTTTCCTCTGAGACGTAGTGGGGTAGAAGTAAAAGTATTGAAAATTGTAAATATTGTACAGACTCGAGTACATGTGCTGTGAGTTACTTTACACCGCTGTTGAGGCGGTCCATCATTCACAGGCTCCGCTACCCCTGTGCTTTTCCACTCAGGTGAGCTTGTAGTAGCTCAACTATTTGGCTGATTTGTTCTCCCTGTAAAAAAAACAAACAACAGGACAGCTCTGGTACACGAGGGCCAGAGTGTTGGGAGCGTGTAAATGTTGTGTAGCGAGGAGCGTGTAAATGTTGTGTAGCGAGGAGCGTGTAAATGTTGTGTAGCGAGGAGCGTGTAAATGTTGTGTAGCGAGGAGCGTGTAAATGTTGTGTAGCGAGGAGCGTGTAAATGTTGTGTGGCGAGGAGCGTGTAAATGTTGTGTAGCGAGGAGCGTGTAAATGTTGTGTAGCGAGGAGCGTGTAAATGTTGTGTAGCGAGGAGCGTGTAAATGTTGTGTGGGGGGATACAAGGAGGGGGATTCGAGGAGGAGAGATGAAGACGAATGAAGATGGAGTGAGAACAGTTTGTGTGGTGACTGAGAGAGAGAGAGAGGGGAAAACAAGAGGAGAGGATGCATGCAAGGAGAGCAGGGAGACAGAGAGAGAGAGAGAGAGAGAGAGAGGGGAGGCAGAGAGAGGGAGACTGAGACAGCAAAGATGACATTTTGTCTATAAGTATTCTTATATCTTGTATTATTTTTCTGTGGTTCTTGACCGTCCTCCAATCCTGTGTTGTTTGGCGTTCCTTCCCAGCATTCCATGGGGTTGGCCTGACGGTTCCCGCTGTGGGGGCGTGGCTGATGCTCATTATAGAGGAAAACCTTCCAGATTGACTAAACCGGGCCGTGCGCTGCATGCTGGCCTGCAATGGGAGACGACCGCGAACGGCGTACTAAAAGGAGGGGAAAAAAAGAAAGAAAATAAAATGACTGTCACAACATGATGGAATCGCGGTAATGACGGTCCGCTGTACCGAGCAACGCTCCGAATCCTAAACGCCTGTTTTCCGTATTTTGGTATCTCTTTTCTTAACCCCCTCGATGCTTATCCGCTGATCCACGCCGTAGCGTTCCCTCCCCCGGTCGTTTATTTTCCCATCCTCCCCTTCTGCGTTCGGCTCAGTCAGTAATGAGCCCGGGCCTTCGCTTCACTCCGTCCATCCATCACTCCAGATGTATGCTTATTGGCGTAAGCCAGTGTCCCACGCCTTTAAAAATAGCTGATTTACAAGCTCACAACGCGCCGCACCGCGACGCGTTGTGAGCTTGTAGATCGGCCATCTTTGGGGTGCACAACACCGCACACAACTAAGTATAACAAACGCTTCACTCGCCCTTTTTATTCCCGTCGCCTTCTCTATCTCCCTCTTATCTTCCTTCTCTCAGTGTTTCTCCTCACCTCAACTAACCACCGTCCCAGGGTTAGTTGTCATTCTCACACACACGGACGAACGCACGCATGCGGTTGGTTGTGAGCTTGTAGATCAACCATTAATGCTTCATTTTGTACATTATTGAAATATAAATTAGGGCATTCATTTATGAAAAAAACAACATGACATAATTATGACACGCACACACACACACACACACACACACACACACACACACACACACACACACACACACACACACACACACACACACACACACACACACACACACACAGCCCCAGTGATTAGGTGATTTTTTTTCTTTAAAACCATGAAACCATAGTGATACCGATACATTTAAAGTCTACTACGTTGGTTCCGATTAGACAAGCCAATCGATCGATTGATCATTAAAATAAACATGCTCTGAAAATGCACGTGACGTTTGGGTGGGCCGCGGTGGGTGGGTGGGGGCTGGATCAAGTGGGCCCTGATCCAGAAAAGCTGCTATACTCCCCAAATATCGAGCCAGTCTTACAATCATATCTGCAATCGTCTCGGAATGCTCTCAACAAGAATACAGCGACGCTAGTAAAATAAACTCAGCTCCTGTGGTAGTATTTCAAGGGGCTTTGAGGTGGGGGCTGTAGTGTCAACGCCTTCTATACCGCTCCGTACCCGAGAATGAGGTACCGGCACCCAGGGGCGAACTTACCGTTGGGCTAGGGTGGGCTGCAGCCCACGGGCCTCCAAATGGGGGGGCCTCCGATTTTTTTGGTAAAAAAATAATAAAAAATAAATATTAATATTTTTATTTATTTTTATTATTTTTTATGATCAAATATTTTTTTTTACGATCAACCGACCGAAATAACCGAATTAAACCTGAAATTAAAAGAAAAATAACCCGAATAACCCGTGCATGCGCGCCAGGGGGGCCTCGAAAATTACTCTAGCCCACGGGCCTCAACTCCTATAAATCCGGCACTGCCGGCACCACCTCCTCCTGCAAGCCCCCGAGAAAACATCTGAAACGACCGTGTAGGACACCGCCGCGGCGGCGGGGGCGACAACACGAGCGAGAACGCCCGCTGTCGTTCTTTCAAGCAAAGGCATGCTTTGGTGGAAAAGGAACAAAGCCCCGTTGCTGATTAGGATTGTTATTCATTCATGAGAGGGAGCCGTGTGCACGCCGCTGCGGACCCATTTGTCTTAGATAACAAATGCATGGAAGGTACAGGGAGGGGGGCTAAAAAAAACGAAACACAAATCTCCTTCTGTGGAAACAATTGAATAATTATGTACCTTCAGCTTCAAACCGTGTGCTGTGTGCACCTATGGTTGTTCTAAGCCCGTCAGCGCCTTTTGTCTAACCCGGTATTATATCACCGTTGACACCGACTCCTGTGATTTTAACCCATTAAGGCCGGGAACGCATCTGTGTCATTTTATGATTTAATGATTTATTTGGGCTATTCAAAAATAGCAGATCTACAAGCTTGTATCTGCTATTTTTGGAAAAATAGTGGAAAATGTGTGCAAATCTTTGAATATACAGTATATAGGCCTACATGTTTTACTCAAATCTTTGCTTCTGGGGGTCCCTGGAACAAAATATTTTGAGATGGGGGGGTCCGCGGACGAATACATATCATTTTGGGGGTCCTTGACATGAAAAAAACACTGATATTATAGCGACATAAATTTAAAAAAAATTAAACACTGTTAGGATTTAGAAGATATTTGTAGAATCCCCAAAAATAGCAGATCTACAAGCTCGTAGCGCGGCACTCGGTGCCGCGCTATGAGCTTGTATATCTGCTATTTTTGAATAGCCAAATACATCTTAAAATGACACAGATGCGTTCCCGGATTCAATGGATTAATTAGCCTGGGTCCTTTATCCTTCCCGCTGTCATGACATTCCTGCAGTCTTTGTTCTAGCCGGAGTTTTATATACGACGAAGAGAAGGCCTAGCATTCATCCATGGCTGTCAAGTCGTGCCAAAAGGCTAATGCGCGTGTGCGCTAACCGCTGCGTCGTTAGTGTACCGACGCATCGTATCGTTAGTGTAGCATTGACGGCCATATGTCCCTTCACCCCGCGGGTGAAAAACGTGTTGCTATTAGAACAACCTGGTCTGGTGCCAAATGGTAGTGATGATGGTGTTATTTAAATAAATAAATAAATACTGGCAGGTTGAGTGCACATGGTCCACATTTCAGTTTGTCTGAGCGAACATTTTTAACTCCATTCTTTGCTTCATGAAGGTCCATGGAACTAAACTTTTTAAAATGGGGGGCCAAATACATATAATTTTGGGTGTCCTTGACATGAAAAAGTTTGAAAACCACTGATATAGAAAAAGTTTTTTCAAAAAACTGTATGATTTAGAAGACATTTGTAGAATCCCCAGAAGCAAAGATTTTAGTTACAATTGTTTGCTTTAAAAATATACATATATTCAAAGATTTGCACACATTTTCAAAAAAAAATCAAAAAAATAGCAGATCTACAAGCTCATAGTGCGGCACTCGGTGCTGCGCTATGAGCTTGTATATCTGCTATTTTTGAATAGCCAAAGACATTTGGTGAGCTTGTAGATCGGCTATTTCTGGACAGACAATATAACAAGGGCAGACCGAGGATATTAGAGGCCGAAACTCAGGTCTGTTTTACAAAGTATAGAGGGGATTATGTCGTTAACAGCGGAAGATCGACTTGAAGTTGTCTGTGTTTTTTTTTTTGCTCCTTTTTATCGTGCGGTCACAGACCCACTTGGGTATTTGAATTTCCATCCGGTGTTGCAGTCGCCACCGTTGTAATACATCTAGCACAGAGTGTTTGTTGTGTTTGATCCTTGTCGGTCGGGTTCTTTGTCGAAAAACCCAGCGTTTCCAAACAGAATGAAGTGGTTTTAACTTTCAGTGTTTTCCAAACTGAAAGCTGTATTGGGGGGGGGTTTTACCTTTCATGTTCAACCAAAGGGCTTCACTTTCTGCGTCATCTTGGCCTGAGCTGAAATAAACATGCCACAGCCTAACTGAGTTAGTTTGTATGGAGGGGGTGGGGGGGGGGGGGGTTGAAGCATACCACTGGCATTTCATTGCTGTCGAGCAGAAACCTCTTCATCTCCTCTTCCACCTCCATATTTACACTTTTAGTTTTTTTCGTAAATGAATGCCCTGCTTGATCATACTACCGTGTCGCACAAAAGCATCAAAAGTTGCAGATCTACAAGGTCAAAACGCGTCGCGAAGAGACACGTTTTGACCTTGTAGATCTGCTACTTTAAAGAGGCCATTTATGGTTTATTTGCATACTTTTTTCACAATTAACGAAATCGATTAGTCCGATTAACCACTTATACTTTGTTGTACAACGGTGGCGTACAGCTTGTAGATCTGATATGTCCACTTTTTTTATCGTTCAATAATCGTAATAATATATAATAGTATTTAATAATAATATGTGATAGTAATAATGTGATAGTCAATTTGGGGTCCTTGACGCGAAAAATGTTGAAAACCACTGCCCTATAGCATTCGTGCAGACCGCAAATCAAGTACTCTTGAAGTCTGGGAGTGTATAATCTGTCCAAGGTCAAGGGCCCGGCCCAACAGGCCTTCCCCCTAACAGCTGAGAAGACATCCTGTTTTGTCTGCTCAGCAGGAGTCAAATAAACGCCTTGATGAAAGATGGTCACCAAGCCCTCTGGTCTGTCTGGACCAGAGAGCTGAATTTACACCCGTACGGTTTCAAAAATGGACACCACCGCACAGTTGGGTTTCCCCCCTTTTCCGTTTTGGTTGGATGACGCCTATGAAATCCATTTTGGTTACAGTATATTTCAACCACGTTTTCACTGTGCGCTGCTTTGTCTGTAAAGCCTTTCCACTCATTCAATGGATTTTTTTTTCTTTTTCTTGAAGCAATAAACACAAAGCAAGGATACATATACCCAGCATTCCAACTATAAGCTTTCATGTCATACACAATGTCTCGTATTATGTTCACCCCCTCGCTACTGAAAACATCACTGAACTCTCAGTATACCTCCGTCTCTGTCGGGTGGAAAAATCTCATATGTCCAAAACTGTTACTTTTCACGATTCAAATTCAAAACTATCAAAAGTAGCTCAAAACGCTGTAGTATGATCAAGTAGGGCAGGGTTGGGCAACTTTGATAATGGAGAGGGCCACTATATTTCCACACTCACTATGCCATTCTATGTCACACAAAAGCAGCAAAAATAGCCGATCTACAAGCTCAAAACGCGTCTCAGTGCGGCGCGTTTTGAGCTGGAATCCTGAAAAGTAACATTTTTTATTTAATTTCAAATGCATTTAGTTATACTCATGTTAACTTTATGAACTTAAATACAAATACATTGGACATAAAAAAGACAATAGAAATGTAATACTAGTCATTAAGCTACTAATATAGACTGAAGTAATTAAAGCGGGCCATGTTTGCAATTGTAACAGCTGAAATCAATAATATATCAGTATTACGATCCGCATGGGCCGCATGTGGCCCCCCGGCCGCCAGTTGCCCATGTATGAAGTAGGGTGTTAATTAGCAAAAAAGTACAATATGGAGATAAGAGGTTTCTGCCCCACAGCAGCGATATGAAAGTGTTGTGCAGTGTATATCCCCCGCACCGCTGTTTGACACGTCCTTCAGGCCTTCAAATAGCAATAGGGTGCTGACGCTCTCTGGCAAACCGCCACCGCTAGCCGTCCTCAGGCTGCTCTGGAGGTTGGACGTTGCACTGCTTACGCCAGGGGTTCCCGAACCTTTCACCTGCCAAGATACTCCCGCCTAGCCTCGGGGTGCATCTCAGGTCCTTAAATCACATCCTCATTTAGTACATTTGCATCGTTTCCTTCCTTGCATGTTAGTCCCTACCACTGAGTAAACGTGTAGGAAATGAGAAGAGGACAGAGAGTTTAGAGAAGTCAGACGTAAGTGTCATGTCGCGTGACGTCCATTTCTGATGACAACAACACAGGTGATGGGCCCCGCCTCCTTTCTAGGGGCGTTACATTGTCAGCTAGAGGGGCGGGATCTTTAACTCTATCGGCGGGATCATCACATACAGTTTACAGTTTACAGTTTAGGCATTTAGCAGACGCTCTTAATCCAGAGCGATTTACAGTAAGCAAGGACACATAATACATCAAATGCATAGAATTAATATCTAATAATAAAGTAATACATAAGTAAACCAATAATCTAACATACGTAAACCAAGAACCTCTCATCAGCCTACATTGAAACTATACACACTATAGGATGCCAGGTCAACAATGACCTGGCATCTGTCTACATAACATGCTATCTAAGTTACATTTTAGCCTTTGCATAATCATGTCATGCTGTTCAGCTTGGAAAGACTTCCTGGTAGCAAACACTTTGGTTTCCTACCTCCTCAATGATGCTTCCTAATCCTATTTCCTATGTCCTTCAAAAGGAGAAAAAAGGATAAAGACCTGAGATGCACCTATAGCCTTCTTCTGGCTGAGCCCCCCGAACCCCACCTATTGCAAAATGCGGGCTGATTACCCCGGCCCGCAGGTATGGGAATCACTGTTGAATCACAATGGATGAAACACTTCATCCATTTTCAAGATCATCTTCATATAATTGGCCTTCACTATGAGTGCTCATTAACACATTCACCGCCAGGTAATATGCATCCGCTTTATTTAGCTGCTGCCAGCGTTTTTTTTTAACCTGTTTTGACGATCTATGGAGCGCCACAGAAGCCACAACGTGCACGCGCATGTAACCAAAATGTGTCCGTGGGGTGGTGGAGAGTCCCTTCTATCCACTGGAACAACAACTGTGGCGTGCTATTTTTGATGGCGATCGGCCATTTTAGAGTGATCACGCGTTGAAAATGGCTGGTTTTCACCACACAAAAAAAGAATGGAGCTAGAGCAGTTTTTCTCCAAATCCCATCATTGGAGCGGACTGACGTGACGTTTTTCCGTTGATTCCTTCTAGGAGAGTCGCGGTATCATTCCTAAGTTTGTGCCAGGTTTGGTGGAGCAATGGCGGTGCGCCTGTGGTCCCTGGTGTGACTATTCTAATGGGCGACCCTTGAACAGTGTCTGTGCCAAACACCTGACGGGTGTGGACCCCCTGGGGACCACACGTGTGATCCCTGATTCTCATGTCCAGACCCCTGAACAATGTGGTTGTTTGTGTTTTTGCGACATCCACGGTCCACTGACTCTCTAGGCAATTTTAATATAGGATGTTTGTACAATTTAGAAATGGGTTTGATACTTGTTTGGATATAATGACGTGCACCAAACACAGGAACGCTAGGTTTTGAAAGTGCTTAAAAGTTTGTGGTTGGGCTTGTGGGGGAAACAAAAGGCTTTGAGGAAGAGTCTTCTTCAGGGGCATGACGGAGCACAGAGAGCTTTAGCCTGATTGGGGTGAAGAGGGATGAATTATACCAGCCGCCTGGTCTTATCCCTCGCCATCTACCTCTTACCCGTCTCTGCTTTCAATTAGCAGGAGGCTGGTTTAATCCATCCAGACCGGGAATGCATCTGTATCATTTTTAGATTTTTTTAGCTATAACCATATACTTTGGCTATTCAAACATAGCAGATCTACAAGCTCATAGATCTGCTATTTTTGAAAAATTGTGAAATTATTTGCAAATCTTTGAATGAATATATATATATATATATATATATATATATATATATATATATATATATATATATATATATATAATATTATTATTATTATTATTATTATTATTATTATTTATTTTTTAAAGCAAACATATTGAACCACCTGATATAGAAACATACGTTTAAAAAAAAAAAACTGTTGGGATTTAGAAGACATTTGTAGAATCCCCAGAAGCAAAGATTTCAGTTACAAATGTTTGCTTTAAAAAATATATAAATTCAAAGGTTTGCCCAATTTTTCAAGATTTTTTGTTGTCAATTAGTTGTACGAGCTCTTGTTTTATTGGATCTTGTTTATTTGATACACTTATTTATTTGTTTAAGAAAGTAGGTAGCTGATATATTGCACTTTTACCTTAGCGCTAGGTATGCCCTGCTAAGGTAAAAGCGTCTGCTAAATGACCGTAATGTAATGTAATGTTTTCAAAAAAATAGCAGATCTACTAGCTCATAGCTTGTATATCTGCTATTTTGGAATAGCCAAAGAACAAAATAATGGTTTAAAAGTGGTTGAAATCTAAAATGACGGATTCTTTTTCCCGCTCTTAATGGTTTAACTCGCCACATCTCCCTAAACCCTCTGCTCCTCCACGATTCACCTCCAATTGCTGGAAGTGGGAATTGATTAAACAGAATGCCAGCGCTGTCGTCCTTCACTTTAATCCCCCTTGTGTCATCGGCTTTCCCCTTCTGGTTCTCCACCCGTTTGCTACCGTTTCTCTCTTCAGGTGTGGATCTGTAATTAGCCCGAGGAGGCAGGTGGGTGGTGGATGGCAGCGTATATCTCTGAGCACACAAGAGCAAAGATTCAAGCTTACACAACACTGTAGGCAGATAGCAGAGCTATACAAGCTCACGACGTGTCACATTGCGACGTGTCGCGAGCTTGTAAATATGCAATTTTCACTATTATTTCAAATAGGGCCAAAGTGGTTGCTTTTTCTCTTCCCACACACACACACACACACACACACACACACACACACACACACACACCCTTACTTTGCTTACATCAGTGGTTCTCAAACCCTTTCATGTCAAGGACCCCCTCATTAATAATGTATTTGGCCGCGGACCCCCATCTGAAAACATTTTGTGCCAGCGACCCCCCCCCCCCCAATACAAGATTTGTGTTATTAAAATTCAATTCTTTCATTATTTTGAAAATAGCCGATACAGTGGTCATAGTGGTTAAACAGATTTTTATCCTATATCATTTTTCTGTGGACCCCCTAGATCCCTCCTCAAGGTCCCCAGACCTCACTTTTTATGACCATCAACATTTATGCACAAAAAAAACGACACACGCATTCCCACATAAACTGTGTGTGTGAGAAACGGACCATTCCATTCCCACAGGGTAAGATGTGTGTTTCAGTAGGTCTGCGGGTTCCTTTAAAGGTACCAGGTTTTCGTTTGAAGCGACGCTAATGCTCCATAATGACTGTGCCTTTTGTCCTGTTCCAGCCGCTTTGACGGCACTTAAACACAAGACATCAATTGGATTTGTCAGGCTTGAACTGCCGCTGTTGCTCGACACGTACAAAAAAACAGGAAAAAAAAACAAGCCCCCTCGCGCCCAACAAGAAAGCGAAGACGGGTGTTGCGGCGCCTCGTGTTTCCTGATCCCAAAAATGAACCCTTGTTTCATCTTGCCGTTTCTCCCCCCCCCCCCCCCACACACCCCCCTCCACCCCTGCTTTGCTTCTCCTTGTCGAGGCTAAACCCTCGCGGTTGATGTTGCATTCTGGGGGATTTTAGTGCCGGCAGGTTGCAAAGGCGTGACTGTCATATAAACAACGTTCTCGCTCGCTCGGAAATCGTCGATGTCGGGCAGAAACCTCTTATCTCTTATCGACTTGAACTTGTAATGTTATTTTTTTTGTATATATTAATGAATGCCCTACTTCAAAAATACAGTAGCTGAGCTCGTTAGATCAGCTACTTTCTTTCTTTTTTAATTGAATTTTATTTGGATTCTGAAGCTTTGGACATATGAGGTTTCCACCACGACAGTAAGGAAAGAGAAAAGGGAGGCTGGCTGATGATAAGTGGAGGCTGAACACGAGGCGGTTGAGACTGGGCAGAATGCCCAGCGGTTCACCTGCGTTCCCCCTGGGCTTTAAGGAGTGACCTACGGTCAGTGGTGGAACTAACTAAGTAGGCTACATTTACTCGAGTACTGTACTTTGAGTATATACCTGTACTTTACTTGAGTCCCTACTGCGACATACTAGCGTCACGTCCAGGGGGTGTACACCAAGCTGCCTCACACTACAGAAACAGGAGATAGGCTCTTGCCCCTATGGGCCTCATGGCTCGGCAAGGCTTACTTACTTACTGTAATTGGCTATTTTTTTTTTTTATATTAATAATTTGATGACCAGCGGACCGGTAGGCAGCGGTTCCTGTAGGAGACACAAAGGAGACTCTTTGTGTCTCCCGCTGAACCGCCGCCGGTCATCAAATTATTGTCTTAGGAATGTGACAAAAACAAAAAAATCACACCCTGTGTGAAGTGGGCGGTGTCTTCCTAGCTAACCACAATACTGAATGGAGTCAACCAATGATGTACAAAAGATAAATACATTTATTGAAACACTCTTTATGATGGACAAAACCATAACTTGAAAAAAACAAATATTTGGTTTTTGTTCAAGTTATGGTTTCTTATATAGGGCTATGCACATGTGTCATGTGACACTGGCCAATCACAGTCCTGAATAGACTGTGATTGGCCAATCACAGCGCAGGATAATTCTACAAATTTCCTGGGCCCAGATCACAGCGCAGGAAAATGTACATTTTTCCAAATCTCACTTATAGGGGCGGTTTCACCGCCCAAAAATAGCCATGACTTCAAGTCTCCATGGGGGTGACTAATTGATAGAAAAATGGTTTCTGCCCGACAGCAACAATATGTATTTATGTATTGTTTTATGATTTGTATGCCATGTTGTGCCATGTTGGCAGCAGTCCTGTCTGTCTGGTTGTTAGGGCGGATGCGGCCGGCCCAGTCGTGCCAGTTTAATGAGGGCGGTGGGAGGAACGAAGGGAAGCAGATGGGACGGCCTGTGGGATTGTGGGAGGGCTCAGAGAGTGCGGGCGCTGGCCGGTTGAAAGCATCGTTGCCATGTCTGCTTCTTATAAGTGACTTTGGGCTTGTTTTTTCTGTAAAGTTGCTTGTAAATATTGGTGGTTGCGTTTTTTTCGGGCTTGTTTCTGATGTGTAGTTGCTTATTTGGGGCTTACTTCCAATGTTTCTTTTCAATATGGTTGAAACCAGTGGTTCTCAAACATTTTCATGTCGTGGACCCCTAAATTAATGTTTTTGGAACTCCATCTGAAAATATTTTGTTCTAGGGACCTCCTGACCAGATTAGTGTTGTTTAACACATTGACCGCCAGAGGTTAATCTCATAATGTACTCACCAGTGCCAACGTTTTATTGTTGTTTTTTGTTTTTTTCACGTCGCCATAGATCTTGTTAAAATCCTTAAGATTGAGCTGTACACGGTCTGTTTACATCGGCGACATCTCCCTGCGTGTACCAGTCCAAACCACGTGTCAAACGGAGCCGCCATGTTTGAGTTCTGATCGTTTATGTTAACATGGGAAATGCGAGGATGAAAAACTACATGTTTACAGGGGCTTTTACAGGGGTTTTTGTGTACGACTTAGAATGGAGACAGACGGGAAACAAAAAACGGGATCGCACTTCCGGTCGACATCGGGTGGTGTTACACTGAAAATGGTCCCCCTAGAAAATTGAAAAAAAAAAAAATTCGAAAAAAAGGAAAAAGCACCACAGCCCGTAGGCTACGGGATCGGCGCTTAACCGTTGGATTTAACGGCCCGTAGAACTACGGGCCCGGCGGTCAATGTGTTAATCATGATTCAAAAATCTTCCACATTTTGTACAAAAAAAATATAGATATATATATAATATAGCCGATCGACAAGCTCTCAACGCGTCGCAACGCGGTGTAAGCTTTTAGATCGTTATTTTCAAATAGCCGATGTATAATAGGTTTAAAGTTTGACCCAGTTCCTTCTTTTGGGCTTGTTTTCATAGACCTGGTTGCCTGTTTTTTTCTCGCAAAAAGTCTGGCAACACTGGTTGAAAGGCGGCGGTGTGCCCTCTGGTCATCTCCACCACCATACTCACCCAGTTGGTGGGTCATGCAGGCACGCACTGGCACCGCCAATTAAAGACAGCCTTGTGGTCTGCCCTCCAGGTCCCATACAAGCACTGGTGGTGGAAGAACTCACACGTTTTGTTTATTTGAGTAAATGTAGCACAACGTAGAAATGCTTTGTTCAAAAATGTTACTTCAGTAAAACGTACAAAAGTATATTGGCATTAAACTATACTTGAAGTACCGAAAGTAAAAGTTCTCATTGTGCATGAATGTCCCATTTCACTGGGACAAGAATCTTTTGAAAATAGCAGATGTACAAGCTCACACCGTTGTGAGCTTGATAGATCAGCTATTTTCAAATAGCTAAAGTATAAAATAGGGCTGAAGAGATTAATATATGCTTTGTAATAATAACTCTACAAAGTAACTAGTAACTCATGTTTTCAAATAAGTGTAGAGGAGAACAAAAGATGTAGTGGAGTAGAAAGTATACAAAACAATGTAAAAGTACCTGAAGAATTGCACTTAAATAGGCTACAATACTTGAGTAAATTTATTTAGTTACTTTCCACCTCTGCCTCTCTTTCTCTTTTCTCTCTTTCCTTCGTTCTTTTCGCTCTCTCTCTCTCTCCTCTGTCTTTTCATTTGCCGGCCCACCAAACGCTCAGCGCTATATATTATCCTCTGTTCTGGCCTTTCCTTCTCTGAGGGGCTTCAGGGGTGCAGGATTCATCAGGCTTTCATCAGGGATTCCAACTCACTTTATTTCAGCCATGATGACCCATTTCCAACAGAGTCTCTGTCAAGTCCAGTATAATCCGCTGGACTTGTCCGCCCTGCCGGCCAGCTCTGCCGGTGTTCAGGCGAAAAATAGCACTCACAACGTGAGCTCGTAGATGTGCTATCTTCGCTATTTGTCCTACGACAAAGTCTTTAGGGCATAAAGGGATAGTTCACCCTCAAAATGACTTTTTTTCTATCGATTAGTCACCCCATGGAGACTTGAATTGATGGATATTAAGCCAATAATTTGATGACCTACGTAATTTCACCAGATACAGTATGTGCAGATATGATTGTATTGTGTGTTACATGTGTAAAACAGAGGCTGAATTTAGTTTTTGTGCAAGTTCCATTGTTTGTGTCAATTCCATAAGAGAGAAAGGGAAGCAGAAAGGGACATTAATTAAGGAATTACAACAATCCTACCGTAGAGACCGCCGGTCATCAAATTATTGGCTCAGGAATGCGACAAAAACATAAAAATCTCCCTGAATTCAAGGCTTCATGGGGTGTGTAATTGATAGAAATAAGTCATTTTAACATAGTACTTCCACTGAACGCAGAATGTGCCTGCAAGACCATGGGGATATACTGTAATGATCAATGGAACGACACGTGCCAAGAAGTCATTACATCATTATCTCCTTCATCAGATGGACTGGTAGGGGTTTTACTGCCAGATTAATCATGATAAATGTGACCTTGTCAGATTAAAATAAAAGTGTTAATAGTACAATGTGACTGACATTACCTTATGGCTACATGGCATCCTTCTGCAGTATGACTACCGCTCGTGTTCATTGCAGTGTCGTCGATGAAACAAAGGTATTGTGCAGCCATAACCGTACTGCTTTTGGGTGTATATAGTCTTTTTAACCCATTAAGACCTGGAACGCATCTGTGTCACTTTTTCATTTGAGCTAAAAAATCATTATTTTACACTTTGGCTATTTTTGAAAAATCGTGAAAATGTGTGCAACTCTTTGAATATATATATATATTATTTTAAAGCAAACATTAACTCAAATCTTTGCTTCTGGGGGTCCCTGGAACAAAATATTTTGAGATGGGGGTCTGCGGCCAAATACATATCATTTTGGGGGTCCTTGAAATGGAAAAGTTTGAGCACCACTGATATAGAAACATTATGTTTTTTCAGAAAACTGTTGGGATTTAGAAGACATTTGTAGAATCGGCTTCAGGTCTTAATGAGTTAAAGTTTTTATTTTATTTTTTGTATTAAAGGGGCCACACCATGAATTTAAAAAATATATATTATATATAAATATTGCCCCCTAATACGTTTTAAACAGGTTGTAAGCCTAAAAAACATCCAGATATTTTTTCTCACAATCTGACTGTCTGTCATTCCAAGCTTTTTCAGCTGCAATACCAAAACGTCCTTTTGGGCAGGGGGGGGGGGGCTACTGAGCAATTCTGTCTGGCCATCATCAATGCAATGGCAAGGCAAGTGATGTCACTTGCCTTGCCATTCTGAAATGGCCTGTTCAGACACGCCCATTCTGAAAATCTCTGAAATGAGAATGAATGACTGAATGTTTTGGGGTACAAGAGACACTGGGGAGCCCAAAAAATACCCCCCCCCCCCAAAAAAAAAAATGAAATTCATGGTGTGGCCCCTTTAAAGATTTGTTTTGGGGCTTTCATGCCTTTATTTATAGGACAGTAGGCTGACAGGAAATGGGGAGAGAGATGGGGAGTGACACGCAGAATAAGGCCGTCGGGATCGGGACTCGAACCCGCCGTCAGGCTACATTGAGCCTATAGGTGCCTGGACCGCTACGGGGTGTATATAGTCATTTGGGTGACGATTACGAGGGGCCAAAGTCATGGAGATGTGGTTCTGCGCTGTCGAGCCGCAGCCCTCCTCTGTATAGGAGATTCGTCGTTTTAGGCGCCTCAGGGGTTAACGCTAGTCGATGCGGAGGGCAGGAGGTCACCACGCTAGCTTGCTTTAATGGTATGACTACACCTTGGGCTACATGGTGAGGGAGGGGATGGGGGGAGGGGTGAGGAGGAGAGGTGTGGTGGTAACGCACGGCTCCAGCTGTCAGCGCGGCGGTGGAAACGGCTGACTCGTGAAGAATAGGTGGGATTCACGGGGATTAGCCGTCGTTGTTCTAGGGCTCACATGCTCCTCTCTAAACCCCCAACTCCCCCCACCCCCCTTCCAGCCCCCCCACCCCCCGACCCCCACGCCACGATCCACCACCTGCCTCCGAGCGGCAGTGTCTATCACACACCCTGAGTTTAAACCCATTCAATGTGAGAACGCATCTACACATAACTGCTATAATATCAGTGGTTCTCAGACTGTTTCATGTCAAGGACCCCTGAAATGATATGTATTTGGCCACGGACCCCCATCTCAAAATATTTAGTTTCAGGGACCCCCCCCCCCCAGAAGCAAAGATTTGAGTTACAAATGTTCGCTTTAAAAAATATATATTCAAAGATTTGCACAAATTTTCACGACTTTAAAAAAAAAAATGCAGATCTACAAGCTCATAGCGCGGCACCGAGTGCCGCGCTATGAGCTTGTATATCTGCAATTTTTTGAATAAAATAATGGTTATAGCTAAAAATCAAAAACATGGCACAGATGAGTTCCTGGATTAAATGGATTAAAAGAGGAGTGAGACCAGTATAGTGTTTGCCAGGGCAGCATCTGCCTAACTCCATTTACCCCCCAAAAAAACTAAATAGGAATGATATCCTCCCTCATGTCTTCCGCTGCTCCCCCCCCCCAAACCCCCCCCCCCCATGTTCCTTGTCCCTTGTCCAATCAGTGAGCCAGGCATGGCGTTCCACTTCCCGAGGTTATCCAGAGAGAGAGACAGAGAGAGAGAGAGAGAGGAGATGCTGGGTAGACCCGCTCCATATGGAGGGCACCAGATGTGGCGGGAACATCAAGCGTGCCTCCACTCCATTCCGGGCGTCATTTTAGTTCCCTCTAGCACCCGTTCACCAGGCCTCCTTGTACACTGTGTGTGTGTTTGTGTGTGTGTGTGTGTGCGTACACGTGTGTTACTATACTTGTGAGGGCCAAATGTCTCCACAGTAGAATTTGAGAAATAGACATGTTCCTGTTCCTTACAAGTCAAATTGTTGTATTATGGTAAAACAAAAACATTTCTGGAGTAAAGGCGGTTACACACCGGCGAATGTGCGAATATACGCAAAATTTGGACTCGTTCCGAATAATTAAAAGACGCTTTTTCGCTTTGCTTTTCTGCTTTTTCGCGCCATGTACGCTTGCATTGACTTTATAAGGTTTTTTAAAAAAGCGTATTATTCGCACGAAAAAATCGCCCCGGTGTGTAAGGACCTTTACGTTGATGATCAGGAAAATATTCAGTTTTTAGGGTTAGGTTTATAGGCATTTAGAGGTTTAACATTTAGGCTTAGAGTCATGCCAGATGTATACTTTGTTGCATGCCGGTCTCACGCACCGAAAATTGCCGATCTACAAGCTCACAATGCGTAACAAACACGGGTTAATATTGAAACATACCAAAGAAATGTCCAAAATGGCATTCCTAAAAATTGACGTTCTAAAATTTTGATGTCCTGCCAAGTATAGCAATACGAACGCATGTGCGTGTGTGTGTGTGTGTGTGTGTGTGCCTGCGTGTGTGTGTGTGTGTGTGTGTATGTGTGAGAAAGCGATCGAGGATTCCACCACGATCAGATATCCGCAGTGGTTTTCCGTTCAGATGGCGCCCTGCCCGCCCCCCACTAACCCCCACCCCCACACACCCCACCCCCCCTCCCCCACTGCCCTCTGCCTCTATCCCCCCCTCCTACCCGAGTTTGTTGCCAAGAACTGCGGCCTCCTTCTGGATTCCTCCTCCGTGGTCCAATGCCAGGTATCGAAAAGCCATGATGCCTTAACGAGAAAACAAACCAGTGCTTTTCGTGCGGACAGGGCGAGACGCTGCTGGAATTTCGCTATAGACCCAATCAATGGGCCACTAAATAAGGCTGTCTAAAGAGTTTCAGCTCCATTTTCAGGGTGAATTCTATTGACAGAAGCCCTGCCTTCTTCCGCCATTGAAATGAAGATGTATTGCTCATAAGCAACTTGAGCTCTTAAAGCTGGTGCAATTTCGGGCGAATGCATAGAAGAAGAAAAAGGAAAAACAGGACAATTATCGACCGTGCTGACATTAGAATGCATGATAATGTATAAAGGCTTATCCCGTTAAAACCGGGAACGCATCTGTGTAACCACTTTAAACACTATTCTATACTTTGGCTATTCAAAAAATAGCAGATATACAAGCTCTATGAGCTTGCAGATCTGCTATTTTTTTTTTGTGCAAATCTTTATATCCTATATATCTTTATTTTTTAAGCGAACATTTCAAACTCAAATATTTGCTTCTGGGGGGTCCCTGGAACAACATATCTTGAGATGGGGGTCCGCGGCCAAATACATTTTGGGTGGTCCCTGACATGAAAAAAGTTTGAGAACCACTGATTATAGCGACATACATTTTTTCAAAAAACTGTGTTACAATCCCCCAGAAGCAAAGATTTGAGTTACAAAAATTTGAGTTACAAATGTTACAAATGTTAAAAATATATATATTCAAAGATTTGCTAAAAAAAAACACTAAAAATTGCAGATCTACAAGGTCATAGCGCAGCACTCTGTGCCACACTATGAGCTTGTAGATCTGCTATTTTTTAATAGCCAAATAAATCTAAAAATGACACGGATGCGTTCCCGGTCTCAATGGGTTAAAGCCAGGCAGATAGTGTCGGTTTCGTTGTTCACATGCAGCAAAAAAAAACAACAACAACCAATAGGTTGGAAATGGAACCCGGGGCCAACTGCGGGAAGAACTGTAGTCTTATGTATGTAATTAGTGTGGATATTTATAGTATGGAGCAGTGGTTCTCAAACTTTTTCATGTCAAGGACCCCCAAATGTATATGTACAGGTACTTGGCCGCGGACCCCCATCTGAAAATATGTTGTGCCAGGGACCCCCAGAAGAGAAGATGTGTGTTAAAAAAAAATCTAAATTATTCAAAATCTTTAAAAAAAAAAGAAAAAAAAAAAGGTTTCATTGTGATAGCCACTGCCGCCTGGGGCCGGTAGAGCGGCCGGATGTGAACTGCGAGGGCCCCAGTTCGATCCCGGGCCCCCCCGTAGTTATTGTCGAAGTGTCCTTGAGCAAGACGCTGAACCCCGAATTGCTCCCGATGAGCAGATTGGTGCCTTGCATGGTTACCTCCGCCATCGTTGTGTGAATGTGTGTGTGTGTGTGTGAATGGGTGAATGTAATGCACAATCTATGTAAAGCGCTTTGGATAAAAGCGCTATATGAATGCACCATTTACCAGAAAAGGCCGGGAACCAGCTGTAACCATATCCAACTATCCATAAATGTTGTTCTTTTCTCTCTCTTTGGCTCCCTCATCCTTGAAGCCACCTCTGTGTGAGTTAATTGCATGTGTTCTCAGAGTGGGTTCGGGGAGAAAGGAAAGGGAGACAGCATAATGACACGGTGGGCCGCACAGCACAGCACGCTGGCCTGAAAGCAGCAGTGTAAAGTAACTAAGTACATGTACTCAAGTAAAATGTTGAGGTATTTTATACTGTAAGAGACAAATATTGTACTTTTTACTCCCCTAGTTATTTGAAAACTTTAGTTACTAGTTACTTTTACGATATTATTCATATTATTATTACAAAACATGTACATTAACCACTTCAACCCTATACTCTGGCTATTTGAAAATAGCCAATCTACAGTTGTGAGCTTGTAGATCTGCTATTTTCAAAAGATCTGTATACATGACAAACTTGTGAAACGGGACATACTGCATAATGAGTACTTTTGCTTTTGGTACTTAACGTTTATTTTGATGCCAATACTTTTGTGCTCTTACTCAAGTGATTTTGAACACCGGACTTCTACTCGTAACAGAGTATTTCTACATTTTGGTATTGATACCTTTACTTAAGTCAGTACTTCTTCCACCACTGTGCTGAAGGATGCACCCCCTGCTTCCTCCCCCATACCATCCTCCTCCATTCTTGTCAGCTCATCTCCCTCCTTCCTCCCACTTAGCAGAAAACAAAGGTTATGTCGGGCCAAGCGCGAGCAAAGCTCCCCCAAGGTTGGCGCCCTTGTCTCCCGTAAAGAATGCAGGCCTGTTCGTTCTTCTCTGGCCACTTAGCTGCCGTTACACAAGTAATGATGACACTCGCACAAGAGTGTGACCCATTTCTTTTTAAGAAACCGGGGAGTTTGTGGAGAGGAACACAAAACTGTTTGATATCATGAGTCCTATATTATGTATACTGTGTCGTTTTGATGAATAGCGGAACTTTTCTTGACCTCAATGTTAGGTGAGGTGAATCTGGAAAGATTATACCCACACACACTGCCACTTGCGAGTTCAAGCGAAGTTTATTACAGAAACAACGTTTCGGTCGTGTAGACCTTCCTCAGGTTTGCTCAGGTTTGACCACAATGATAACATTTAGATAGCATGTCATTTAGACAGATGCTAGCCAGGTTCATTGTTTACCTGGTATCCTATAGTTTCGATGTTCTGCTCAGGGGCACAATTACCAGACGGCCTCCCTAACCACTATAAGCCCCTGGCTCTCAAAGTGGGGTTCATTGAGGGGGTTCCAAATACACCCCTAGTAAGTAAGCAAGTAAATTGTATGCGTATAGCACTTTTCACAGAGATAACTCGCAAAGTGCTTTACTTACAACAGAAATAAAAACAGCAAGAAACATTCAAATGATAAGAAACACAACAAAAACACAATGCATCTCAGAAAAAAACTAAACGGCGACACATTTCACACCTGGAGGAGAAGCTCAATAACATTCCCCAAAATGTAGTGTTTTTAGCTGAAAATATCCACGGACACTGCAGCTCTCAGGCCACGAGGAGGGGTACCCTTACGGGTCTGTAACTCTGAGAGTGTACAAATGGAACCGTAAGGGTCCATTTGGTTCCATTTGTACGCCTTCGGAGCTCATGAGGACATTGGAATTAAAAAAGTTTGAAAACCACTGCACTAAAGCTACAGCCACTCTCATAAGTGTTTGAATGTGTGATGTGTTGTTGCGTGGAGTGGACCCTGGACAGGCTGATGAGAACATTGACGTTGGGTCTAGGGAAAATAGCCCGTTGTTCTATTTATTATTTTTCCTTCACAGAGCTGCATGCAGAGCTGCCGTGTCCCTGTCTCCGCTTCCCAACAGGTGCCCTTATTAGCTCCATCGCAGATTGACAGCCGGCCGTGTGGAAAGTAAAAATTGATTAGGGCTCGATGAAGAAAAAGAAAATAGAAAGAAAGAAAACATCCCCCATCAGGCTCATGCTAGGCAGTCATTAGACCGGCTTTCAGCCTGAGTAAAGTTTCCTTCATTCTCGTTCTATGGCGCGGCAGTGGCAAGGTCGAACGCTTGCGCGCGCACACACACACACGCACGTGCGCGCACGCCTGACCCATTCATCGCGAGCGTGGCAGCTCTCCAGCCTCCATATTGCCACGGCATGACAAATATGTCTCCGCGGAGTCCGCCTGATCAAATAAACAAGAGAGTGGGTTCAACATTTAATAAAATGGTTTTCCGAGGAGAAGAGGGATGGACGGTAGTCAATAATGAGGCTGAGCGGCCCAACCTTTCTTTCATTAAGCAAAAAGCGACAACACCGGGTAAAGAAAATCAAAGGCGGCCGGTCTCTATAAACAAGAGCGAAAAGCCGTCCTCCTTGAATGCTAATGAGATTAAGGAACTTTTCCTTTTTTTGCCGCGGAAGGAAGGCAATCTCTGTGTGCGCCTGATTAAAATAAACTCTCTTCAAAACTGTGTGGAGGAGGTGGATGTTATGTTGACCTATTGGAACGTTCTTAGATTTGCCTCCGCGTATTTGCATATTTCTTTGTACTCAATTAAACTGAGTGACGCGATGACTTATTAGAGCGCGTGACGAGAATCAAAGGTCATGATTCGCAATAATATGCCATGATCATTCGCCGTTTACTTAAAGGGTTGCGTGGCCGGTGTCGTGCGGTAGGAAATGCCAGCTTGTAGATCTGCTACGCCCCCAAGTATACCCAAGTATAAATCAGGGCGTTTTAATGTGACACAGAAAGTGGCTTCTCTTCACTTCAGCTGGGTACAGTTGCGTGGGTAGAAGAACACGCCGGCTCTGAAAGCGAGAAGAGAGAGAAAAAAGAGAGACGTCTCCGAATATTGCTCCCCGGAGACCCCGGCGAAGATCACGCCTTTTAAGTGATCTTTTTATTCCCTACGTGCTTTGCACTATACCAACGTTTCCCCCCCCCCCCTCCCCCTCACCGTCGCTAACTGGAGCACATATTTGTTTATCCCACTGACATCACAGAGAAAGCCACTCAGCCAATCAGGATTCTCACTCGCTCTCCTCCTCTCTCTAAAAGTTCCTGTCATCTTATAGCGGGGTGGCATACATACATCTCCTTTTTTCCCCCTTCTTTTTTCCTCACGCCCCCCTCCCCCCCGGTGTGCCGCCGCCGCTGTGATTAGAACCGCTGTAGCGCGTCGGAGCGAGATGACTGACAGACAGCGCTGCGACGAGTCAAACGCAGCCAAGCGACAACCCGAGAACCCTCTCTATCTCTCTCTCTCTCTCTCTCTCTCTCTCTCTCTCTCTCTCTCTCTCTCTCTCTGCTGGATGTCACCGGGGGGCCAAGCAGGACGTATATCGCGACAAACTTTTTCGAGGTCTAAATTTGTGAGTTGGCATCGGAGATGATAAATTAAAATTAATGAATAGCCAGCCAGAGGCGACAGATGTTTTCCCCCTTATTTCTTTTTTACGCCTACCTCCTGACATGTCCCCGGTTGATATTTGTCTTCCCTTCCTGCCAGATTGTAGGGTCTGTACATCTGTATCTAACGTCCCCTCCCCCCTCGTTCGTCCTTTTTGTCAAAGCCATCAATCAAACGGGATGAAGCCGGCTGTTGAGCGTTCTTGAAGACGGGTCATGCTAACGTGCACATGACACACGCAACGCTTTTCAAAGCGTGTGCACCTGTAACTCATCATTCATTCACGTATACGTACGTGCCGACGTGTGTTCCCCAAGGGGGGGGGGGGGGGGGGCGTACCGCCATACCCCTGTGATGGAAGAAGTACTCAGATTAGTCTTTACTTATAGGTAGAAGTAACAATACCTGTGTAGAGATGTTCCTTTACAAGTAAAAAAGCGCATATTCAACATTTGATTTGAGTAAACAGCAAGTACACAGTATTTTGACATCAACACATACTTGAATGAAGTATAAAATAGGGCGAAGTGGTTATTATGTGTTTCGTAGCAATCCAAATCTACAACTAAAGTAGTCAAATAATTGTGTAGTGGAGTAAAGCTGGCTCCAGACCAATCCAAATCGGCCCGACTTTGGGCCGATTTGGCTTCGGGAAGCGTCGGCCAGTCGGTTAGGGGTCCGTCGGCCAGTCGGTTAGGGGTCCGTCGGGACCTTTTCGGCCGACCCAGAGCCGACCGAACATGTTCAGCTTTTTAGCCGACTGGCAGAGCAGTGGCAGTGACAACAAAGGGCTGTCGGTGTTGCCAGATTATGTGAGAGAAACAAGCGACCATGTCTATGAAAACCTACATTCACTGTTTCTCGTTGTTGCTCCCAGAGAGAGAGAGAGAGATTGATTGATTTGACCTAGTTTTGCGCAGTTTTGGTGCGCAACACAACCCTCGTTTAAGTGAATTGCTTTCACCTGCTGCTGCTGTGTGGAGCGCAGTGGTGGAAAAAGTACTCAAATGTAAAAGTATCAATACTGCAATGTAGAAGTACTCCGTTACAAGTAAAAGTCCCGAATTAAAAATGTACTTGAGTGAAAGTACAAAAGTATTGGTATCAAAATGTACTTAAAGTACCAAAAGTAAAAGTACTCAAATGTTTGAAAATAGCAGATCTACAAGCTCACAACGCGTCGCTTCGCGACGCGTTGTGAGCTTGTAGATCGGCTATTTTCAAATAGCCTAGGTATAAAATAGAGCTAAAGTGGTTACTGTATGTTTTATAATGTAATAATTTATATCTGCAAAGTAACTAATAACTAAAGTTTTCAAATAATTGTAGTGGAGTAAAAGTAGAATATTTTCCTCAGAGATGTATGGAGTAGAAGTAAAAGTACTGAAAATTAGAAATACTCCAGTAAAGTAAAAAATCCTCAAAAGTGTACTTAAGTACAGTACTTGAGTAAATGTACTTAGTTACTTTACACCACTGGCGGAGTGTGCGCTACAGGGCATATCTCCAAGCCAGGGTGACCTACCCAGGCTCATGAAATTCATATGCAGGCATAGTAGCCAATTAGAATGAAATCCGCAAAAACGGACTCATATACTGATACAGAACCATATATTGGCTATTATATTATGGCTGTCGGGTGGAAATCTTGTATGTTCCTTTTTTATTATTATTTAAAAACAATTTAAAATCGTGAAAATAGCCAATCTACAAGCTGTAATTATTAATAATTAAGAAATACTATATTTTAAAGAGTGAAAAATCAACTAAAGTCATTATTAGTGCAAGTTCATTCACATTTCATTTGAATGAAAATAACTTGTGGGTAAAATACATTCTGTGAATCTAATGTGATTAATGTGACCCCTACTTCAGTCAGTGAAGTCCAGGGCTGAATGTGACATATTGAGACCTATATAACTAAATATTGGTCATTTGCCAACACATTATTTTGTGAAATAAATGGGTTATATTTCACAGATAGTTATACTATTCTTATAATATATTAAAATACAATGATCCTTAACCTTCAAGTTAAATGCATTATTTCCGTGGACTTAAAAATCATTTTTGGACTTAAAAATCATTATTATTTTTTTGGATGGCCTTCCTGCCCTGGCAGGAAGACCGGGCAGGGCCTTTGTGCCCTCCAAAAAATTACAACACCAAAGGCCAAGTGGCCTTGCCCCTAAAATGACGAAATTCCAGGCTTGAATGCAATAGATGTACTCTGAGTCTGTTACAAGTAAAAGTCCAGAATTCAACATTTACTTGAGTAAAAGTACTAAAGTATTGGTATAAAAATGTACTTAAAGTACCAAAAGTAAAAGTACAAAAATGTTTGAAAATAGCAGATCTACAAGCTCAGAACGCGTGCATCGCAACACGTTGTGAGCTTGTAGATCTGCTATTTTCAAATAGCTTATAGGTATAAAATAGGGCTAAAGTGGTTAATGTATGTTTCATAATGATTTATATCTGCAAAGTAACTAGTAACTAAACATTTCAAATAATTGTTGTGGAGTACAAGTATAGACAATTGGAAATACTCCAGTAAAGTAAAAGTACCTCAAAATTGTACTTAAGTACAGTACTTGAGTAAATGTACTAGTTACTTACACCACTGCACGTCAGTGAAGAAAAAACGCTGGGAACATCCCTAAGTGGCTTTGCAGGGAAACAAGCCCAAAGTCGCTTATAATAAGCAGACCTGGCAACGCTGGCACGCTAAAAGTCAAATTAGCACATGAATGGCCAGTCGGCTGACAGACTTAAATGGTAACTTTTGCCAACCGAATACCAGTCTGTTGCAGTCTGGAGTAGTCTGCAATAGTCTGGACGAGTCTGTTTGGTGCGGAGTTGCCTTAAAGAGTGCAGTATTTGCCTTTAAGATGTAGTGAAGTAGAATTATTGATTTCCAAGTTGAATTAAAAAAATCACACCCTGTGTGAAGTGGGCGGTGTCTTGCTAGCTAATCACAATACTGAATGGAGTCAACCAATCATGTACAAAAGATAAATACATTTATTGAAACACTCTTTATGATGGACGAAACCATAACTTGAAAAAAACCAATATTTGGTTTTTTTCAAGTTATGGTTGCTTATATAGGGCTATGCACATGTGTCATGTGACACTGGCCAATCACAGTCCTGAATAGACTGTGATTGGCCAATCACAGCGCAGGATAATTCTACTAATTTCCTGGGCCCAGATCACAGCGCAGGGAAATGTACATTTTTCCAAATCTCACTTATAGGGGCGGTTTCACCGCCCAAAAACATTGGGAGGTCAGGGTTCGATTCCCCTGGCCGGGTCATGAAAAACAATGGGACCCAATGCCTCCATGCTTTGCACTCAGCATCAAGGGTTGGATTGGGGGTAAGTCCATGTGACATAGTTTCATGTCCATGGGGTGTACTTGCACATCAAGCCGCCTTGCACTACAGTGACAGGAGATCTATGGGCCACATGGCTCTGCAAGGCTTACTTGACCACCTCACCTACCTTGTACTTAAGTACATAATTGAGTAAATGTACTTAGTTAGTTTCCACCACTGGTCATATTGTACCTGTGTTTTACATTATGTTGCATTATGCAAAAGCACCCACACACACGCGCCGTAGCGGCCCACCGTATGCTGAAGAGGGCCAGGACTCGCCAATCGATCGTGCGGTGAACGTGCGTTCGCCGGGGGTTCAAGGTCGCCAGGAAGGTATGGGAAATCAATGTGGTTGAACTGCTCCGAGCTCCCGCCGCGGTATAGGTCATGACCCCCGAGGATTAGGCCGGATCCCCCCCACGCCATCTTATCTCTGTCTGCATGGATAGAGATGTGATGGAAAGTAACTTAAATACATTTACTCGAGTAAACACAAATGGTACCATCTTACAATGAGCATTAGTGTGAGGACCAATTGTATGAAGGTTGAAACTGGGTGAAGTGGCCCTTTAAGTCATTGGTTCTCAAAGTGGGGTCCGGGGATCCCCAGGGGTCCTTGAGGGAGTTCCAGGGTGTCCCCAGCTAAATGATGGATAGTTAGGAACCAAAAGACCTTATGGGTCGGTAACTCTGAGAGTGTACAAATGGAACCAAATGGACCCGTTAGCGTCCATTTGGTTCCATTTGTACACTCTCAGAGTTAAATTAACATAGATTTTACTATATAAATTGGGGTCCCAGAGATAGAAAATGCCATTAAATGGGGGTCCGTAGCCTAATACATGTCAAATTGGGGGTCCTTGAAATTAAAATGGTTGAGAATCACTGCTAGAGCCGTAAAAATCTTCTCTTATGGGGGTCCCTGGCATGTCTTTTCAAATTGGGGTCCACGGGCTAATAATTGTCAATTTGGGGGTCGTTGACATGAAAAAGTTTGAGAACCACTGCTTTGAGTAATGTTGTGAGTACATGCTCCACCGCTGGTCCGCAGGGGGGGGGGGGGGGTAAGACCCCCAGACACCATCCTAACGGGATATTAGCCAAGGAGGTGTCAACGCTCACTGATGGCTTTTCAGCCTCAACCCTGTTTAATTAAAACACAGACAAAGATTATCGCTGCCACAGATTGGAGGAAGATTGGATTTAATACAGTTTAATGAAAAGACAACCCAAAATGACGTAAAGTGGTATTAATTTGGGGGGTTGGGGGGGGTGTTGTTGGAGCCCTGCGGCTTACGGAACACAAAAGAGGAAAAAGACAAAGAAAAAGCGGTTGGGTAATATGGCAAATAAAGGGAGATTTGGGGAATATACGGTGCAGATAATGGGGCCTAATAACCGTTCCTGCGGGGTGAATCTGAAGTCGGATTGACTTTGCTCATGTAACTGTACTGTTCTACCCCGGATTTGAACTCCGGTCTCCTGCGAAAGTGCTGCTTGCTCAGGGGAGAAACAGAATAGAATAGGGATGCTATAGGGTTCTTAGACTGTGGCATTAACTAACCCCAGCATCCACATTTTGGGGGAAACTTTGGCAGAAAATAGCTGCTAGTGGATCGGCTATTTTCTGTGAAGATATGTAATGTAGAGCGAACGCAGAAAAGCCATGCTGCCATACTACAGTACAAAAAAGCTATTTTTTATATACAAAGACACTTTGCAACCCTTGACTTTCCACTCGAGTGTGGCTCTTATATTCCCCTGAGACCTGCTTGCTGCGTTTGGACACCCAAGCCCTCCCCAGCTCTCTGTGTGATGATGGGTACAAAAAAAAATACAATCCAGTCAGAATTGGAAAAGGCCTGTTTGGTACAAAGACGGACTTTGTAGTCAAATGGATTCTTCGCTTAACCTAAATCTAACAGCAATCCTCCCCGTAAGGTTACTCTAACCCGACAGGGATTTCTGCAGAGCAATCCCCCTCCGTCCAAAGAGTTAGTCAGAGCTTCTCTCCTCTCCCCTCAAGTCGAGATCCCGGGCTTTTCAGGTCCGATGGGCAAATTCTCATGCACATGTACTCAAGTATTGTACTCAAGTACGATTTTGAGGTATGAGTATGTACATTATTCAATGCTTTGTACATGTACTCCACTACATCTCCCTACATGTCAGAGGCAAATATTGTACTTTTTATTCCACTGAAATTATTTGAAAACTTTAGTTTACTGGTTATAGATTTTGAATACAAAACATGGATTAACCACTTAAGCCTTATTTTGTATACTTCGTCTTTTCAAAAGATCTCGAGTGCTTTTTCTTTTGGTTACTTTAACCGCTTAAACCCCAGCATCTGTATTGTAGGGAAAGCTTTTGCAGGAAAATAACAGATCGGCAAGCTCACAACGTGTCGCAATGCAACGCATTGTTGATCGGCTATTTTCACAATAACAGAAAACAGAAAAGATACTAGTTTTGAGGACTCCACTCAACCATATAGGGTTTAAGTGGTCAAGTATATTTCAATGCCGATACTTAGTGTAACAGTTTGAATACAGTAGTTTTACTTGTAACAGAGTATTCCTACATTGTGGCTTTGCAACTCTGCAGTATCAGAGTACATCTTCCACCCCTGCTCCCCTGCTGCGTTGCCTGCATCCCGCCACCCTGTCAAATGGAGTGTTTTGCGAGAGAGAGGAGGCATTTTTTCGGTCTCTCGAGTGCCAAGCCAGGCAAGTCTTAAAGGTAGCTTTCAATTAGCCAGTCGTCTTGTTTCCATCAGCAAACAAACCCCCCCCCCCCCCCCCCACCCTCCACACACTGATGGGACGACGGCTTCACACACCAGCGACCGCGGCAGATGAGCAATGAAGCACCCAACTGGAATGGAGAAGCAACTGGACCTTGTAACATGGAAACCGCCATGTTCCCTCCCTCCCTGCCACTGGGGCTGACAGCTTCTTCTTCCGTCTTAATTTTTCTTTCTTTTTTTTCTCCCTTTTTTTGGGGGGTGGGGGGTGTGGGGTTGTTTATTTATAGGAATGTTGCTGGGGAGGGAGGCTGGGTCCACGTTGGGACCAAAGCGGTTTGGAAGGAATACGGTGTGAGCACATTATGAAAATGATGCCAGTTCAGATGTTACAGCTAATACACCAGATGTTGTTGTTGATGAGGACAGTAGAGAAGTGAACAATATGGAAGTGGGTTGTACATTCGACCACAGTCTGGAAGAGGCATTCCTTACCAAGGTGCTAAAGTACCAACGTCTTAAGGATGCTGTTATATATACAGCTTGTTTACAAAAGTAAACTGCTTGTGTTCATAATATGTGGAAGCCTCTGTGATAATGGGAAACATTTGGAATATTCTTTGAATTTTTTTTTTAAATACTTTTGAGTAGCCAATCATTTTACCCCTTTTTCTCCCCAATTTAGCTGTCATTCCTCCCCAATGCACACACATTTCTGTGTTGTCACTGCTGTCGTATCCTTATGACTCACCCGCCAGTGAGGAGCCACCAGCGGGAGGACGTAGAGCCTTCGTCCTACTCCTCCCGCCCAACACTCCCGCCCCAACATGTAGGAGAAGGATGCAATGACCAATATCACCCTCCTCCTCGCCCGGCGTCCCTCCCCTGAACACGGGCCAATAGACCATATTCACATGGCGGCCATATTGGAATTTAACATTGAAAGTGCCGCCACCCGGGGTGGCTACTTTCATTGACTTCATAGAAACATGGCCGCCGTGTGAATATGGTCTATTGTGTTCGCACAGACGCTCAACAAAGCCGGATGCACCTCGGCGGATTCAAACCGACAACCTCCATGGTGGTCAGTGGTGGAAAGTAACTAAGTACGTTTACTACAAGTACTGTACTTAAGTAAAATGTTGAGGTATTTGTACTTTACTTGAGTATTACCAATTTCCAATACTTTTACTTCTACTCCACTACATCTCAGAGGAAAAAAAATTACTTTTACTCCACTACAATTATTTGAAAACTTTAGTTACTGGTTACTTTATAGATATAAATTATAATATTATGAAACATACATTAACCACTTTAGCCCTGTTTTATACCTAGGCTATTTGAAAATAGACGATCTACAAGCTCACAACGCGTGAGCTTATAGATTTTTTCAAACATTTAGTACTTTTACTTTTGGTACTTTAAGTACATTTTAATACCAATACTTTTGATACATGTACTTTCAAGTACATTTTTAATTCCGGACTTTTACTTGTAACAGAGTACTTCTACATTGCAGTATTGATACTTTTACTTAAGTAAAACATTTGAGTACTTTTTCCACCACTGATGGTGGTGGGTAGGGACTTTACCACTGCGCCACCCGAGCACATATTCTCTGAAACATTTTAACACAAATCTTTAATTACACAGTCATTTGGGGGGTCCTTGACGTATGGGATAAAAGTTTGGGAAACACTGCGGTAAACTGCAGCGTTTTAGAAAGTCTCCTCAGATGACTGCCTCCGATACGTGGAGGAATTGAGGATCCGATACCGGGCCTGGGGGAGAGGGGGAGGGGTGTAATGGGGGTCCTGGTGATTTTGGGGGCATTATCCAGCTAATCGGCTGATCATCCGGCGTCAGCATAAAAGCCTTCGCCTCGCCTTAAATCAGTTTACAATGATGAATGGCTCTCATTTGGCCCTGCAGCTGGTCCTGTAGTTAGTGCTGGTGTGTGTGTGTGTGTGGGTCTCTATCTCCTATCTCTCTGTGAGCAGCGATGCTGCTCACAGACAGTGGATGGATGGATGGCTGATGTGGCCACGAGAAGGAGGAGGAGGAAGAGGAGGATGGGATGCGCTGTTTGCTTGTATATCTGCTATTTTCTTTGCTGACGTATAAAAGGATAACGTGGTTACAATGATTGTGATGCTGTATTAACACATTTGGCAGGGGACCCCCTGGAACCCCCCCCAAGTTCCCCTGGGAACCAATGACCTGATCTTCATCTTCATCATCTTCTCTGTTCACCTCAGCCCTGCCACCTTCTGCCTCCATTGTTACTAGCGACTGACCAAGACATGACGACCATGCACACATACCGTGGTCATTTGTTCTCATGATTTAGTTTTGGCTTGTTTTCTTGACTACAATGTTAAAAACATAGTTTAGATAGCATGCTATTTAAACAGATGCTATAGGTTCATTGTTTACCTGGTATCCTGTAGTTTCAATGTGGGCTAGCAGGGCTACATAATTACTTTTGATAGTATATTGTTTTTAGACTGATGATAGGTTCCAGAGAGCAACACAACCTTATGCAAAAAGGGAAAACAAGGCTTTGTTGACGCTCGACACGTGTCACTGGGTGATGGGCGTGACGTGCAACACAATAAAAGTTTGTCAGGCTTCACGTTTTTTGTTGTTGTTGTTGTTCTTAGCACTTCACTGACGCAATGAAGCATCAATCTTATGTTTTTGTTTCACCATTTTCCACTCCCTCTTCTCTCTCCACACAATTCCTGCTCCGTTCTGAAAATTGACGAAAACCTCACTCATGCTGTTAGCCAGTTCCCTGTATGCTGTTTAAACCTACAATTTAGGCATTTAGCAGACGGTCTTATCCAGAGCGACTTACAATAAGCAATCACAATCACATACAGTACATCAAATGCAAAGAGACAGTGTAGCGCCTCACAAAACTAGGATCCCAGGTAAATCCAGGAACCTAGCATCAGTCTAAACAATATGCTATCAAAATAATATGTACATTGAAATGATAGAAAAGGCCTACTAGGCAAATAATGAATCTGTTTAAATAACATGCTATGCTAAGTGGCATTTTAACATTGTGGTCATGAAAGAATCAAGCCTAAGTAACCGACACTTCACATTTGCTCAGTGTGGCAACACTTTTAACAGCGAGTGGGTATCTGACCACACTCCACTTGGTTGCTTTGTAGCTTGTGTTACTGCTAGAGTGAACACAGCATGAGACGTATAATGCTATCCAGGCTCTCCCCACACACACACACACACACAACACACACACACACACACACACACACACACACACACACACACACACACACACACACACACACACACACACACACACACACACACGCACACACACACAGCATGAGACATATAATGCTATCCGGGCTCTCCCCACACGCAGAGAGAAATAATGCTTCTTAAATGGTTATGTAAAAGAATGTATGCTTCCATAAAGCAGTGGTTCTCAAACCTTTTCATCTCAAGGACCCCCAAATTGACATTTATTAGCCCCACAGACCCCCATTTGAAAATATACGCCCCAGGGACCCCCATAAGAGAAGATTTTTACGGCTCTAGCAGTGATTCTCAACCATTTTAATTTCAAGGACCCCCAGTTTGACATGCATTAGGCTGCGGACCCCCATTTAATGGCATGTCTATCTCAAATGGTTTTCTAACTATCCATCATTTAGCTGGGGACCCCCTGGAACTCCCTCAAGGACCCCTGGGGGTCCCTGAGGGAGTAAAGAACCATTTGATTTGGTGAATTGTTCTTCATGTCCCTCATACTGTATGGCTCTAGTGGCTCTAGTACAAAATAATTGATGGTTCTTTGAGACTTGTCGATCGGCTATTTTCAAATGGCCTAAATGTATATAGGGCTGAAGTGTCTTTTGTAATAATAATCTAAATCTACAAAGTAACTAGTAACTCAAGTTTTCAAATAATTGTAGTGGAGTAAAAGTACAATATTTGCCTCTGAGGTGTAGTGGAGTAGACGTAAAAGTACTGCAAATTGGAAATACTCCAGTAAAGTAAAAAATACCACAAAATTTTACATACGTACAGTACTTGAGTAAATGTACTTAGTTACTTTACACCACTGCTAGGCAGAAGAACACCCACACACTATTATGGATGGTCTTTTGATTGCGCAACCTTGAGGGGGGAGAGAGAGAAAAAAATCTCCCTTTTTTGCTCCCAGAGAGGAGAAGATGAGGCATTATCAGATACACATTTATCCTGAGTAATAGCCCTGTCCAGCCAGCCGTGCCAGTCCATTTCATTACCCAAATATGGGTTGCTGGGGTCAGAATCAATAGGAGACTCATATCGTGGCGGTCGGGTGGAAACCTGGTATGTCCAAGAAAACTGTTACTTTGTCAGGGAAATGGAATGAAGAACCTGATGGGTTCCAATAGGATCCACTGTAGTTATTTAATCACAAGATCTTGTTAATACTTTTCATTGGTAAACCGACAGACAGACTTAACCCATTCAAACCGGGAACGCTTCTGTGTAACCACTTTATCCATATTTTATACTGAGCTTGTAGATCTGCTATTTTTGAAAATGTGTGTAAATCTTGTTTTAAAGCGAACATTTTTGACTCAAATCTTTGCAACTGGGGGGTCCCTGGAACAACATATTTTGAGATGGGGGTCTGCGGCCAAATACATATCATGTTGGGGGTCCTTGACATGGAAAAGTTTGAGAACCACTGATATAGCAACGTAAGTCTTTTTAAAAAAAACTGTTTTGACGACATTTTTAGAACACATATTCAAAGATTTTTCATGATTTAAAAAGAAAAAGCACATCTACAAGCTCATATCGCTGCACTCGTGCGGTGCTATGAGCTTGTATAACTGCTATTTTTGAATAGCCAAAGACATTTTAAATGACAGAGATGCGTTCCCGGATTGAATGGGTTAACCACTTTAAAACATATTTTAAAAAAAAAGTAAACAAAATTCAATCTACAAGCTCCGAACACGTTGCATCACGACACGCGGTGAGCTTGTAGATCGGCTATCTTCGTGACCTCTGTGTATGACGCTTTTGTACGACGGCGAACTAGGGCAATAACTTATGACCCCCCCAAAAAAAAGCATAAAAAGTTGAAATACGGAGATACGAGTTATCCGCCCCACGACAGCTGAGGAATATGCAATATCATGATACATGCAGGCTCGGTTACCGCTGCTCGAAGAACCAATTGAATTCTCTCACTCCATAGACTTGTGTGCGGCAGTATATTAAGTGATTTAATCATTCATCGGACAGCTTCTGGATGCACATCGCGAGTCGGTGACGCTTCGGGCTCGATCCAGCGGAGGGGATAGATGAGTCCGATTTCTCTCCCTCTCTCTCTCTCTCTCTCTCTCTCTCTCTCTCTCTCTCTCTCTCTCTCTCTCTCTGTGTGTGTGTCTCTGTGGAAAGTGCTGCTATGCTATTCCCGGGTACAGAAATGTCGGTAGTCCATTACTCAAATTGGAGGCAGAGATAAAGGCACACCAGAGCAACCGCTGATCCAGATGTCAGTGGCTTTTACCCAAACACGTCCCCCCCCCCTCCCTCCTCTAATGCGATTCAACCACTCGACAAAGACCTCCTGTAATGTTTTGCACAAACACAATCAAGGGCTCTCTCTGTGATTCGCCGCCCGCCCAAAGATCCTCGTTAATGATAGATGAACAGCCGAGCGACACGGCACTGCACAGCGCGACCGTTGAATGGCTGATTTTATAAACCAGAGGCTGTGGCTGTTGATAAGCATCTACAAAACACTGCTTTTTACAAGTGTTGACAAGGGCTCCCAAGCAGTAAATATAAAACACAGTGCTGAAGCTATAGCTCTTCAGAATGCTGAGTCATTGAAGAACTCTTGTTGGTATTTTATCTTAATGTTTCTATAAAGACCCTTTAACCACTCCAAACCTATATGTACTTCATCAACCGGTGTCCCCCAGGGCTCTATACTTGGTACGCAGCTTTTTTCCCCTCTATCTACATCAGGGGTCTTCAACGTTTTCCAGGCCAAAGACCCCCTAACTGAGAGAGACACGAAGGAGGGACCCCCACCACATAAACCTTTTCATAGATAGATAGCTTTATAGAATTGTTTGACACACTGATCTTTTCTATTAATATGTTGGATTCTAATGTTCTTAATGCTCATGCTAATGTTGGATTCATGCACATTTTCAGACCTTTTCAAACACTCAATATTTTGTCAACTTGACTGTTGGCTCTGTACTTGGTCTGCTCTTTTTCCCTCTCTACGCCGACTCTCTGAAAATAGCCGATCTACAAGCTCGATCTACAACGCCTCGCGCTGCCACACAAAGATTTGGCAGACCCCTTGTAGTAACTCTGAGGACCCCTAGGGGTCCCGGACCCCCTGTTGAAGACCCATATCTCTGCGGCAAAGATAACCAATTTTTCGATCGTTTACTGGTTGAAGAAGCAGAGCTGCCTCGCGCCTATTGTGACCAGGGGCGAATTAACCATTTGTGGTGCCTGGTGCTATACGACCCGTTTTGGTGCCCCCCGGGACCAGTTTGTCAGCATGGGGGGGGGGGGGGGGGATTGATGCTTCATCGGCGCATTTCACCCATTTTAGTCCTCCTTCAGCAGCCGTTGCTTCTAAATGTCGGCGCTCTTCAGCTATAGTTGAGTCTTCTTTCACTTTCTCCCAGCCGTTTGGTCCCCCCCCCCAAGGTTGGTGCCCTGTGCTGCAGCACCTAAAGCCCCTCCATTAACTCTATAACTGCCAAAGACGTTTATAAACGTCTTTGAGAAATTAGCTGTTGCCTGCCAAAGACGTTTAAAAACGTCTTGGAAAAAAAAAAAAAAAAAAAAAACCTTTTTCAAAAAGAAAAAAAAATCTAAAAAGATTCTCTAATTATTTAGTATTGACACCTTTTCGATATTCCAAACGAATAAGGAGATAACAATTTCCAAAGATTTGCTGCTCCATCCACTTCAATGTTAAAATTGAAACGGACAAACAATTCACAATGTTTTTTGGTTTGAAACCACTGGTTTTGAGCTATTTTCAAACATCAAACAACACATGACAACAAGGTCAAATTGACCTCGTTGACATTTGTGAAACCACACCTGAATCTCATCTGTGATTAGAAATTTTCTGGGGATCAATCATACTTGAGAAAAATATTTTGTGGCTATGCGAAAAGGTACCAAAATCGGTCAAAACCCTGGCAGAGGCTACAGACTGTTCTGAAAAAACTCTGGCAGGGTAAGAGTTAAGACGGCACTGAATGTGACATTCTCCGGGTGAAGGTTAGGCACCTCAGTGTGGGGGGGGGGGGGGGGGGGACGTGAGAGGGGGGGGTGCAGGCCGGGCACTCGGTCAGTGAGAAGGTGACTGTTCCCTTTCCACCTTCCCAACGGTTCAATAAGAGAGAGTCTTGATGAAGTTCAGAGATCGATGGAGCCACTTAGCATGTGATCGAGTGAAGAAGGTACGCTGGGTGACCCTGGCTCTGCCCCCACCATGCACCACTCTCCTTTTTCTCTGCCTTTGGTTTCACACTTCTTCTCACCCGATTGCCTTACGGAAACAAAGTCACACAAGCTAACAACACACACACACACCACACACACCACACGCACCACCACACACACAGAAGCCTGCACGCACGGGAGTCCCTCTTTCTTTGGTGTAACTTACTTTTTTCTTTTCTTTTTTGGTCGTAATCCAAAAGAGACATTTTTATGTCTCCCCGGGACCCAAACTAGTGAAAATAGCCGATCTACAAGCTCATAACGCGTTGTGATGCGACGCGTTGTGAGCTTGTAAGATTGGCTATTTTCACTACTTCTAAAGTTATTTAAATGTATTTTTAATGGAATTTAGATCTTTTTTTTATGAATAATTGTGGGGGGGGATACATAGAAAATAGTTTGAAATATACATTTTTTTTTAATGAGAAGTAAAAAAAGGGATATTTACTTGCGAGTCGCGACCCACAAATGGGTCCCAACCCACTGTTTGGGAACCACTGCCTTAAACTAACCTCAAAACCACGGCCACCTGGGTGAAACACCTGGTAAAGAGAGAGTCCCATGCACGCATGGCCGCATGCGTACATGTTGGCATTACTATACTCGCGAGAACCTCAATGTTTTACAACAGCAATTTTATAAACCTTAACCCTAAAACCTGAGTTCTACTTAGTTACTTTGCTGGTGTCGTTGTCTAAAAAAAACTGCCGATCCACAAGATCTTAACGCTTTGTAGGGTGACGGGGGTGTGAGCTTGTAGATCAGCTTGTTTCCAATGTGTGACACTGGCGCGCAACTCTAATAAATCAGACATGACTCCAACCGCTAAACCACTAAACCTAACCTCTAAATACTGTATCCCACTGCTAAGCCCAAGCTGAAGCTTTTCCTAATTGTAAACCTAAACTCTTAACAACTTTTTAAACCATAAAAACAACATATTTCTTCATGTGAGAACTACCGGGATTTTTTTTTTCTCACAAACTGTGTATTTCTCAAACTCTCCTATTACGTGTGGGGACACATTTGGCCCTCACAAGTATAGACACACACACACACACACACACACACACACACACACACACACACACACACACACACACACACACACACACACACACACACACACTCTGAGATTGTAAGAGTTAACACTGAGGAATTTACGATGCAGATGAGGGGTCCCAGAGATGAAGGAAATCGTGTCAAATGGGGTCCTGTGGCAGACCCACTGAACTAGGGGGTCCTTGACACTGAAAACCACTAGATTTACAGGAAAGGCTTCTCAAATTTAAAAGAGTTCTCATTCCCTGCAGGCTCTTCTCCTTCATTATTGCTATTGTTGCATTGTTCTGAACTATAATCATCCGGTGCCTCCGAGGGAAGTGGCGTTCTTTACGAGCTGTTTTAAGGTTTCGGTTGGGTCTGGAAGGCCTCGGCCCACCAAGGCCTCACAAAGGGGGGGCTGCAGCGCTCCTACCCTGTTATTTCAACTCCATATATAGTCAGACCGCTCCGACCACAGAGCCATGAGCACAGACTGGCTGTCTGGGGCTCTATGGCCTGCTGGGTGTGGCTCGCTACCGCTACAACGCTGTACTGGGCAGAGAGAGAGAGAGAGAGGGGACAAGAGGAGGCTGGAATGGAGGGAGAGAGAGAGGGATAGACAGACGAGAGAGAGAGAGAGAGAGAGAGAGAGAGAGAGAGAGATAGAGGGACAAGAGGAGGCTAATGGAGGGGGAGGGAGGGAGGGAGAAACAGACAGAGTGGATTAACAACTCCGATTTTTTTTTTACATAAGTAAAAGTAGCACTGCCACGATGTAGAAATACTCTGTTTCAAGTGCAGTATACAAGTCCTGTATTCAAAATTGTACTTGAGTAAAAGTACAAAAGTAATATAGTACCATAAGTATTCATATTTTCAGAAATAAAACAAATATACAAGTCCTAATCTTTTGAATATAGCCGATTTACAAGCTCTTAACGTGTTGTGACGTCTAAAGTACTTGAGGACCTGTACTTTTCCACCACTTGGGGGGGGGGGGGGGGGGGGGGGAGAGGGGGGGGGGGAGAGAGGGGGGGGGGGGGGGGGGAGAGAGAGAGAGAGAGAGAGAGAGAGAGAGAGACGCAGAGAGAGACGCAGACAAACGGAGAGATTGGTGAAAGAAAAGTAGCAATACTACAATGTAGAAATGTGTGAGTAAAAGTCCTGTATATTCAAAGTAACAACGTCAAAATATATAGTACCAAAAGTTTAGTATATTCAATGAATATACTTTTTCATTATGCAGAATGTCCCATTTTGTAACTTTTTTCGGAAGTTTTATGAATGTGTCAAAATCTTTCGAAAAGAGCTGATTTCAAGTGTAAATTGAGTACTTAGCGCCACTGGACGGACAGACAGAGAGAGAGAGAGAGAGAGAGAGAGGGAGGCATAAATCTGTAACGGATCTGCAAATCCTCTCTATTGCTTATTTGAAATAGCTTCTCAACATGGATATGATGGAGGCATTCTTTTCGGCCACATGTCCACCCACCATTCCCGCTGTCAAATCATACAGTACAGTATCTCATAACCTATAGCTATTGTAGTGTTGAAGTGACAGCCCTATTGAAGTTCAGACTACCCCCCTCCGCGCACACACACACACACACACACACACACACACACACACACACACACACACACACACACACACACACACACACACACACTCTGCAAACAGCCGTTTTGTGACCTCCCTGTCGTGTTGAAAGGCGAGCGTGTGTGTCAGTGTATGAAGGATCAAGGACAGGAACGGGCTGCTCTTGTTGGAAGTTCCAGCAGATCCAGAGTGACAGACACATTTGGCTGGTCCTGGTGATGGTGGGGGGGGGCGGGGGGCTATCCCTGGAGACACTAGGGCTCCGCGGGGCAGATGAAAAAGCATGCACGCACGCACACACACGCGTGCACACACGCGTGCACACACACGCACACGCACACACAGACACAGACAAAACACAATATGTACTTTCATCTTTCTGAACAGATGTACGCACTAAAGCTGATCCCCTCTCTCTCTATCACACACACACACACACACACACACACACACACACACACACACACACACACACACACACACACACACACACACACACACACACACACACACACACGTACGTACGTACCAATAGTTTAACCAGCTGTTAGTCTGTGAAAGAGCATCAGAGGGGAGAGGGAGAGAGAGAGAGAGACGAAGAGAAAGGGAGGGAAAGACAGAGAGAGAATGGGGGGGGAAGAGAGACAGAGAAAGACAGAGTCAGGGAGGATGGAGAGGAGACAAAGGGAGAGGAGAGGAGAGGAAAAGAGATGCTGGTGGTGGAATGATGCATAAAAGGAGAATTAATCAGTCTTTCTAGCATGCTGCTTATCCTTGAAATTGGTTGAGGTGTGAACTTATATATACTTATATATTCCATATTGTGGCCTATAGCTCTGGCCGTACTGTACGTATACTGTATGTACAGTATGTACGTACACTGCTGCAGGCTCACTGAAAGACAAGGCTGTCATACGGCTCCCCAGGCATTTTATGAGCCACGGAGAATTAGACTGTGCTGAATTCTTCTGCTACACCGATAAAAGAGAAACTTGCTAAATGCCACCCCTTTGCTGGAAAAAATGGGGGATTAGAGTGTATACCGTCTTACAGAGGATTGTGTTTCTTTTGAAGAGAGAAATAGGAATTGGTGGAGAGTGGTGGTATAGGGGTGTGTGTGTGTGTGTGTGTGTGTGTGTGTGTGTGGGTGTGGGTGTGGGTGTGTGTGTGTGTGTGCGTGTGCGTGTGCGTGACATTATGAATCCATAAACTCCTAATACTTCCACATTAGCTTATTGCTTTTTTCCCCTCCCTAAGCCCCAACCTCTTTTTTAATTCAAGGACCCCCATTTTGAGATGCACTTATAGACCACAGACCCTCCATTTGATACCATTTATATTGTCTGGGATCCCCAATCTAAAAGCCTCAGTGTTCATCTAACTCTGAGAGTGTACGAATGGAACCAAATGGTTCCATTCGTACACTCTCTGAGTTACGATTTAGGAACTCAAGTATCAATCATTCAGCTGCGGAACCCATTCAAGGACCCACCTGGGGGTCCCCATACATACCCCACCTTGGGAGAACCAGTGTCCCTAAAACTATTCGCCTTCTTCCCCCCCACCACGGTTTCCCAGGCAACACCGCCCGCCGCGCAATCATTTTGATTCGATATCGTTATTATATTCTCAAGTTGACCGGGAAAAAAAGCCATTAGCCGCCCCGTTCCCCCCAGAAGTAGGTCAACCTAACCGTATCTTACCGGCGAGACGAGCGAGCGAGCTCTCCGGGAAGCCCTCGCTCTCTCCTTTTGAACGGTCATGGCTCCCCGTGTGTGTGTCATAGAGAGATAGACGGACCCCCGCCTGGCCAAGATAAGATGCTTTTTTTTCTCTCTTCTCCTCTCCATTGGCTGTGAACCAGATAGCCGTAAAGGGGTTTTGAAGAGTGTGTGTGTGTGTGTGGGGGGGGGGTCTCTCGGGGGACCTCGCTGGCCCAGTTCACATGGAGTCAACATTCAGGGCCTCTTGTGGCGTGTCATGCCATGCCGTGCCGTGGCCAACTGGGTATAGCCTACCGTGGTGGTCAGCTGAGGGCACACTGGGGGAGTGTTAGCCCCCCTCTGAGCCATGGGCGCCATTGAGAACCAACACCACACGCACATGCCCGACCAGCACACACACACACACACACACACACACACACACACACACACACACATGTTTTTATTTCTATACTTGTGAGGACATCAACATTTTTCTTTTACAAGGGGGCGGTGGGGTTAGAAACACTGTTTGGAGTAGACCCCCATGAAATGTATATCCTCCGTTTTTATTGCTGCAGTGTGTTCTGTTACGGTGAAATGGCCAGTGGTACGGTACAACGACAAGTACATTTACTTGAGTATTGTACGTTACTTGAGTGCAGTGGTGGAAAAAGTACTCAAATGTTTTACTTACGTAAAAGTATCAATACTGCAATGTATAAGTACTCTGTTAATAGAAAAAGTCCGCAATTCAAAATTTACTTGGTAAAAGTACAAAAGTATTGGTATCAAAATGTACTTAAAGTACCAAAAGTAAAAGTACTAAAATGTTTGAAAATATTTTCAAATAGCCTATATATATAAAACAGGGCAAAAGTGGTTAATGCATGTTTTATAATATAATAATTTATATCTACAAAGTAACTAGTAACTAGTTTTCAAATAATTGTAGTGGAGTAGAAGTACAAATATATACAATTGGAAATACTCCAGTTAAGTAAAAGTACCTCAACATTGTACTTAAGTACAGTACTTGAGTAAATGCACTTAGTTACTTTTACACCACTGCTTGAGTGTTTGTATTTTTGGATACTTGGATGACTTGCGAGGACAACATAAAGTATAAATTAGACATAACTCTATAACCATAACTCCCTAATCTTTACTCCAACGCTGACCCAAATAATTTCCTAATTGTAAAACTGTCTCTAAAAATATATTTATAATATGAGGACCGGGGAAATTGTCCTCCCAACGTCTCAGTTCTCAAGTTCTACTGCACTTGAGGGGACATTTGGCCCTCGCAATTATAGTAATACACCCACACGCACACTTAACCCCCCCTTCCACCCCACCCCTCTGGCGAGCGGAGCGGGCCCCTGGCTGTAGCCGTCATGTCGCAGCCCATTCCCTGAACAACAGCTGTAGCATTATGGTGGCTCTGTTGTAGAGCTATGCGTCTGATCTCCCCTAAATTCCCCCGCTGTGATCCCTCTGAGCCCCTCAGTCACAAAAACACCCTCTCGTCTTACTGTCTGCGACCCCTCTCTCATCGGGGGGGCGGGGGGGGGGGGGGAGATGAAGAAATTCCCTCCCAATTCCCGGGTCGTTGTTGTCAGCGCAAGCGGCACGGCATGCTGACATCTTCAAACCGGTTTGAGTTCCGCTCGTCGTGCTCCCGCGGCCGCCACAGCCACCGCCTGAGCCCCCTCCCCTCTAACCCAGACCATCTGTCCCCCGTGTCTGCACTCTGCACGCGTACCTCACCTTTCTCCTCAGTTTAATAGCAGTCTGGCGCCCTCCACACACACACACACACACACACACACACACACACACACACACACACACACACACACACACACACACACACACACACACACACACACACACACACACACACACACATTTCTCTCAAGAACCCTGTCCTTTGACCCCCACCCCTGCCTCCCAGCTTCCATTCCGTCCTTCCTTCCTTCCTTCCGGCCTTCCTCCCTCCTCCTCCGGCGACCTCTCAACTCTCCCCATCTCTCCATCTGTCCCTTCTTCATCCTCCTTTCCTTCTTCCATCCTTCACTCGCTTCTTCTATGCCTCTTTTTCCCTTCATCCCTTCATCCCCCGGTGTCGCACACTACCACCGTACAAGCGTACAACACGTAGTAGCGCTGTGACACGTGGATGAAGTCATGGCAAAATGCGATGGTTGCAGCTTGTCTGGTTCTCTTGACAGTATCTTAACCCATTCAATCCCGGAACGCATCTGTGTCATTTTAGATTTCTTTGGCTATTCAATAATAGCAGATCTACAAGCTCATAGCGTGGCATTGAGTGCCGCGACATGAGCTTGTAGATCTGCTATCGTTGAAAGAAAATTTGTGAATATATGTATTATTTTATATGTTTTTTAAGCGAACATTTGCAACCCAAATCTTTGCTTCTGGTGGGTCCCTGGAACAAAATATTTTACAAATGTTCGCTTTAAAAATATATATGTTCAAAGATTTGCAGTGGCACTCGTGCTAAGAACTTGTATATCTGCTATTTTTAAATAGCCAGAGAAATCTTCAAATGACACAGATGTGTTCCCGGATTGAACGGGTTAACATGCACCTACTGTACATGTAACAAAACAGGTCATAACTGATATAACTGATATCAATGACGTAAAAACCAGAGCGCTCTGAAACCCATTCTCACAGTTTATACAACTCAACTCAGGCTTTCCCCTCTCTGTCTCGTCCCCGAGTCCCAAACCCCCTCCTCCTCTGTCACCTGATAGCCTTGATGCCCCCCCCCCCACACACACACACACACACACACACACACACACAAACCTCCTTGGGGACCACAGGGGGCCCCCCCTCTTGATACTACATTGACCTCTGACCCGGGAGGCCGTGCCCTCCCGTGTTCCACGAGGAAATCTCTGACACACATGTTTCCTCTCAGAGAAGTTTGTGTTTTCTCTCCAAACATGGCTAATCCTTCCAGCAGACCTTAGCTGGCACATTCCCCCGGCTCTCTTTTTTTCCCCCCGAATTTACACAGGTGTTCCCACCGTTTCTTTTCTCTTTCTCTTCCCCCCCATTTGTAGCGTGGAATGCGGTCGTGTGATCCCGCCATAACAAGGCGTGCCAACGTTTTTGCCGAGCGAAGGGGAATAACTTTGATCGCGAACCGGGTCACTTTTCATTTACAGTGGGGGGTCGGGGCAGGGTTAGAAACACCGTTTGGAGTAGACCGGGCCCCCATGAAATGTAAATCCTCCGTTTTATTGCTGCTTAGGCAGTGTGTTCTGTTCTGTTCCGGTGAAATGGCGTAGTTTGTGGTTCAAGGAAAGTACATTTACTTGAGTCCTTTACTTAAGTACATCTTTTGAGTGTCTGTACTTTGAGTGTTTGTATTTGGGGATAGATGGATGACTTTCACGCCACTACGTTTCAAAGACACATATTGTGCTTTTGACTCCATTACACATTTGTAGGAAGGGAAGAAAGTATTAGCCATTAGCCAATTTTAATATAGAATTTAAAAAAAATATCCACACAGTGCCAATTGCCTATGTAATCCTGGGTGCTACTCTCCCTCTGCCAGCCTAGGGAGAGCCCAGAACTGAACTCATGCCTCCTTCAATGCATGAGGAGCTAGCAAGTCGCTTCTTATCACCTGACAGGGTGGAGTTTTCCCGGTAGTTTAGCTTAGCTCGTAGATTGGCATTTTTTTCTGTTATTGAGATTTTGCTTTTGAACATTTCTGGGGAGTCTTTTTTTTTTTGCGCGTGAAATTTTAAAACTGCAATGCATTGATATTAAAAATAAAATGTACTTTGTAATTTCTATTTTGAATACTTTTACTACTACTGTTTTTTTTAAAGCACATACTTTGGAATGCTTCACTAGTACTTGAGTAATATTGGACCAGGAGTATCCTAGTATCCTACTATGATTCAAGAAGTGGGGTTGAGTACTTTGTTCACCGCGGGTGAAGCTAAATGTAAATCCTCCATCTTGCTGCTGCATTAGGCAGTGGGTTTGTGTTGCGGTGGAATGCCAGAGATCATGAAGTCCTCAGCGGTGCTCTCTGGGCTGTAGATATAAATCAGTCTCTCCATTGACTTTCTGCTGACTGTCATTACCAGGTCATTAAACCCACAAATTACAACGCCAATGGACAGATGGAGTCCACCGCTTTCCACTGATAGCCCCGGATAAAAGATCATTTACAAGATTAAACAATGGACCCACTATACGCACTGCTCCGGAACTGAACTGGCAGGCGTTCGTCTTCATACTGTACTGTATACATACTGCTTATAGTCGCTGTCGGGTGGAATACTTGTATGTCCAAAACTGTTCCTTTTCAGGAAATTAATTAATATGTTTCATTTAGTTCAATATTCATAAAAGGTACAATCAGACTTGACCACCTTTAACTTTCAATTTCAAACGGTTTTAAAATGGCAAATGTGACACGTTGTCAGATTGCAGATCTGCTATTTTCTCTACTTTTGAGCTACAAACTTGTAAGACAAAGTAATTAATTCATGAACAAAAGCTTAGGAGGGTTCTGCCCGACAGCAACTTAAAATAAACAGTGGTGTAAAGTAACTATGCACATTTACGCAAGTACTTAAAGGGATACTTCACTTTCACATAAAATAAACATTTAAAAAATATATTAAAAATAAATGAAAAAAGTAATGGAAAATTCATGGCCCCCTCACGCATTAGAGTGTCCTACTAATGTGTGAGGGGGCCTTTATTTTGCCATAACTTCTTTCATTTTAAAAAAAAATATTTTTTTAATGTTTATTTTATGTGAAAGTGAAGTATCCCTTTAAGTACAATGTTGATGTATTTTTACTTTACAGGAGTATTTCCAATTTTCAATACTTTTACTTCTACTCCACTACATCTCAGAGGCAAATTTGTACTTTTTCACTCCACTATAATTATTTGAAAACTTAAGTTACTATTTATTTAAGTTACTACTGATTATTATGAAACCACTTCTGCATAATCTTTAAGTACATGTTGATGCCATTACTTGTGTACTTTTACTCAAGTAAAGTCTGAATACCGGACTTGTACTTAACATACTATTTCTACAATAGGGTATTGATACTTTTACTTAAGTAAAACATGTGAGCACTTCTTTCATCACTGAAAATAAAACATGAAAAACTGAAATATGGAGATACAAGGTATCTCCCTGACAGTGACGACATTCTATATAACACTGTACATATTCCTGCATGATTAATATCTCTCTATCTCCCTCTGTATGGCTTAATTACAGTAGGTTGACATCGATAAAACATGACAAACTGAAATACGGAGATACAAGGTATCTCCCCGACATACTATATAATACTGTACATACGTGTTCTTGCATGATTAATATCTCTCTCCCTCTCTCTCTGTATGGTTTAATTATAATAGGTTGACATCGATAAAACACGCACATGTGTCGATAGGGAACCTGACCGATACATTTTGTTGCAAACAGCGAGAGCACGTCAACCAAGATAAAAAAAAGGACCGCCTCAGCGTGCTGCCGCCGTGTGATTAATTAAAACACAAGAAAGACGCAATTAATTATAATGCAGAGTGCTTACGAAACATTACGCCTATAAATAAGCATATTTATTCATCTAGGGCGATTTCATTTCAATATCCCAGTGTTTTATGGCCTATTGTTAATGTGTTTGTTTTGCCTCAGCTTGTATTGGAGGTAATTATATTTCTCATCAGGCAATTGAATGGAGGCCCTTTCTTTCTTCCCTACAGCTCCGATATCTCTCAGGTTACCGGCCTCTCGTAATGGATGTGCTTGAGCCTCGACGATGAGGCGTCTATTAATATCCCCGTGTAAATTACTGCGTGTCGAGCGCGCCACGTATTTATCACCCTGACACTTTCATAATGAAGGCAGTTTAATTAAAACATAAAAAAAAAACAAGACCAAGACAACAATGGGAACGGCAATAATGCTGCTTTCCTTCCAATGCTGAGGTTTTCTATTTTTTATTCATTTTCCTTTTTCTCACATACATTTAGGCAGGCATGACTCCCCAATGAGGAGAGAGAGAGGTATAGAGACACAGAAAGAGAGAGAGAGAGAGAGAGAACACTGATGAATCATTTAAACACCACCGAAAAGGAGTCTGAAATGAAATATCTAGGACGAAAATGAAAAATCAATCACGGGGAGCTGTCTCTACTCCCCGGCCCGTTTTTAAGCCTTCATTATCCGCTTCAAAGAGGAACCGCTGATCCCACCATCGACGTGGCTTTGAAAACGCACGTTTTCATCACATTTTGATGAATGGCAAAGTTGAAGCGAGAGAGAGAGAGAGAAGCGTGTGCGTGTGCGTGTGCGTGTGCGTGTGCGTGTGCGTGTGCGTGTGCGTGCACGTGTGTGTGTGTGTGTGTGTGTGCGTGTGTGTGTGTGTGTGTGTGTGTGTGTGTGTGGTGTGTGTGTGTGTGGTCCGACGAAAGAGAAAGCTAGAACTTAACGACAAAGCATCTTTCTTTTAGCCCATCAAGACCGGGAACAAATCTGTGTCATTTACTGCTTTGGCAATTAAAAAAATAGCAGATCTACAAGCTCATGAGCATGTAGTAGATATATATTTTTGAAAGCGAACATTTTTAACTCAAATCTCATTGCTTCAGGGGATTCTACAAATGTCTTCTAATTCCTAACAGTTTTTTGGAAAATAGAACTTATGTTGCTATAATATCAGTTGTGCTCAAACTTTTTCATGTCAAGGACCACCCAAAATTATATGTATTTGGCCGCGGACCCCCATCTGAAAATCTGTTGTTCCAGGGACCCCCCAGAAGCAAATTTGAGATAAAAATGTGCAAACATTCAAAGATTTGCACACATTTTCACATAAAAAATAATAATAATAGCAGATCTACAAGCTCATAGCACGGCACTCCGTGCTATGAGCTTGTATATCTGCTATTTTTGAATAGCCCAGAGAAATGTTAAAATGACACAGATGTGTTCCCGGTCTTAATGGGTTAGGTGAGGTGAGGATAGGTTTTGGGTAAAAAAAAAATAATCCCTTGTTTTGTTTTGTTTAGCGAGAATTTGGGGTGTGAATAATCACAGAGGAGCTCCTTTTGAAGTTTGGCTCAATTGGCAGTCTTTGTACAAGCAGTGGGCTTAATTGATTTGTCACAACATATTCGCTTGCCTTTCATTATCTTTGACTGGAGAGAGCTGTCTGTTTTTCTCGTTCTAGTTAGCTGCCCGCCTTTCGCTTTTTTATTGACTCCGGTCTCGGTGGTGGACGGTTTCAAGTACATTTACTTGAGTACTAGTACTTTCACCTTCACTCCACTACATTTCAAAGACAGATATTGCACTTTTGACTCCACATACATCTCTGGGAAGGGGAAAAGTACCTCTATGTATGAACTACTTCAGCCCTATTTCAAATGTGTTTCCGGCTTGCTATTTTCACTGTTATTGCACTATTAACTTTTTTTTTTAATCTCTGAAAAATACTTATTTTTTTGTATTTATTTTTTTTTATCTACAAGCTCACAATGCGTCACTCTGCGGCGTGTTGTGAGCTTGTAGATCTGCTATAGTTTCCAAAGAATCGTATACATTTTGGAACCTGAAATGGGACCTTCTGCACAATGAGTACTTCATAGTATTGATACTTTTACTTAGGAAAGAAAATGTGAGTACTTCTTCCACCACGTTTGGTTTATTGTCTCTTGAGGGTCCGTGCATCATCCCAGTGTGTCCCTGCGCGTGTCACAGGTCACGTCTGAGGTGACGGGGTCGTTTCCCAGTAGCTTGAGACACATGTTTAACTGCTGATAGCCTGGTTCCTCTGAGTCCTCCTGCTGCTGAGGTCAGCCTCCAACTGGACAGGAATGCTGCACCCCCCCCAATCACCCCCCAATCCATTACCAGAGTGGAAAGTAACTAAATACATACTCAAGTTAATAGTCACATCGTTGCTGTCGAGCACACATTTTTGAGCTGATGGTCAAGATTAATTTTATCCCTGAGCAAGCAGGCAGGCTCTATTGGCTCGTGGCTGGTAAAACAAAAAAATACAGCACACTTTACTCAAGTACTGTACTTAATTACATTGTTGAGGTACTTTTACTTTACTGGTGTATATTTACAAGTTTACTTTTACTCCACTACAATTATTTGACAACTTTAGTTACTAGTTACTTTGTAGATTTAAATTATTATCACAAAACATACAGTAACCACTTCAGCCCTATATATCTTTTGGCCATTTGAAAATAGCCGATCTACAAGCTCACAATGCGTTGCGATGCAACGCATTGTGACCTTGTAGATCTACTATTTTGTATACATTTTGAAGTTGTGAAATGGGACACTCTGCGTAACGAGTACTTTCTACTTTTGGTACTTAAAGTAAAATTTAGAATTCCGGACATTTACTTGTAACAGAGTACTTCTACATTGCAGTATTGATACTTTTACTTAAGTAAAACAAATGTATAGAGTACTTTTTCCTCCACAGTTCAAATTCAGGGCAGAAGGGGAAAGTTACATAGTGCAGCTTTAAGTAAAACATCTGAGCAATACCACCGCTGGGAATGCTGCCACTCTGCCCCCTCCCCCCCAAAAAAACTCCCCCCCCACCCCCCTAAATCCATTACTGGCTCAACCTTAATGAGCTGGGGGGGGGGGGGGGGGTCTGCCCTTTGACCTTGCCATGGGGGTCCCACGCAGTTCATGTTGCAAACAGGCCTTTCAAGCTGCCATGTTTATAAGCATACAGTGTACTGTAGAATTATAATTGCTGAGGAGAGAGAGAGAGAGAGAGAGAGAGAGAGAGAGAGAGAGAGAGAGAGAGAGAGAGAGAGAGAGAGAGAGAGAGAGAGAGAGAGAGAGAGAAGAGAGAGAGAGAGAGAGAGAGAGAGAGAGAGAGAGAGAGAGAGAGAGAGACTCAGACAGACAACTTTACTATGGGACAGTGCACGTCAATGAACGTTCAATACATGGACAAAGAAGTGAATCAATAGAACATGATCTCATGTAAACATGCTGGATTTAGCTAGAAGGTCATTTCCAATCCGGATGTCCCAATACGTTTGTTCTTTTACTCAAGTACAACACAGGCCTTTAACTTAAGAGAGAACATTTTATATAAAGTGAACCTTGATATTGCTTGGTATCGCTACTTTTAATTAAGTGAAAAAAATCAGAGTACCATTGGTGTGTGGTTGCATCAGGTTCAGCGCGGCGGGGCGGGGCGGGCGGTGGCAGAACGGTGAACCTCTCCTCCTATAGGCGAGACTATTATTAGACGCATTACAATAATTACTCACCTCCGCGGATACATCACAGAGGAACTCTGGCATGCAAATCAGCCCCAGATGATGCGGGCACATGTCTGGTGAACTGTTTCACCGCTATGAATATTAAACAGCCAAACGCTTAGCGCTACATTGTCGCTGCCAAGAAACCTGGGAGTTGGAAGAGCGTTTTTTGCGTGTGTTTGTGTGTGTGTGTGGGTGGATGGGTCGGTGGGTGGGTGCAGTGGGGTGGTGGTCGGGCGGGTGTTTTGGCACATTAGCTGGGGCTAAACTGCTTGGCAGAGGGTAAAACGGCACAGAGTCTCTCTCTGGTGCCGTTTTGAGAGGCAGTCGGGTATCTAGAGCAAAAGGGGGAGAGCCAGGGGGAGAGCCAGGAGGGAGATATACATTAAAGGATAGTTCACCCCCAAAATCACCCATGGAGCCTTGAATTCATGGAGATTGTTATGTTTTCGTCACATTCCTAAGCCTAGGTTCTTGGTCTACCTGGGATCCTAGTTCACTGAGGCACTGCACTGTCTCTCTGCATTCTATGCATGCATGTGATTACCTTGCTTAAAGTCGCTCTGGATGAGAGCGTATGACTGCCAATAGGGGAATAGGTATTGAATGAGAGAGAGAGAGAGAGAGAGAGAGAGAGAGAGAGAGAGGAGAGAGAAGAGAGAGAGAGAGAGAGAGAGAGAGAGAGAGAGAGAGAGAGAGAGAGAGAGAAGAGAGGAGAGAGAGAGAGAGAGAGAGAGAGAGAGGAGAGAGAGAGAGAGAGAGAGAGAGAGAGAGAGAGAGAGAGAGAGAGAATGCGGGCATCATAGGAATGCTCGGTGTCGGCGGGAACGTGGCAATGTTTGCATGGCAGCAGGCGCCCGGGCAACAGATGTGATTTAGATTAGCTTGGGCCGAAGGAATGTGACCCCATGCAGGATGACCCTTAACCTTGCAACTTGATATACATACGCGCGCACACGCAGGGAGGCACACACACACACACACACACACACGCACACAAACTGGCAACAACCATCGTCCCCCAAAGCATGCGCCCCCCAAACTGCCACGCAATGATGCTGGAAGGCCGGCTGCCGACCTGCCTCTGACCAATCGATAGCCTTAAAAACAAGGCTCCAGACATCCCAAAACAAACTGGTCAGCCTACGGCTTATATCTAAGCTCATCTAACCCCTGTTCACTTTACTAGGGTGGGATGGCTCAGGGTAGAGGACAGAGTACAACAACTTGCAATGGGCCTGGTCTACAAGATACACTACACCACAAAGACACCCATGTACCTGTCAAAAACTACTTCACAAACGTCAATGACGTCCACAATCACAACACCAGAGGATGCTCCACAAATCACGTTCAACCCAGATGTGGCTCTAACAAGGGATTACATTTGTTCTACTGCTATGCCACAAAAATGTGTAATGCCGTACCATCAGTCATAAAAACATGTGAATCCTTACTCTCCTTCAAAACCGCTCTAAAAGAGGCACTTACAGGTGGCTGCAACTCGGTACTGGCCCCTGTAAAGAGTCAAAGCTTACCCCGGGCATTTTGGCGAGCGGGTGCTACAATCATGCCCCCTCCTCTCAGCCCCCTGGACTCACTTATTTATTCTGTCTATGTCTATACCTGTATCTCTGTCTGTCTGTCTGTCCGTCCTTTGAGGACGCTGTGGGACGAAATGAGATGGTCCAGGGGCTGTGTCTGGCCCTCGGTCCGTATGTTGCCCATGTGTGATCTAAGTGTTGAGTTGTCTACTGCGTCTGTCTACACTGACGGTAGCTGATGAGATCGTGCCTCCAATTGCTGCGTCCCTGATTGTATTCCGACAGAAACCTGTGTTGCATATTATCCTTTCCCCCCTCTCTGCCCGTAACTCACTGTGTAAATGATGCAATAACTGACTTAAGATAATCTTTGAAGACGAGAAACCATGTGTATTGACGGAGCAGAATTGTGATAAAGTGGATGTTATCTAACTATTCCTTTTTCTCCTTTCTCTTCTCGGTGCCGTTACCTCAACTCTACACAGGTAAACAAATTCACTTTTCTAGCTTGGTTTTACTTTTGATGTTGCCATCAGCGTCACTCGTTCAGCTGTCCCGTGTCCTTGTGTGTCTTGCACCTGTTCATCTCGGTGACCCCTGCGTGCCCCCTGGCATGATCTCACTGTCTGGCTGCCTCTTTATGGGTTCAGCATGGAATATAAAAATGACAGCCCCACACACGCACACACACACACACGCACACGCACACGCACACACACACACACACACACACACACACACACACACACCACACACACACCCACACACTCTCACACACACACACACACACACACACACACACACACCACAACACACACACACACACACACACACACACACACACATACAGTCAAGCGAGGTTGGGGGTCCACAAACGAGTTGTTTCACCGGGGCACCTCCCCTTGCATCACACAGCTTGGCGTGTGCTTGATGCTGTGTTCTCGCAGTGGGCTATTTTGTCAAAGCTGAGCTAAACTAGCAAAACTATTCTTTGAAGCGTTTTAAAACAAACACAAATCTTAGTAATGAGGGTCCATGCATGGCACGAAACATTCTCAGATGGGGGTCCACGGCCAAATACCAGTGGTGGAAAGTACATTTGCTTAAGTACTGTACTTAAAGGGCAAGACCACTTTGGTAGAGGTTTGGGTTGTGTAGTTACCTTGCCATGATGTAACTCCAAAGGTGGGCAAGAAATAAAAAATTAATTGCTCCATTCATTAGAAATTGATAATTCAAAATATGCTCCTCATTGACTTACAATGTATGGTAAAACTGCTCTCAAAGTCACTCTTTTAGCATATAAACGAACGCAAACAAAGTTGATTCAGACAATATAGAACATCACCAAACCCAGTACTGTTTTTTTTTTAAATAAAATTGTCAACTTCCTGTTGATTTTGCCATTTTTAATAAGTAGAAAACCTGGACTGGATCAGCGGATTCCGGATCCAGATCTTCAAATAGTAAAATCAACAGGAAGTTGACATTTTTTATTAAAAAAAATAAACAGTACTGGGTTTGGTGATGTTCTATATTGCCTGAATCAGCTATGTTTTGGGTTTATTTATGTGCTAAAAGAGTGACTTTAAGAGCTGTTTTACCGTACAATGTAAGTCAATGAGGAGCATATTTTGAATTATCAATTTCTAATCGATGGAGCAATTATTTTTGATTTCTTGCCCACCTTTGGGGTTACATCATGGCAAGGTAACTACACAACCCAAACCTCTACCAAAGTGGTCTTACCCTTTAAGTACAATTTCTAGGTATTTGTACTTTATTGAGTAATTGAGTATTTCCAATTTCCAATACCTTTTATTTCTACTCCACTACATCTCAGATCTAAATACTGTACTTTTACTCCACTACAATTATTTTGAACACTTTTTATTATTAGGCTACACAATTATCATTACAAAACATACATTAAACCACTTCAGCCCTATATACATTTTTGGCCATTTGAAAATAGCCGATGAGTCGTAGATCTGCTATTTCAAAAGATTTGTATACATTGAAAACTTGAAATGGGACATTCTGCTTAACGATTACTTTGGTACCTTAAGTACAATTCAAAGTAAAACTTTGAATTCCAGGACTTTTACTTGTTGCAGAGTATTTCTACATTTGCAGTATTAATATTTTTACTTAAAGGGATTGTTGGCAACATTAAGCCTAAATTTGAAAAATATCTATATATATGTATTTTGCATTTTTTCCCCTCCTATCAGCCACTATATAATGATGCTGGGGTGTTTTCCTGCATTGAAACACAGTCCTCTTTCTGAAATCGTATTTTCCCTACTGTTTATGTTTGTAGCGGGCCGTAAATTAACGCACGCATGTGCGCATCCAGTGCGCGTCCGTTGTCCGTGTGAACTTTTTACTTTCGGTTTGAAAACGCTCCTCAAACTTCGTTTTTGAGGCACATAATTTACTTTCAGATAGAGGTTGGATGGAATTTAGTTGTTTAACTTCATATGTGGTCAATTTGTCATGAAAGAGCCTATTTAAAAATAAAAATTCAGAGAAAACCGGCAGGGGCGGGCAGTCCGCGAATTGTATCCCGAATAAAGTAACCTATATTCGGCATGGCCCGTTTAGAAGTCCCTTAACTCTATGGAAGTCCCTCCCTACGTCCACCCCCTGGTGGTCGGGGAAACGAACTGCTGGAGTTTTTTTCTTTGTTTATCTCTGAATCGCCTACAATCCCCTTTAAGTGAAACATGTGAGTACTGTTTCCCCACCACTGCCAATTACGTATTAATTTGCGGGTCCTTGACATGTAAAAAACAAAGTTTCAGAAACACTGCTTTGGGGCAAGCCTGATAGCTGAGTGCTTTAGGGCGATTACCACATGGGGCTCAAATGGCTGACAGTGAGTCCCTGCTTCAATTAGAGCGGACCATTTGCTGCGTGTCACTCCCCTACACTCTCTCTCTTTTGTGTATCCCGTCTCTCTCCACTGTTCCTGTCCAATAAAAGGTTATTAAGTAAGTAAGTAAAGCCCTAGCCGATGCCATGAGGGGCGTGAGACCGGCTTTATGTACAAGTACACCCCCTCTGGACATGATGTGCAAGTACATGTAACCATTCACTCAACTCACGATATAATTGGAATCACGATACTCTAGGTTCAGGATACGATTTTTCACGATTTTTGGGCGGTGTAGCCGCCCCTATAAGTGGGGTTGGGACACCTCATTAGTACACCCTTCGCTGTACTGTGATTGGCTCATAATTAGTACACCCCTAGCATTAGTGCACCCCTAGCTGTACTGTGATTGGCTGACTCTATTGGCTGACTCTATTTCAGCACTGTGATTGGCTAGCGAGACACATGATGAAATCAATAACCTATAAATAGGACTATGCACTTAAAAAAAAAAAAACATTTTTTTTTGGAAGTGAGCTTCCATCACTGTGATGACCACAACCGCCCACTTCACCACTGGGTGTGATTTTTTAAACACAATTAGTCTCCAGACAAATGACCGAAAAAAAATATTTTTCCTCTTACACCAATCCAGTGTTTTCCCTCTGTGATCTTATATTTTTTTACAATACTGTTTTCCTCTTATCCTCTTCTTTCATTACAGTAACAAATTACTGAAAACAATTGTTTTTTTCTTTCTTTTTTTACAGTTCTCTTACAGAGAGCCCTGTATTTTCTTCTTTGTTTCTGCTAGTTTGCAATCGCGATACATTTTTTATTAAATCGATTTAAATTGTCACCAGTTTGAATCGATTTACATACAAGTACATTCCCCTGGACATTACGCTAGTATGTCACAGGGACTTACCCCCCAATCCAAACCCTTGATGTTGAGTGCCAATTAGGGAGGCATTGGGGTCCCATTATTATAGTCTTTGGTATGACCCCGGGCCGGGGGAATCGAACCCCCCGACCTCCCAATGTCAGGGCGTACACTCTTAACCACAAGGCCTCTGTGCTGGTGAAGGCTTAAAAAGGCCCCCCCAAAAAAACGATTTAAATGTCTATTGTGACATGCCCAAGCTATAAGCAATATTTGTTTTATGCATTTGTATGTTTTTTTTTGTATGAGAGACATGAAAACCAGGGCAGGGAGAGAGAACTTGGGAGTCGGATTCAAACTCCTTGTACGGCTCACCAGAGCCGTCATGTGCACTAACTGGCTGAGCCTCCAGGCGACCCATTTCTTAGATTATTTGTTAATTAAATTCCCCGAGTTGAGTCTATTCACATTCCGTGTCTCCCTTCTCCTTCCTCGCTGCCTCTGAGCCTAGTTGGCTGTAACATCCCTATCCTCTAGCTGTGTGTTCTTATTATTTCTTTTTTTTTTTTCTCTCTTTTTCTTTCCCCAGTTACACCATATCCCATTTTAAGGATTCAAAATTGTCTCTTTTTTTTTCTCTCCCTGGAACATGTGTTATTGCTAGCGTATTAGCATAACAGGCATTTACATAGGGCAGAGTGGTGTTCCTGGGTAATTCAATCTATATGTAAAACACTGCCGCGCGAATATGGCAGGGGGGAGGGGAGGGGGGGGGGGAGTGGTGGTGACGGCTGACAGCTCGCCTCACCCCCCCGCTAACCCCTCAGCACCTGTGCTGCCGTAATTAAAGTCCAACCGTTGACTGAGAGGGTCGAGGAGGGCTGGGAGCAGCGGGGACCTGACCTGACCGCTCAGTCTCCCCCCGTTCAAATCTCCAGCCACGTTTGGGGACCAAGCGGTCGACCTCTCTAGGACAGCGACCGGCGTTCTACCAACCACTCTCAGTAGCGGGGGGGCGGGGGCCAGGAGGACAGTGCTCTCTGTGGTTGAGAAAATAATGCTCAAGCGAACTTAAAACTTAAAAAGTAGTGTCGTCAACGGGAGTCGATACCACGAGGGTTTGTTTGGGAGTTTAGTGATTAAAGAGCAAGCCACTGGAGCTTGCCATGGTGCTGAGATTGGGTATTTGGGCTGTATTAGAATGTGACAACGCCCCACCGTTCCCAACTCTTCTACCCATTGATACCTGGAACGCATCTGTGTCACTTAAGATTTCTTTGGCTATTCAAAAATAGCAGATAACAAGGCTCATAGCGCGGCACGAGTGCCGCGCTATGAGCTTGTAGATCTGCTATTTTTGAAAATCGAGGAAAAAAAATGTGGGTTTTTCTTTAAAAAAATTGTTAGGATTTAGAAGACATTTCTAGAATGTTCTCAGGTCTTAATGGGCTAATGTAGGTGCGAAAGAAGCCCCGCCCAGTAGGGCCCCGTCGGGCGGGGCTACTGCGCGACGTTGGAAGAACGCTGCACGCCTCTAGGGACAGCCACATTATTGAACGACTGTGTCAGATTATTTGCAATCTTTTTAAAAGTTTTTGTGTGTTCACCTCTCACAATGTCATGTGTGGAGATTGTCCTGCGGCTGACCAGGCCATTATCTTTGCGGACAAATGTGTCAATGTCCATCGTGTTTATTGCGATGATGACCGGCCAAGGGTATACCCAGGGACCTCAGGATGTTCTTATTTTCTACTATGCGTTCTCCTGCAGGCTGATCACTAGCTGTCACGTTGTTTTTGCTGGTTATTTGCTCAAGGATGTTGATCTTGGCCATGGTGAGACCTTCAACGTTGAGCTGGAGAAGGGCTAGCGCTGGTGGCTGTGGTCGTTGGACGTTGTGAAGACATTTGTTTTAATTAAAGGGCATGCAACCTTGCAACTAGTTGCGGGGAAGGCCACGTGGAGCCTGTCTTCTCCCCACAATGTCATTAATGGTTCATCTTAGGCCAGTGGTTCTCAAACATTTTCATGTTCAGGGTAGCCCCCCAAATTATTGTGTTGTATTTTGGCCGGTTTCAGAATAGTCAAACTCCTTTAACCTTCAACCTGCCGGTCCCAGTTTCATTATAGCCTTTTATTTGTTTTGTTTTTGTTTACAAAATTGCAGACCTACAAGCTCACGTTAAGGGTTTAAACACTCAAACTGATTAAATATTTATTTTATTTTTTCGTTTTTACAATATATGGGTCAAAACTTCGATAATCGGTGGTCTAGGACCCTCTGAAATTGGGATCGACTTCGTACGAAAACAAATCTGGCGGCAGTCGGGGTGTAATTGATGCACTAACCAGCTGTAACTGTCACTATGGGGAAGGGAAAAAAACAGCAGTTGTACCTAGCATAACGGTGAAATTGAGTTTGTGTTTGTTGGGTAATTCGGTGTATAATCCGCTCAGGGTGCGTCGTAATAAGGCCAGTAAGAGACAGCGGGTTTGAGACACAACAGGCCCTGAGTTTATATCATCTCTGGTCCTTATATAATGTAGAACTGACATGTGCACATGTTTTATGCCGTTATTTTTTTCTGGGAAATAAAAATGTCTATACCACAATGCATTGACATTAACGCATTAAAACTGTTTAAGCATCTGCCTCATCTTAGATTTTAGCTAGATATCATGTCTGTCGGGGTGGAAACCTGTTGTCCAAAACTGTTGCTTTTCAGGATTTGCCCGCCACGTTTTGAGCTTGTAGATCTGCTACTTTCCGATGCTTTTGTGTGACGCTGTAGTATGATCATGTAACACAAAACGTTTGAATTTGGCTTAGAATAAAGGGGTTTATTTTCCCGACAGCAACGATATATAACAACATGTGTTTTTGTGTTAGGATTTAGAAGGAATTTGGTCATTTGGGTTAAAGAGAAAATATACTTTGGATTTTGTACTTTTGAATACTTTTAGCGATTTTTGCTACTTTTGCATGGGCACTGTAGTAGTACGACAATTAGGACATTAATGCACGAACAAAAGATACACGTTTTTTTGCCCGACAGCAACTAGCCTACACGTATATGCTTATATGTACTACTGTATGTTCTGTTGACTCTTCTTTAGTTTTTTTATTTTGTTATTTTTCCCTCCTTTTTTCCCCCTTCCTGTCATCTCCTTCCTGTTCCTCTACTTCTCGGCACATGAATAATTCATGGGTTCATACATTATTTAGGGGCGGCAGCCGGAGATTTACACAGGCAGGCCCCTTTGTGTCGCCCAGTTTTTGTTTGCTGGCATATTCAATAATTGTTTAATATATCAAATTGACTACGAGTGGGTGGGGAGAGACCGTGAGTCCGAGCTCGTCAGCGCTGCCTGGATGCCTGTGATGTGGTCTGGAGAGCGACGCGGAGAATATTGCTCCGTCGTCTGCAGCACGTTTTAAAATGAATTCCATAAATCTTCATTTCCTTATTGGCTGAAAAGCTCCCGGGAAGAGTTAGCCGTCTGAGACCCCGTTGCTAATGAAGTCGAGAGGACAGTTTATTGTCGCTCGCACTGGAGTGGCAGTGCAAGCTAAAGGCTCTGTGTGTTAGCGCGCTGCGATAGAATAAGCGCTGTCTCACAGTGGTCGGAAAAAAGTACTCCAATTATTTATTTAAGTAAAAGACCAATACTGCAATATAGAAATAGCCTACTCTGTTACAAGTAAAGTCCAGATATTACCAATTTACTTCAGTAAAAGTACAAAAGTATTGGCATCAAAATGTACTTAAAATAGCAAAAGTAAAAGTACTAAAATATTTGAAAATAGAAGATCTTCAAGGTCACATCGTGTCGCGACACACTTTTACTTGACAAACTGTTTTTCTTACGTATTTTTACTATGTGGATTTGACCTTATGCAGACTACTGTGGACCTACCGAAGTGCCACTACTTTAGATTTTTTAGGGTTTTTTTGTACCTCCTGTATATACCTGCTAACTTTTTTATATTGTATGTATAGAGGTCGGAGCCTGCTATGGGTGTATGTTTGAAGATAATAATAATAATAATACATACGATTTATATAGCGCTTTTCTAGTTACTCAAAGTCTCCTTACAGGAACAACATAAAAACAACTTTATCAGGAAGAACTAGTTAAAAAAAGGTTAAAAAACTATGAAAGAAAGGATGACCTGTTTATTGTATCGTTGATTACTTTTAGCGATCATTTTGACCAGTGGAGGGAGGGAGACAAAAGCCCATACCTTACTGTGAATTAACGGCAAATCAATAGTGAGGAGGACATTGTGTCCATGAGCACTATTAAATGTAGACATAAAAGACCCATTTTTACTCCATGGCACCTCAGAGGCGTGCAGTCTAGAAGAGTTAATAGTGGAAGTCAAGGAACATTTGTTCAGGCTGAAACCATGCCCAAATTTCATTCACACTGTAGCCACATTGTTCCCAAGATTCACATATTTCAATTTCTATTTTGGACATGTCATTATTGGTGGCCACATTTGCAAAAATGTTGCAGATTTTCAAGCTCAGCATATCTCTGAGCTTTTAGCTTTTACAGCAACAAATATCAGATTTAGAAGCTCGGCACATTTCTAAGCTTTTTTTTCCACAATTTTTAATGACGAATATATATAGGCTTGAGTGTTTATTGGAGAGCACCACTGTGGTATGTTATCGCCTTCTCCATCACCACCGAGGTGTGTTGCTATCACTACGGCGTTCCAACAAGGCTTTACCAAACAAAATGCATTAGCTCTGGGACTTGTGTGTGCGTGTTTGCGTGTGTGTCTGTGTTTGTGTTTATGTTCGAATAATGATCACTTGTGATAATCCACCGTTTGGCTTTCTGGCGCCATCCCCGGGGAAGAAAAAGCCATGTCATCACCGTCGGGTGCAAACCTTGTTTGTCCAAACACTGTTCCTTTTTTATTATTATAGAACAATTAAAAAGATGAAAATGTGAGGCCTTGTGAGCTTGTAACTATGTTCACTACTCTTGTGCAACGCTATTGTATGATGTTGTACGGCAGTAAATAAAATAATATAACGATGAAACATGGAGATACGAGCTTTCTGTTCTGCGCACGACCACCACGGCGACGATATATGCAATAAAAACCAGCTCTCCAGGCAAAGATTTACCCAGCATCCATTGTGTCCCCCCCCCCCCCCCCCCCCTTGGGTGTGCGTTTTATGGGCCGCGGGGCTAATGCTGTTGCCAAGTCCCATTTCGCTCAACTCCTTTTTGCTTTCATTCCAATTTCCCCTATTTCATAAAAGAAGTTGCTTGTCAAGCGGCTCATGCACTTCGCGTCGGTGTGTGTTTTTTCTTTCCTCGGGGAGGAAGAGGGGTATTGAGGAGGGGCAGAAGCTGAAATTTCCACGAGTGTTTGTTTGTGTTGTGTGTGTGTGTGCGTGTGTGTGTTTGTGCGTGTGTGTGTTTGTGCGTGTGTGTGTGTGTGCGTTGTGCGTGTGTGTGCGCGTGGCGGTATAATTTCATGTGAATTATTTATCTGCGGAATCGTGAAGTTAATCTGGAGGAGGCGTCAGGGTCCGCACACCGTCCATCGCTTGTGATGAAGGTTGCGCTGCTGCAAATGAGGACCTGGGGGAAGGGGGGGCGTTTAGGCGCCCCCCCCCCCCCCCCCCCCCCGCCTCTTCACCTGGCTGTGTGCTCTTCAATGGTGGAAGAAATACTCAGATCATTTATTTTTTTGACTTGCCTTGGGATGTGACTAAATAATAACTACTTTGGATCCATTGAATCTGTGTATCGTTTGTTAATTTGTAAAAAGCCTTATATTGAAGATTTCATAATAGTGAAGATTTTTTTAAAATCTTTACCAAGGTGAACAAACGGAAATGACTCGTTTTCCAATAAAAAAACTGTAGTTTTACACTTGACCGCGACATACAGTAGTTATGAGATACAACCCTCCTCTTCTCAGGGAAACGTTGATGCTAGCCTCAACATGGGAGTGTTCAGGCTGCCCCGTGGCCTCTTTTCCGTTTTACTGCACTTTCACTATCTTACTCTATAGTCCACGGCGCGCTACGGTCCAATTGGCACTCATCATAATTGGCTCGGCACACAGTAATTAGCTTCAAAGCCATGCGTTTTAGCGAGCAAAAATATGTCTTGGACGCTGTTACTTCATGTTCGTCGGCATGCTGGTATTTGTAAACGGAGAGTGTTATGTGTGATGTCAAAGCAGTAATTAGTCATTAGCTTCATATAGCATGTTGCAGTCATCGTTTTACTCAACGAAACTCTTAATTGGATCCAATGGGGGAACTTTAGAAGCGCGTCTTAAGTAGCAAGAGCTTTATTATAAAAAGAAAAAATACTTTAAGTCCTATAGGCTTCAATCTTTGAAGTTAAGCGTGATAATTAAATATTAGTCTTAGCAGCATTTACTGTACCAAATGAACTGATAAACAGCCTCGTTAATTTGCAGCCAACAGTGTTCGTGGGGACAGCCGCGCAGAGCGGATTAGCCATTGAAACACAGCATTGTGATAATTATTGCAGTTGTTCACAAACTGCACACTAGAAACTTGCAATCGCTATAGCTAATGCCACTGGTGTAAAGTACATCGGTACATTTATTATTTCCAATTTTCAATACTTTTACTTTCTACTCCACTACATCTCAGAGGCAAATACAGTATTATTGTGCTTTTACTCCACAATTATTTGAAACCTTTAGTTTTTAGTTACTTTGATGATTAAAGGAGTAGTTCACCCAAAAAGGTGCTTATTTTCTATCAATTGCACACCCCATGAAGCCTTGAATTCATGGATTTTCTGTGTTTTTGTCGCATTCATAAGCCAATAATTTGATTACCATCTCCTACCGGCTAATGTATCCGGTAGGAGACACAAAGTAGACTTTTTGTGTCTCCTACCGGAAATACACCCGGTCATCAATTATTGGCTTAGGAATTCGACAAAAACTAAAACGAATCCATGAATTCAAGGCTTCATGGGGTGTGTAATTGATAGAGAATAAGTACTTTTTTTTTTGGGGTGAACTACTCCTTTAATACAAAAATGTGTCAAGGAAGAACTACCAATTGATATATATCTGGCCGCAGACCCACATCTGAAAATGTTTTGTTGCCAGCTAGGGACCCCTTGAAGACAAGATTTGAAGACCAGATTTATTTATTTTTTTCGCATTCCACTTGGGTCGGAGGTCCCAAGAAGTCAAACGTTTTGAGCTTGCAGATAATGCTACTTTTAGGATATAAAAAAGATATGGACATAACACTAGGTTTTCTGCCCGCCAGGCAGCGACAATATACTTTGTCTACCACTGGTGCCGTTCAACATCTGGCGCCCCGGAAGAATCAAAGCATGCAAAACCGCAGTTGTTTTCCCACGACGCGCGACAGTTGTGCTCACGCATTTTCTCTTTAACCCATTAAGACCTGAAGCCGATTCTACATGTCTCCTAAATCTCAACAGTTTTCTGAAAAATGTACGTTTCTATATCAGCTCAAACTTTTTCATGTCATGGACCCCCAACATTATATGTATTTAGCCGTGGACCCCCCATCTCAAAATATTTTGTTCCAGGGACCCCCCAGAAGCAAAGATTTGAGTTGAAAATGTTCGCTTTAAAAATATATTATGCTCAAAGGTTTGCACACATTTTCACGATTTTTCAAAAATAGCAGATCTACAAGTTCGTAGCGCTGCACTCGGTGCCGCGCTACGAGCTTGTATATCTGCTATTTTTGAATAGCCAAAGTGTAAAAATAATGCTTTTTTAGCTCAACTCAAAAAGTGACACAGATGCGTTCCAGGTATCAATGGGTTAATGTAGCTTCAACCGCGGCGGTGCCACGGCGAGGCGAATCTAGAGAGGGACTGGCGGCCCAAATTGGGCCCTGCATGCGTGGCGAGGAGCGGGGGGGGACCACTTAGCTGTGGAGAACAATTGGACGTTTTTGGGGAGACATCTGTTCCCCACACGCGTGAAATACAGAGACAGGTGCAGGGGTAGACATCTTTTTGGATCTTTCAACCAAAGCAAACAGCTGTGCGAGAGCGTGTAACTCCACACCACACTGCAGAAAGAGATAGCAAGGGTTGAGAGTGTGTGTGTGTGTGTATGAGAGAGAGTGTGGTGGGTAAAGTACTCTAAATGTTTTACTTAATTAAAAGTATCAATACTGCAATGTTAGAAGTACTCTGTTATGTTAAGTAAAAGTCCGGAATTCTAATTTACTTGAGTAAAAGTACAAAAGTATTGGTATCAAAATGTACTTAAAGTACCAAAAGTACAAGTAGGCCTACTAAAATGTTTGAAAATAGCAGATCAACAAGCTCACAACACGTCGCGATGCGACACGTTGTGAGCTCGTAGATCTGCTATTTTCAAAAAGTGTATAGGGCTAAAGTGTGATGAGAGAGAGAGGTGTAGGGCTAGAGAGAGAGAGAGAGAGAGAGAGGGGGAGAGGGAGAGGGAGAGCGAGCGCAAGATACAAAGTGAAGCTGAAGGAAGGTGTCAAGAAGTCGAGGGACAAGGCGTGGGTGGTAAACGCCGTTTGAAGCTGTGGAACAAGGAGATGTAGTGTGATTAGACGATGTGTGTGCGTGTTGGGGGTGGGGGTGGGCTTGGGGGAAACAGAGGTCTCGCCCCGTGAGAATAGAACCAAAAAATAAAAGCAACGAGGCCAGAGATGAAATGTCAACAACAGTGAGAGAGAGGACGGTGTGCCGAAGCGGAAGCAGCAGGTATAAATGAAACGGTAACGTTGGGGGGGGGGGGGGGGTAATCCTCAGGGGAGGGTGAAGGGATGTATCTGTAAGCGGAGGCAGAATGAGCTTTAGAGAGAGAGAGAGAGAGGAGTGATAGCTGGTGGACAGCTGCAGCATCATTAGACCATAATAGTGGAATCTCTGGGGTCTTGTTTACAGGCCTGACCATACAGAGGTCATCTATATGGACCGGTACACACATGAGACCTCTCCTCTCCTCTCCTCTCCTCTCCTCTCCTCTCCTCTCCTCTCCTCTCCTCTCCTCTCCTCTCCTTTTTTTTCCTGCAATATAGAAATACTCTGTTACAAGTAAAAGTCCAGAATTCAATATGTACTTGAGTAAAAGTACAAAAGTATTGGCATCAAAATGTACTTAAAGTACCAAAGGTAAAATAACTCATTATGCAGAATGTCCCATTTCAAGTTTTCAAATATGTACGGATCTTTTGAAAACAGCAGATCTACAAGCTCACAATGCGTTGCGACCCATTGTGAGCTCGTAGATCGGCTATTTTCAAATGGCCGAAATGTATATAGGGCTGAAATGTTTTGTAATAATAATAAAAATCTGCAAAGTCACTAGTAACTAACGTTTTCTCGTTACTCAAGTAGATCCAAATACCTCAAAATGTACTTAAGTACAGTACTTGAGTAAATGTAGGCTACTTGGTTACTTTCCACCACTGGATATATACTTCTCTCACGTTCATGTCCAGCTCTGTCTGATCCTGGCCTCAGTGAAGTAAACCCCCCTAGACCCCTGAGGGAGGATAACCATATCTAAAACACAGCTCTGTTTGTGTCTTCATGTTTCTGTGTGTGTGTGTGTGTGTGTGTGTGTGTGTGTGTGTGTGTGTGTGTGTGTGTGTTGTGTGTTGTGTATTGTGTCTGCACAAAGCACTATATTTTTTCCTCTGTCTCTGGCGCGTCAACATGAGAAAATACCGTGTTGGTGTTTATCTCTCCCGGGGTAGCGAGGGATGGCCATGCGGGATGGGGGGGGCAAGCGAAAAATGGGAGAGGATGAAGGGGAAGAAAAATGGAGGGAGCCACTTGATAGACCATAGATGTAAGAAGAACCACCAGTGATGGAATACTACACAAGATGTATTTGTTATTTAAGTAAAAGTATAGCCTTACCACTCTCTCTGTCCCACCAAACCCTCACCCACCCGCACACCCAGTAGGTTCCTTGTTTCCTGGGTCCGTCCCCCCCATCCCCTCGCCCCCCGTCCCCGTCCCCCCCCTCGCCCCCTAACTGTTGCAGCAGCCTATCGCTTTATCGATTCCAATCAGCGCACACTAATTTGCTGGGGACCGAGGGGGTGTGATTAAAGACCCCCCCCCCACGCACACACACACACACACACACACACACACACACACACACACACACACACACACACACACACACACACACACACACACACACACACACGCACATGCTGAAAGCGCACTCTTAAAGAATGCATGGTGCATGTGGGCAGATGAAGGCAACATTAAACATACAACAGCAATGACCCCGGGGGCTTATGCCGTGTGTGTGCACTCGTCACGTAAGATGCCGATAATAATCCTGTGTGTGCGTGTGTGTGAGTGGGCGCTTGTGGCAGCTTCGCTAGCTCGCGGACAAGGAGAGGTACTCCTCTGGGAGCTCATTTGGCGCCCGACGCCGTTGAGGCAATTTGTACCCTGTCGATGTGAAAACAATGTTCACGGACCGGCTACGAATGCTATCAATGCATTGAATGGGACATTATCACGTTTTATCAGACCGTTGAATGGGCGAAGTAGGCGACATACTGACCTATCAGTGATTTATCAGACCATTCATTGGGCGTAATCAGGAGATACCGACCTATACTCGGAGGCAGGGCACTCCCCAGAACGTGATTAACGATTCTGTGCCTATCGGTACGTAACTCGGACGGCGCTGTGTAGGCTCAAGCGAACGTCACAGCGTTCGGCAACGCGCTCGCTTTAGCTCGCTCTGTGGTGCTTCACGTGGCTCCGGTTCGCTTGAGACCGCACGCCTCCGTCATGGTCCAAAAACTGAAACCGAAACGTAACTTTATATAAGTCATCTCCGTCGGTATCAGTATGTCCTGTCAAATTGGCCTTTGTGATTGTGGGGGATAAACAATTACCTCAAGAACAGTCTTAACCCATTAAGACCTGAGGCCATTCTTTAAAAAAAATCTAAATCCTAACAGTTTTTTGAAAAAAATATAAAAAATATTTTTTCACGATTTTTCAAAAATAGCAGATCTACAAGCTCGTAGCGCGGCACTCGGTGCCGCGCTATGAGCTTGTATATCTGCTATTTTTGAATAGCCAAAGACATCTAAAGTGACACAGATGCGTTCCAGGTATCAATGGGTTAATACAATTAGTGTATCACTTACATGCCGATATCTCATTTGGCTGACCGGTTGAAACACTTTTAAACCCATTTATCGGTTAATTAAGTTTTTTGTAGTTACTGCACTTTGGCTTTGTAGGACAGCACTGATTTGTTACGCTCACTTGATTGATGGACGGGCTTTGATGTCGGGCCCAACAAACGAGATTGGGGGGAAAAAACTAAATAATGTGTTGCGGCTTAACAAGAGGAACAAGCCTTTGTCTGTAATTACAGAGTGCTTGTCTGTTTTTGCAGAGAGAGAGAGAGAGATAGACAGAGAGAGAGGTACTGACAATAGCCTGTACTGCCGTCTCATTTAGCTAAATGAAGCCTTTGGCTCTGACTCGTCTGCAGAAGGAAAGGACTGAGCTCTCCCGTCGGCTCGCCTTGTTTTAGAGATGATTGGTTAAACCGTCTGAACCACATTATGATACATTACACTCATATCACTGCACCTGACAGGCGTGTGTGTGTGTGTGTGTGTGTGTGTGTGTGTGTGTGTGTGTGTGTGTGTGTGTGTGTGTGTGTGTGTGTGTGTGTGTGTGTGTGTGCGTGCGTGCGTGTGTGCGTGTGCGTGCGTGTACACACAAACCTGACAGAGACTATGTATGAAACAAAATGAAACTATTTTCCTACAGAGCAAGGTGCCTTAGCTTTTTGAGGGCAGACCACGCTATTAATGTCTACGCTCCTTGAAACACTGCAATAACTGTGTGTGTGTGTGAGTGTGTGTGTGTGTGTGTGTGTGTGTGCACATGCGTGCGTGTGAACGTCATTATCAGGAGAGGTTAAGGCAAGCGGCTTGACTTAGTGGAACGGAAACGAAACGCTACCCTGAGATGACTCATAAATGTTTCCCCCGTAATAGGTCTGGAACTATGTAATGACATAAACAGCCCTGTGTGTGTGTGTGTGTGTGTGTGTGTGTGTGTGTGTGTGTGTGTGTGTGTGTGTGTGTGTGTGTGTGTGTGTGTGTGTGTGTGTGTGTGTGTGTGTGTGTGTGTGTGTGTGTGTGTGTGTGTGTGTGTGTGTGTGTGTGTGTGCGTGCGTGCGTGCGTGCGTGCGTGCGTGTATTTCTATACCTGTGAGGGCTAAATGTCTCACAAGTGTAGTAGAATGAGAAATATTGTCTGAGAATGTATATAAATCACCGCAAAGCACCAGTCTGCCATGTATTTATTATATGGTAAAGCCTTGCCCCCCCCCCCCCCCCCCCCCCCCCCCCGATCACACCCATGTATATGTAGTTTTGCACGCTGGTGTCACTCACACGGGAAAAGTCCGATCTACAAGCATTGTGAGATTGTAGATCTGCTATTTTCTAGCCATTTTTCAGCTATATGTTTCATGCCGTCCTAAAGGCCAGTCCACACCAACGCAAGTCCTTGCCACAAAACCATTTTTTTTAGAGACCGTTTCAGCGGTGTGGACTGACCTTAAAATGTTGATGTCCTCACAACTATAGTAATGCAACCTTGTGTGTGTGTGTGTGTGTTGAGGGGGTTTCAGAAACCCCTGTTTCTCTCCTCATCTATCTAGCAGACACGCGTGGCCGTCTGAATTCCCCCCCATTACCCCCCCACACACACACACACACATTACTCCCCCATCCACCCTCCCCCCCTTACATCCTTTGACTCTTGGCCATAAACAGCAGAAACATTGAAAGCACAGCCACCGGGGAAACATAACTGTTTTCCAGCCTGTATAAGTTGCCTGTTTTTTTATCGCCGTATTTAGAGCCGCCATAAATATGGAGCAAAGCATTATGGGGGAGGGCGAGCACATCAAAGCGGCGGCGCCAGGACACCTGCTGCTCCGTTTCCTCGCCGCCGCCAAACACACGACCACGCAGACACAATGACTGGCAAGCCCTCAATCCAAGCAGGTTGACTGGCAGACTGAGTATAGACTGACTGACATACCGACTGACTGACTGAGAGGAACTAAGTACATGTACTCAAGTACTGTACTTAAGTACAATTTTGAGGTATTTGTACCTTAATTGAGTATATCCAATTTCCAGTACTTTTACATCTACTCAACTACATCTCAGAGGCAAATATTGTACTTTTACTCCACTGCAATTGTTTGAAAACTTTAGCTTCTAGTTACTTTGTAGATTATGATTATTATTACAAAACATACATTAACCACATCAGCCCTATATACATTCTGACCATTTGAAAATAGCGGCATTATGAGCTTGTAGATCTGCTATTTTCAAAATGTTTATATTTGTATACATTTGAAATCTTGAAATGGGACATTTTGCATAGTGATTGCTTTTACTTTTGGTACTTTAAGTACATTTTCATACCAATACTTTTGTACTTTTACTCAAGTAAAGTTTGAATTCCAGACTTTATACTGTGAGGGTCAGAGGCAGCCCCAAATTGACTCTAATTGATGATGATTGACACCTGTCAATATCCCTGCTCATGACTGATAGAATGACTGACAGGCCCTCAATCAAGCAGGGTTGACTGGCAGACTGAGTAGACTGACTGACATACAGACTGCTATTGACATACTGACTGACTGACTATAGGGCTACAACCCTTCATTTTGTTGCCTAAACCAGTGTATTCAACCATTTTCATGCCAAGGACCCCTAAATTGATAAACATTTGGCCACGGACCAAGTAAAAAATGTTTGCTTTCAAAAATATATACATCAGAAGATATGCACACATTTTCAAGATTTTTCAAAAATAGCAGATCTACAAGCTCATAGCGCGCCAAGTGCCGCTCTATGAGCTTGTAGATCTGCTATTTTTGAATAGCAAAAGCTAAGTGGTTAAAATGATTATGACGCGAAGGTAACTAATTTCGCCAGGGGACCCCTTGGTAACCCCCCAAGGACCACTGGTGGTCCCCGGACCACTGGTTGAGAACCACTGGCCTAAAAGGTTTGTTTTTGTATTATTATTTCTTGAAATATTTTCAAATAGTGAAGATCTCCAAGCTCCGGTGAGCTATTTGATGAAGATGATGAAGAAGGGCTATACTTTACAAGGGGGAATAAATAATAAAAAGTTGGAAATACAAGGTTTCTGCCAGACAGTAACAAATTATTTTCTTAGCAATTATACTTTTGAATCCTTAATTTTTATTTTTTTATTTTTGTTAATTGTTTTAAAGCAAGTACTCTGTACTCCAGTACTTTAACTTGAGTACAATTTTAACTGAGTAACATTCAGAGTTAATAACCAGTAGTATCTACAGCACACTCACTGTGAGGGTCAGAGGCATCCCCAAATTGACTCTAATTAACAATGATTGACACCTGTCAATATCCCTGCTCATGACTGAGTTTTCTGCAGGTGTGCGATTTGAGTGTGTGGGACAGTGTTGCCAAGTCTGCTTATTATAAGCGACTTTGGGCTTATTCTTTTACAAGTAACTTCTAAATGTTGGTAGTTTTGGTTTGGATGTCATTTTTTGGGGGGTTTGTTTCTAAAGGGGCGGCCATAGCTGAGTGGTTAGTGAGCCCGTCTAGGGAGCCAGAGGCCCTGGTTGCCCCAGGAACGATTCCAGGCCACGCCAGCATATGTGTCGATGAAATGAAATTTGTCCCTGAGCAAGACTCTTAACCCCTAATTGCTCACAGGCCCTCATTGGAAACAAGCCCGCAAGGACTTTCATGAACGTCCTGTTAAAAGGAATTATCCTTATCCTTATCCTAAAGAAGTGTAGTTGCTTATTTGGGCTTGCTTCCCAAAGCTGTCTAAAACAGGGGGTTCTCAAAGAGGGGTCCTTGGGAGGGTTCCAGAGGGTCCCCCAACAAAATGAGTTGATTTAACATTGAAATAGGATTAATTTAGCGCCACTTCAACCTCTTATCTACCTCAACTTCTTATGTACATTGGCTATTAGGAAATAGACGATCTACTAGCTCACTAGGCATCTCGTTGTGAGCTTGTAGATCGGCTATCTTGGAAAAAAAAGCAAAAATCCTGAATATTTTTTAAAACATTTTGACAAAACAAATCTTGTATGGGATCCCTGGCAAAAAATGTTTTCAGATGGGGATCCGTGGCCATTAAAATGTTTGAGAACCACTGCTCTAAAAGAACATTAGACAATCAAGTTTGTCTGGCTGGATTGCCCTGGCTCCCTATTGTCCAATGGTTCTCAAACCTTTACATTTCAAGGTCTCCCCTTAACTCTGACAGTGTACAAATGGAACCAAATGGACCTGTTAGGGTCCATTTGGTTCCATTTGTACGCTGTCAGAGTTACAGACTTGAAAGGGTCAAGTTAGGCCCCCCTAAAGGAACCCCGAAAGTCTTCGGAATCCTCATTGAGAGCCACTGCCATAGTCGCTTCTTTTGGCCTTGTTTTCAAAGACCTGGTTGCTTGTTTCTCTCTCAATACTGGTAAATTCTGGCAACACTTGTTGTGTGTGAGTCAGAGCAGCCTGGAGGAAAGTTGTCCAGCACTATCTGTTTGTTTGTTCTTTCTGTCTGTTTATTTATCTTATTGTGGAAGTGGCTCAAGTTGGAGCGAAGTTGTTCAGTTCAAACATTTCACTATACCTGTGTGGATACCCAGGCCTGTGGATATTCCTCTTCCATTATATTTTGAGAACCAGGGTGGAGAGAATTGGAGCTGAAAAATACACATTTTCTTTTTACCAAAACAAAGACGTAACATGTTGAAAGCCTACTTTCCTTAGTGGGAATACTCCGAGCCCCTCACCTCACGTCTAAAATACACTTTTTGGCCAGAAAAGAAAAAATATTTCACCTGAAGGAGAAAAAAAAAATACTCCACTGCACCCCCTACAGATCTGGTCAATGGAAATTCCTTCCGGTGAAATATTTTCTGGCCAAAAAGTGTATTTTATACCTGAGGTGGGGGGCTCAGAGTGTTCCCACTAAGGAAAGTAGGCTTTCAGTATCTTAAAACCGTCTTTGTTTTGGTGAGTAGCTAAAGTGTTTTTTGTTTTTTTTACTAAAAACGAGAGGCTGCGCAGCCTGCGCTACCGGGGGTTTGTAGACAATCGAAAGTAACATAGCGTTAAGGAGAACTCCTTCTAACGCTATGGACCAGAGCTAGGAGGGAACTCATTGATGTGTGGAGTGTTTTAGAGAGTCGGGAGTTGTGGAATTATTGCCATTCAGGATTCTTTCTGTGTTTTGGAGTACGCTGTTGACCGGTTACAGACGGCGGACTCTATTCAACGCACAGGTATAACACCAAACAGCAATATTATTGACCCATTAAGACCTGAGGCCGATTCTACAACTGTCTTCTAAATCTAGCTCTGGTCCATAGCCTTTGGAAGGAGTTCTAAAGGCTATGGACCAGAGCTATTCTAAATCCTAAAACTGAAAAACTCATGTTATATGAGTGGTGCTCAAACCTTTCCATGTCAAGGACCCCAAAAATGATATGTATTTGGCTGCGGACCCCCATCTCAAAAATATTTCGTTCCAGGGACCCCAAGAAGCAAAGATTCGAGTTAAAAATGTTCAAAGATTTATCATTTTTGTTATGATTTGCTCAAAACTTTGCTCTACAAGCTCATAGCGTGGCACGAAGTGACTTGCTATGAGCTTGTATATCTGCTGTTTTTGAAAAATCGTGACACACACACACACACACACACACACACACACACACACACACAGCTAAACTCTAAAATGACACAGATGCTTTCCCGGTCTTGGTTAACAGAAAAAAAAGCTTGAGGATTTGTTTAAAATAGTTTGACTTTGTTTTATTTTCTGAAATGAACTGTGAGTTTTTTTGTTTGTTGTTGTTTTGTTTTGTTTGTTTTTTTGTTTACATCTGTAGTGTCACCCTGGTGTATTCTGATGTCACAATAACAAGGATTACTTTCATAAAACTAATCCACCTCGATGCACTCAGCTTTCAAATTAGCTTTTACTAATTTATATCTTGTCTTGACACGCACCACTTCACCCGCCACTGATGAAACACATTGCGTTACGTTATGAATATGGATTTCAAGGCAGACTGCTCTACAATTATAAACATTTTGATATTCACCAGTTTACCTGCATCAGTGGAATGCAGGGACGGACTCTAATTGTAAATCATTGCTGTCAGGCAGAAACCACCTATCTCCATATTGTAACTTTTTTGTGTTTTTTTCTTAAATTAACACCCTACTTCAGGGGTCTTCAACGTGTTCAGGCCAAGGACCCCCTAGCTGAGAGAGAGAGATGAAGCAGGGACCCCCTCTATATTGTATAAAATTGTGTTTCAGATTAACCTTTTTTTTTTTTACTTGGTCTGCTCTTTTTCCCCTCTACACCTAAACCTCTTTGCCAAAAATAGCCGATCTACAAGCTCACAACGCCTCGCTGCGAGCTTGTAGATCTGCTATTTTTGGCTAAAGTTCTCCTCAGAAAAGGGGATGCTAGGGTTCAAGCGGTTAAGGTAAAAAAAACAAATAATCATATCACACAAAGATTTGGCGGACCCCCCTGTAGTAACTCTGAGGAGGAGGACCCCCTAGGGGTCCCGTACGCCCTGTTGAAAGACCCCTGCCCTACTTGATCATACTGCAGTCTCTCAAAAAGGTATCAAAAGTAGCAGGTCTACAAGCTCGAAACACCAGTTTTGAGCTTGTAGATCTGCTACTTTTGATACTTTTGAATGCTGAAAATTAACAGTTTTGGAGATATGAGGTTTCCACCTGGCAGAGACGATATATTACCAGCATTTGGAATCAAGTTAAATTGCCTCAGAATCTGCTGCCTTTCGTCATTTCGATTGGTTGATTGGTTGGTTGGTTGGTTGGTTGGTTGTTGTTTTCTTCATGGGGGCGTTTTGACAGAAACCCGTGTTGCATGTTATCCTTTCCCCCTCTCTGCTCGCAACTCGCTGTGTAAATAATGCAATAATAACTGACTTAAAATAATCTTCGAAGATGAGAAACCGTGTGTGTTGATGGAGCAAATTGTGATAAAGTGGATGTTATCTAATTATTCCCCTTTTCTCCTTTCTCTTCTCGGTGCCGTTACCTCCACTCTGAAAAATCCACACAGGTAATGAAATGTACTTTTTCTAGCTTGGTTTTACTTCCGTGATTTTGCTCTCTCTTTCTCTCTCTCTATTAATATTCATGCGTTTTCATAATTAGCGTTGGGAGCTGTCTGTTCATCTGATGATATTACTATGTTTTTTTGGGGAGTGGGAGCAAAGGGTCAATCGTGTTTATTTAAAATTGATTATATATTTCATAATTGATTAAGTAGATGACGTCATTTAACTGTAGTGCATCTGGCCTTGTCGAGTGTTCTATACGAACCCAGTTGGTCCGTGTTCGGGGGGAGGGTGATATTTGTCACTACACACACACTCCTACAGGGGCGGGAGGATTAGGACGAAGGCTCTACGCCCGTCCTCCCAGTTGGGGGCTCCTCACTGGCAGGTGAGTCAGTAGGACAAGGGGTCTTCAACAGGGGGTCCGGGACCCCCAGGGGGTCCTCAGAGTTACTACAGGGGGTCCGCCAAATCTTTGTGTGATATGATTTTTTTTTTACCTTAAAGGGATATTTCACTTTCAAAAAAACTTTTGGTAATTTTATTGTCTACTCAGGCTTTTGTGAGCCCCCCAGACCGTTTTTAAGTTGCTCGATTCAGTATTTAGATATTTGATATTCATTTTATCAGACACGCCCCCTTCCTATACAAACCCATTATAACTTTCAAACTCCATTTTAACTATGATAGATTCATCAAAAACACCCGTCCTTGGATCTGGTGACTCATACCACCCCCCGAATACGCGAGGGGGCCGTGTTTTTTCAATTACTTTTTAAATTATTTTTTTATATATTTTTTGGAAAATGAAGAAAAAAAATACAATAAAAAAATAAATAATAGTAAATGAAAACATTTATCGGAAAAACACGGCCCCCTCACGCATTAGGAGGGCAGGGTGAGTCACCAGAACCAAGACGGGTGTTTTCGATGAATCTAACATGGTTAAAATGGAGTTTGAAGTTACAATGGGTTTGTATAGGAAGGGGGCGTGTCTGATAAAATTAATATCAAATATCTAAATATTGAATAAAGCATCTTAAAAACTGTCTGGGGGGCTCACAAAGGCCTGAGTAGACGATAAAATGACCAAAAGTTTTTTTGAAAGTGAAATATCCCTTTAACCACTTGAACCCTAGCATCCCTTTTCTGAGGAGAACTTTTGCCAAAAATAGCAGATCTACAAGCTCACAACGCCTCGCGCTGCGAGGCGTTGAGAGCTTGTAGATCTGCTATTTTTGGCAAAGACGTATAGGTGTAGAGGGGGAAAAAAGCAGACCACGTAAACAAAAAAAAGTTGAATCTGAAACACAATTTTATACAATATAGAGTAGGGGGTCCCTGCTTCATCTCTCTCTCAGCTAGGGGGTCCTTGGCCTGAAAACGTAGAAGACCCCTGCAGTAGGATGCAACAGCAGTGACAACACACAGACGTGTGTGTGTGGGGAGGAATTCATTGGCAGAATGAGTAAATGACTAAATATGAGAGAAAAGGGGAAACTATGTAATAAAAATAAAAAGTTGGACCCCTATGACGGCAATGACTCAGGTGTGGAGTGGCCGGGTAGAGTGAACTGGAAACCGCAAGGTTCCCGGTTCGATCCCGGGCTGGGGGGCGCTCCCCCAGAGTTAGTGTCGAAGTGTCCTTGAGCAAGACGCTGAACCCCTAATTTCTCCCGATGAGCAGGTTGGTGCCTTGCATGGTTTCCTCCGCCATCTGTGTTGAATGTGTGTGTGAATGGGTGAATGTAATGCACAATCTATGTAAAGCACTTTGGATAAAAAGCGCTATATAAATGCACCATTTACCATTTTACCATTTATGACAGGCCAATGCATATACTCAACATGTTTTGTCGCTTGGTCCGGTACCTTTCACATCCGGTGCTGACGAAGACACCCTTTTCTCGTACCATTTTGATGACAACCAACATATAACCGATTCCCACCCTATCTGTATGCAAATTAGACAGTGCTGCCGGCTCGCTTAGCATTACTGTCAATGTTTTGTTTTGTAATTAGTTTGCGGTGCTTTTAATGGCAACATTGCTTTGTTGACAGATATTCTTTGCCATTTTGGTCCTCATTCTTTTGGAATAACATCCCATAGTTAAAAGAGCACCCTTGATGCACTTGCTGTGCACAGAGAATACACATTAGATTATTAATTCAGCACTTGCGCAGGAAACCGGGTTCAAATCCTGGGTTGAACAGGAAAGTTACATAGTGCGGCTTTAACTGAAATGTTATTCTAATTGTAATAGTTTTGTCTTTTTTAAGACCAGTACGTACTCCTTCTGACGTCGGACAAAACCGTCCGGTTCAGACAGGCTTTCAGAACTATATAGTTCGGCGAGTCAGGACATTTAGAGGTGCACGGGTTCCGAGAAAAAGTTCTGACGGTGCCTTTCCGAAGCTCGGAATGACGTTGATTTGTAGTTATAACTCCTCCCTTATTCGAAGAAATGTTCGGACATCGGAAGGAGCGTGTATTGGGCTTTAGTTAGGTAGGGAAAGTGATATTTTTTGTTATTTTTTTTTTTGTTGTTGTTAACTCTCTCAGTGCCACGCCCCGAGATATCCCGAGTTTTTCCCGAGTACCCTCCGTGCCAGCACGAGAAATCCCGAGTTTTTACTTTTGACTGTGGTCGCGCTATACTGTTTATTTTTCATGATCACTTTCGCTTCCTGACTCCTTCAGACTCATTGGGTTCCGGTTTCATGACGCAGATTCCGTTTCCGGTTCTAATTTTTTTCCCGCGATCATTTTTGGCCAGAATAGGGAAAGTCACGGTTTTTCACACGGTATAAAAAACAAACGGAGAGGTCCACGTCTACTCTCTTTGGTCTGGGTGACGATCAGTCATCGTAGTCGTGTATCACATCGTAATTTAGCCCGATCAACGATTGTCAAAAATGTCAACATCCGGTTATGACCGGATGTGACGTGAGCCTGTTTGGGAGGGGGCGAGTGAGCCAGCGAGGTCATCAATGTGTCGATGTGTTGCTCTCTACTGGTAGAACTGTATTATGGGTTTAAAAACCCAATCAGATCATTTATTTGAATGAAAAATTACAAAATTAAAAAATAAAAAAAAAACGCAAATTGCTGGCACTGGGGGAGTACTTTATGAAAATACTCTTGGCACTGAAAGAGTTAAAAAGGTTAAATTACTATATTCTTATAGTAATCATTGCTACAGAGCGTTTGTTCGGTCACAGGGGTCTCTCCAGCTCTTTAGTAAACAGAATATAGTACATTTTGAGGTAGGTGACAACATTTAAGCCAATCAGGAGTTTAATAAAGAGCTGGAGAGACATGGTAGACTCCTTTTACTGAACAAACACTCTATAGCAATGAGTACTATCAGAATATAGAGCTATTTAACACTTATTTTAACTAAAGTAAATCACTTACCCTACCTTTTAACTGTAATAACCTTGCCTCTCAGCACTAACAGTCTTCACACAATGTAAACCTTTAAACACAGGTGTTGTTAATGCTACTAATTAAGGCTGTGTTCCATTCAGGTCAAACAAAGAGTCAGGGTGTCTGCTATTGTCCATGTTGTTGGCTCACTGCAAACACTCTGCTACACATACAATGTAATAGACCTTAATTAGCATCATTGTACTGTTAACAACACCTGTGTTTACCCTACTATTTCATGTCAGTAATTGGCTTCTGTGAAAAAAGGTGTGAAAAAGGCACTGAATTTATGTATTTGTTTACACATGACTTTTCAGTGACAGCTTTGTGATAGCGGTGCCATTAGAGTTGACGGTGTAAAATCAACATGAGCTTGTCATTTTAATTGCAAAAAACGAACGAATGCTATGTTGGGTTTTGTAACACTATGCTTTTGCAGAATCTACTTTGTTTGCTTTCGTTTATGTGCTAAAAGACCTGTTTCTCTGCGCAATCAATTTACATTCAACGGATTAACTATTGAAGATATCTAGGCCAATATTTGGATATACATCATAGTAAGTTAACTACACAACGCTAAGCTCTACCAATGTCTTGACTTTATTCCTAATCCCAGTGAAGTACTATACTATTACTGTCAACCCCTCCATCTATCTATCTATCTATCTATAGTATCTATCTATCTATCTATCTATCTATCTATCTATCTATCTATCTATCTATCTATCTATCTCTACAGTATCTCCATCTCTCTATCTAATCGTGACATTTTGCTTTGTCACTGAGGTATGACAGAAATAGAAGTCATCATCTAAAACATATCCAAGGTCTAATAAAGTTTGTGCATCATCGCTGGCAGGCTCTCCTCAGCCCAGCCGGCGGGCAGTTAGCGCCTTAACTAATCATCAGTATCTGCCCACTCCAAGTTCAACGTGATGCTCTCTCCACTTAGCTTCACTTATCCAGACGGAAGCGAGAAGCTGAGAGCGAGCGAAACCCAAGTGTGTGTGTGCATGTGTGTGTGTGTGGGGAGAGAAGAGAAACAGATGGCTTTCATCATGACCCCATTTGAAGTTTTCTTTCTTTCCTCAGCTGGCAAACCGCACGTGAGAATGGATTTTGCACCTGTGTGTGTGTGTTTGTGTGTGTGTGTGTGTGTGTGTGTGTGTGTGTGTGAGAGAGAGAGCTATGCACCGCCACAACTATCCTCACAAGAATAGAAAGTTGAGGGAAAGTTTGAGCATTTAGCTGTAGCTTTGGGTTCAGTGATCCAACACAGATGAACTTGATGGTGCCTCCTTTGCCACGTTACATGATTGTTTTCATTGCATTTTAATGCATTTTAAAGTGCAGATTGATTTGAAAAAGACTAGCTGAAAATGAATGTAATGATGAAAAACTGTAGAGGAGATGCAAACAAACACACAAACACAAATAAAAATGTTGCATTATAGGTACAATATTATGTCCGAAGCTATTGATATTGGGATGGTCCTTCAAAGGGGCATTTCACCCACTTTCAACCAATTGGGGTCCTCAGTAATACTCATTATAAGATGGCGCCATTTATGTACTCACTCTGTGTCTTAGAGGTGGACTATGTGGACAGTTCAGAAACGTGACTGCCAATGTCATCATCGGTGGGGATTCCAAGCTAATAGAAACGACAGCCTTTCTCTTACTGAAAAGATGGCACACTGAAATAGAAGCCATTGTTTTGTACCAATGATAAATTATATTATCATTATTTTTTAAAATCTTGTTTGAACTTATCAAACCTGCCTACCGATGATGTCACTGGTAGGTAGGTTTCTGAACCATCCACAGCCCTCCTTTGGGACGCAGAGCGAGACTAAAATTATGCCGTTTCAAAATTAGCCTCAGTGAGAACCAATTATATGAACTTACAGTTCAAAATGGTTGAACTGCTACTCGAAGTTCAGGGTAAGGACAAACGTTATATAGACATAGTAGTATATACGGGGTTAAGTCAGGGGCTGGTGAATGTATGTCGAAGGAAATGTCCTCACGTAATGAAACCCACCTAGCATGGGTGTGTAAATGTGCAAGTGAAGGGTGTGAGTGTGTTTAGTGGTGGTGTGTGTGTGCGTGTGTGTCCTAGATGGGTGTAGAGTTTATTGCACAGAGAGCCAAGGAGCCGAGGCAGTGCTAGTTCAAGTCTCATCTCTTATTGCAGCCGAAGCCTGTCAGCAACACTTAGACAAACATTATGTCTGTGAAATACCACACACACACACACACACACACACACACACACACACACACACACACACACACACACACACACACACACACACACACACACACACACACACACACACACACAGGCACAGGCAATACACGGGAGGAGAGAGAGTGTTTTGCTGTTGAATTTAATTTGTGAGTCACGGTTGACGGTTTGTTAAAGGAAGAACGTCTCCACTTTTGGGTGGCTGTGCATCATTACTCATGCTCAGAGCAATAATATTGTCTCTGTCGGGTGGAAACCTTGTATGTCCAAAACTGTGACTTTTCAGGAAATGGGGGAAAACAGAAGCTGTTTTCCAATGGATCCGATGCAGTTGTTATTTAGTCACAAGATCTTGTTAATACGTAATTGCATTGTTTTTACAGTCACAGATTTTACAATTCATGGACCTTGTCAAATTTAAATCTGTGCAGATGTTTTTTTTTAAACCATGGAATTATGTACTTCCAAGGAACCTTCAAAATTGTTTTTAAGGATAAATAAGAAGGAAGGTATGACCTAAGAAGGAATATTTACAGCAGCCTTTTGTCCGCACTACTCAATAAAGTATGTGCATTTCAGTCTGCGGGGTTACTCTGTAGAATGAACTTCAGGAAGAGATATAAAACAAAGCAATTGTATGCCACGGTTTAAACATCAATATAAGAAAAGCATACATAGTACAGCAATGAGGAGGGAAATTGAAATTGTTGATGATGATGGCAAGGTTTGTGCATTGTGAAATTGTGTTGAAGTATTAATGTGTGTGTACATTTGTTTTTTCTATTAGTTTTTTCTTTTTAATTGTCTTGTTAACTGATTCACTGCCAATCACGTAGATCTACGCGAACCTATTTAAAGCCGCCACGTGCCAATCGCGTAGATCTATTCTACGTGAAGAAAAAAAAAAGAAAAAAAAAATCCAATTTGACCCAAAGACCAAGGAGATATGATTAGTCAAAGATCTAGACTCCTATCCACTTCCTTGTTAACTTAAAACTTCTGTATTTCGGCTCCTGAGTACTTTTTTTTTTCAATGAAAAACTCTGGCACTGGCAAAAAAAATATGAAAATTTTAATGGCAGTTAATGGGTTAATATAAAACTGTTATAGGGGGTAGGATATTATAGGCATTAGCTTTTTCCTGCTCTTCCGCTTCAATGTATGTTCTGTAACAATAATCAAAATCTACAAAGTAACTAGTACTGTAAGTAAGTAAAGTTTTCAGATAACTGTAGCAGAGTAAAAAAAGTACAACATTTGCCTCTGAGATCTATAGTGGAGTAGAGGTGTCTCCCAGCATGCATTGCACACAGAGGTTCAGGAGGTGCAGTACATAACATAACAGTGATTTATGGTATAGCTGCAGACGGCAGAAAGGCACACGGAGAAGGAAGTCGAGCATCCAGATATACAGTATGTCTTGTGAGTAGGTCGGGTTACCTTCCTTCACGTTGGGCTGTAGCTCTGCCCGTATGCGCTGCTATACAGCAATGCACAGGACAGTGGACGTCACCTGGACATGATGCCACCCCTGTCACAAATGTATGGAAATAAGGATCCTATCAGTGGTGGAAAAAAACACTCACATCTCTTACTTAAGTTAAAGTGTCAATACTGCAATATAGAAATACTCTATAAGTAAAACGTCTGGAATTCAAAATGTACTTGAGTAAAAGTACAAAAGTACTCATTAGGCAGAATGTCCCATTTCAAGTTAATGAATACAAATCTTTGGAAAATAGCAGATCTACAAGCTCACAATGCGTCGCGTTGCGACGCATTGTGAGCTTGTAGATCGGCTATTTTCAAATGCCTGAAATGTATATAGGGCTGAAGTGGTTAATGTAAAAAAATCTGCAAAGTAACTAGTAACTAAAGTTTTCAAATAATTGTAGTGGAGTAAAAGTACAATATTTGCCTCTGAGATGTAGTGGAGTAGAAGTAAAAGTATAGGAAATTGAAAATACTCCAGTGGAGTACAAAATACCTCAAAATTGTACTTAAGTACAGCACTTGAGTAAATGTACTCAGTTACTTTACACCACTGGCTGAAACTCGGCCCATATACTGTACGCTGCTACAGCGATGCACAGGACAGTGGACGTCACGGACGTGCCACCCCCCTGTCACAAACGCATTGGAAATAAGGATCCTATAGCCGTCCCTATTCTGGGCATGCCTTGACCACAATGTTAGGAATGTAAGCATAATTTGTTTAGACATTATGCTAGGTTCATTGTTTACCTGGTATCCTATAGTTTCAACGTACATATTGTTATTTAGACTACTCCATACCCGGGGATATGCACACTCAAAGTATGTGCTGACTTTGGGGTATGCGTTGTGTACATGCATAGCATTTGATTGCTGAACATCCCTAAACAAAGTACTGTAGTAGTAGCAACTATTAGCACCATTCAGGTGAATCTTTTTTTCTTTTTCTTTTTTTTTGGCAGGTTGACCCCCCAGCGAATGCTGTACTACAAAGTATTTGCAGACTTTTAGTTATGTATGGGCAAGGCGTGTGTTCCTATGGGTCGATGTCTGCTTAGCTGCGACAGTTAAAACACACACAAACACACGCACACACAGCGCGTGCATGCACACACACACACACACACACACACACACACACACACACACACACACACACACACACACACACACACACACACACACACACACACAGACACAGACTGTTCAGGTCCACTGATTCACAGAGAGAAGTCTGGTCGTTGCGGAGTTGAGGACCCCCAGCGAATGCTTCGGGGTCCGTGGACCCCCGGTCAATTAAGTATATAGGGTTTAATTGGTTAACATAGGCAAAATGTTGGGAGTGTCAAGAAGATTGGAATGCAAATGTATTCTTCCAAAGAACGGAAGGCCCGTGACATTATGTTGAGTGGATGTCTTTTTCAGTGAGCAGGAAGGCCTATGCTATGACATTAATAAACAGGTTTTAAATTATATATTATACTGTAATGGTGACATTGTACTGTAAGTCTGGCAGAGGGTGATGATGGCTGCATGCCATTTACACACACTTAACACATGCTAATCTACTGCTGAGTGTCAAATGAAATGCATGTGAGTCGTTTCATTCTGTACGTTTAAGCTGAAAATGAACACACATAGATTTAAATTGAGTTTGCATTTCACAAATCCTGCATGTTTGAAAGATACATTAGTAATCAGAGGTCTATATTTTTCTTGAATGTGCATTTTGCAATGTTCATATTACACACACAAAAAAAATGGTGCTTCAGCGGTTCGTTGAGATTCTTGTGGTGGTATATAGCACCACAGTTGTTCTTAAGTGGTTCTCTGGGTGGTTTTGGTGCCTCAGCGGTTCTTCAGTGGTTATTTGGTGCTATTTAGCACCTCAGCACAATTACTGAAGTCCTATAGAACAGTGTGGTTCTCAATCCTTGCATGCCCTACATGTCAATATGTGTGTGTGTGTGTATGTATGTATATATATATATATATATATATATATATATATATATATATATATATATATATATATATATATATATATATATATATATATATATATATATACATATATAAAATAATAAAATAAAATAATGTGGGTGCCCTAGCTATTTTTGTAGGGTAGTTGAATACAGCATTCTCATAATCACACTATATCGAATACATCTAATAAATATATGGGGCCTGCCCCAAATGTCTAATTCAAACAAAACAGGCATGCACACATGTCAGTGAAATACATGAGCCATTTTAGTTCATCATCAATAAGTAACTTATTAATAGCCAGGCTACAGCCCGAGGTGTATCTCCTGGAATCTCTAGGAAACTGAAGAAAACTACAAATGGCTGCCAAGTGACTTAAACTCTCAGTGCTTCTGAAGTGATTTGGATAGATATGTCACTATACTGAAGTGATTTGGATAGATATGTCACTATACTGAAGTGATTTGGATAGATATGTCACTATACTGAAGTGATTTGGATAGATATGTCACTATACTGAAGTGATTTGGATAGATATGTCACTATACTGAAGTGATTTAGATAGATATGTCACTATACTGAAGTAGATTTGGATAGATATGTCACTATACTGAAGTGATTTGGATAGATATGTCACTATACTGAAGTGATTTGGATAGATATGTCACTATACTGAAGTGAATTGGATAGATATGTCACTATACTGAAGTGATTTGGATAGATTTGTCACTATACTGAAGTGATTTAGATATATATGTCACTATACTGAAGTGATTTGGATAGATATGTCACTATACTGAAGTGATTTGGATAGATATGTCACTATACTGAAGTGATTTAGATATATATGTCACTATACTGAAGTGATTTGGATAGATATGTCACTATACTGAAGTGATTTGGATAGATATGTCACTATACTGAACTGATTTGGATAGATATGTCACTATACTGAAGAGATTTGGATAGATATGTCACTATACTGAACTGATTTGGATAGATACTTGGAAGTCTGATATCCACACACATCGGAGTCACGCCATTCCCATTATCCCATATGGATCCTTTAAATCCACAAAACATTTATTTACCACTATATATAGGTGTAAAATCCTCAAATCTATATTATAGATCTGAGGTTTCTCCCACTTTGGTTCTATGCTCCTATTGTGGTTTTTTTCCCCGTCCATCTCTCTGAACTCTCTCGCTCTCTCCCCCCCCCCTTTCACTCGTTCTAATTACAGACGACTAACGTCATCTTTTATTAATGAACCCGCTAATGAAACCAGGGGCCGCTTTTGTCACGGACAAAAGTTTCCGCCAATTAATTCATGCGCAATTAGAGTCATGGCTAAAGGAAGGAGGGAAAAAAAAACAGAAGAAATAATTTGCCGACTCCCTTGGTGATATGGTTTCCTTACCCATATGCTAAAAGCCTGATTTGCATCCCTAGGGAATGCGTGCGTGCGTGCGCGCGCGCGCGTGTGTGTGTGTGTGCGCGCGTGTGTGTGTGTGTGTGCGCGCGCGCGTGCGTGCGTGCGTGTGCGTGGTGGAAAGGTTTGACGACTCCGTGCCTGTAAGGTTCAATCTAGGAACAGGGTTACGTGGAATTGAATAAGATATAGGCTGCTAGTTGTTCTCTGTCGCCGTGCCTGTTTCCTGGGGGCTAAATCATTTAGGGAAAACGATGCACTTTCTCTGCCGTCAGGAGAAACGAACCGCCTTTAGACGTCGCTGTCGGGCGTCAACCTTGTATCTCCGTACGTCAACTTCTTTATGTTTTTTATTCATAAATGAATGCCCTACTTCACCATACAGGAGTCTCGCGCGCAAGTAGTAAAACATAGCAGATCTACAAGCTTATAGATCAGCTATTTTCACTTTTTTAACCCTTTAAGGCCTGGAACGCATCTGTATCATTCTTTTTTATTTGAGCTAAAAAGCATTATTTTACACTTTGGCTATTGAAAAATAGCAGCTATACAAGCTCATAGCGCGGCACCGAGTGCCGCACTATGAGCTTGTAGATATGCTATTTTTGAAAAATCGTGAGAATGTGTGCAAATCTTTGAATATATAGTATTTTAAAACGAACATTTGTAACTCAAATTATTTGCTTCTGTGGGGGTCCCTGGAACAAAATATTTTCAGATGGGGGTCGGCGACCAAATACATATCATTGTGGGGGTCCTTGACATGAAAAAGTTTGAGAACCACTGATATAGAAACATACCTTTTTCAGAATACTGTTGGGATTTAGAAGACATTTGTAGAATCGGGTTCACGTCTTAATGGGTTAAGCTGTTTTGAAAATAATACAAGGTTTCCACCTGACATCAATGATTAGAGAGGAACACTCCCTCGCCTCTCCCTGTTGCCATCTCCCTCTCTGTTCCCATGCATTATGGATCACATCCTATACACCATACAGAATAATTTACTCTCACCGCGCTCACTGTTTTGTCACGTTTTGTTCCACCACCTTCTTTTGTGTGTGTGTGTGTGAGTCTTTTTAACGCTTCAAGCTCGCTCACGGCGGCTCGTGGGAAGCGATCAAAGTGCCGTCCCCCCTCTAATCAGGTGGCTCAGGAGGAGATATAAAGCGTTCCCAGTTCGAACCCCTGGCTGCTCCTTGGTCCTTGAGCAAGGCACTGAACCTCTTAGCTGCTCCCGATGAGCAGGTTGATGCCTTGCATGGTTTCCGCCACCTTCGGTGTGTGAGAATTTGGAGAAAGGTGCTATATAAATTTACTGTTTACCATTTAATCAACTCAGGATTTGATGTCATTGCTAGTTTAATGAAGTAATAATCAATTAATAATGAATCCCTATTTTGTTCAGTTTCCAAAAATATAAAAAGAATAATAAAATAAATAGCAGATCTACAAGCTCACGAGGCGATGTATTGTGAGCTTGTAGAGCAGCTATTTTAAAGACTTTTTGGACAGACACAATTGTATGACAAAAGTATAAAATAATGCTTTGATTAATCGGAAATGTAATTGACAGTGTATTCACTTAAGTTCAAGACTTGCCAAGGAGGAACACGAGGTCAACCTGGACCGTTTTATCTGGCTTTTTGTCTCGCCTCCATCAGAGCGTCTGCTGCTCGCTCACTGAGAGAGAGAGGCACCAATCAACATGCTTTTCACCGGGATACGGCCGCTGGCCGCGGCTCGCGCTCCTTTCAATTAAAACAAACGCTATCATCGGCCTTCGTTAGACGAGGGAGAAGCAAAGACAATGGAAAAAAATAATGATAATACAGGACAGAAAAGAGGAGAGGATTACGCAGAGACAGGAGCAGTGTTGCCAAGTATCGAATGTTTTAATAAATTTTACCCTCTTGCGCGATGTATGATTGATAATAAACAATATTTTGTTGCCATATCACGAAAAATCACGCACGTTTAGCCTGTCCTTTCTTGTAAAGACATGGAGAAATAAAAATAACAAACTTAGTGTTGTGCAGCTCTGGGTCCGTCACTTGTTTAGATGACATTATTTTAAGATGACAATAATGTCATCTTGACTCCAGAGGAGTCAGAGCACGTTAGTAACAAAACATAATACCTACAGTATATTGAAAATAAAGTTCAGTACTAAAATGTGATTTGTTGTTGTCCACCCACTGCTTCTATTCAAACTAAGCAAAGCCTTGGCCTTCCTCCTCTGTGTGAAACAGACAGATATCAGAACACTCTGACAGGCAAGCAGAAAATACATAGTCTCTGTCTGGTGGAAAAACCTCATAATTATGTCCAAAACTCATACTTTTCAGGATTCAAATTCAAAAGTATGAAAAATGCAAAAATCGCGCCACGTTTCAAGCATGTAGATCTGCTACTTTTGCTACTTTTTTTGTGACGCTGTAGTATGATCTAGTAGGGCGTTAATTTATTAAAAAACACAAAAAGTTTGAATAATGCAGCAGAGGTTTCTGCCCGACGGCAACTAAATAACGAAGGCACAAGAGCAACATGCTGACAGGATTCGATCCCGGAGCCAGCAAGGGGTGGATTCCAGAGGCGAGGGGGGGGGGGGCGTCTTCTTAACCACAACGGCAAAGTCGATGGCCGTTGCATTTCCCCCCCCCCCCCCCCGCGCGAACAGTGTTTTGACAAAGTGTTGCCGGCGAACACAGTGACAGTGTGACAGTGTTGTCAATATGTTTAGCAGGCCGACGTGACAGTGTGAGAAACGAGCACATCAGAGGGACGTCCGCAGGCATTTGGTACGCCGTCACGCTTTTCTGACCGCTTCCTGGCTGGCGGCACTTCGGATGACAGGAACCACAAGAGGACGAGACACGCGATCGTGTTTTTATTCGCATTTACACTGTCATACAAGATGCTGCTGTTTGTGTCCATGTGCACCAGCTGTGGCTCCAAACCTTTTTTAGCTCGACACCATGTGATGTCTCCCGGGGACCCGAACTAGTGGGGTGCTCGATGTGATGTGTTGTTAGCTTGCGGCAGTGACGGCTCCATAGAATTGTGACTGGGGGGAGGGTGGGGGTGGTTTTTTTTTTAGAGCAGGGGCTAATGAATTTTGGCAACAAACATAATGAATAATACTAATACGACAAACGAGATTCAATGATTTATGATGTATGATTTTCTAGTAGTATGGTTTACATAGAAGTCAGTCAATTGTCTTGTCAATTGTATTTATTCATTCCATAAACATTTTTCATCACAATTGGATTTGTGGGGAGGGGGGCTTAAGGGGAGCTAAGCCTGACTTTTTGAGTGGTGCTAGCCACTCCAAGGACTGACTTTGTGTGTGGTTCTGTCCGTCCGTCCGTCCGTTTGAGCACGGCCTCAACAGCTGCGGCTGATTGCAACACAAAGATGCAACCAGTTACGCTAATTATGCACAAAAACAGGAGTGCAACACACACACACACACACACACACACACACTTTTGAGTAAAAATACTTAAATATGACTAGAAATACTTTAAAGTTCCGAAACTGAGTACAAATACTTAAAATGAGTACAAATACTTAAAATGAGTAAAAATACATAAAAGGTGTTAAAATGAGTAAAAACACGTAAAAGTCAGTAAAATATTTTAAAGTACATCAAAGTCTGTAAAAAGTAACTAATTGAAGTCAAATTGTAAGTGAAAGTTACTAAATTGAGTAAAAATACTTGCACGCACATTCACGCGCGCACACACACACGCACACACACACACACTCACACTCACACTCACACTCACACGACACACACACATACACTACAACGACCGATCTACAAAACCAAACCGACACAAAAACTGGGTCCTGACCCACTGTTTGGGAAACACAGATGTACACTAGGCTATTATGTCAGCGCTGTCAAACGATTAAAATGTGTTAATCAGATTAATCACAGATTCAGAATTAATTGAATTAATTAATCACGATTAACGACTATTCATAGCTATGCCAAAAATATGCCCATTTTCTCTGTATATCTCTGTGGGAATGGAAAAGATAAATCTCTCTCTCTCTCTCTCTCTCTCTCTCTCTCTCTCTCTCTCTCTCTCTCTGAGCCGACTCTCTCCACATAAAAAAAAAGAAAATCCCTGCAAAACCATTGGTTCTCAGAACTCTGAGAGCATACAAATGGCAACCAAATGGACCCTTACGGGTCCATTTGGTTCCATGTGTACGCTCTCAGAGTTTTAGGGGTCCTTGAAATAAATGTAAGAAAAAACTTTGAGGACCACTGACCTAGACCACTTCCGTTTGCCGGCTCGAGTCCCTCGCTGACAGTAATGCTATATATTCCGTTAACTTAATGTGTTAATCGAGTGCTAGTTTTTCTCATTGTCTTTGGGAATACATTAGGCCATGGGTATGTGATAAGCATTATTATCACCAGCCATTTCCGACGAACGCAGCCCTTCCTTTCCCAGCCTGAGGCACGCGGGGTACTCCACTTTGCCTTGGCTCAGGCTGATAAAGCCTGCCCTCGGGCAACGACAAAATGCCTGAGTGATAATCGACTCTATATCGTGGCTGGGAGGCTTTATATGTTCTGTCTAGTTGAGTCTACTGTGTCTCGGGGAAATGCCTACTAATGCCTTAGATTTATGCTTAGTTGCATAGTCTACATAAGCGTGGTGTGAGCTTGAAGACCCGATATTTCCGGTTTGCCTGTATGACACCCACTCAGGAGGTAGAACGACTGCTTGGGGATCGGTAAAGGTTTGCGGTTCGATCGCGGGCTGTCCCTCGGTTAGCGTTGAAGGGTCCATTGTATAGTAAGACACTTAAAGGGATAGTTCACCCAAAACAAATACTTTTTTTTCTATCGATTAGTCACACGAATCAAATTATTGGCTTAGGAATGCGACAAAAACAAAAATAAATCCATGATTTCAAGTCTATGGGGTGACTAATCGTTAGAAACATTTTTTAGGGGTGAACTATCCCTTAAACCCATAGTCTCACGAGCCAGACTGTTGCATGTAACATTTTTCGAATGCTTCCGCCATACAGTCTTGAGCAACGGAAGCGCTTTTTGAACATATTTAGCACAATATTGATAATTTTGCATTTCTTTAAAGGGGTCCCTGGCACAAAACATTTTTAGATGGGTGTCCGCAGCCAAAAATATATCAATTTGGGGGAGCTTAATTGGCGCGAAAAGTTTGAGAACCACATTCGGAGATTGTGGAATAGTTGTCTGGCTACGCGAGACTACTGAACCCCCAACTGCTCCCAAGGTAGGTTGGTGCCTTTCCTTTGCCGTCGGTGTGTGAATGAGTGTGTATGTATGTGTCTGTGTGTGTGTGTGAACACATTGTAAAGCACTTTGGATAAAGGCACTATATAAATGCACCATTTACCGCTCACCATTCATCATTCCAGACTAAGTATAACTTAGCCTCGATGCTGACACATAGTTGCGTGCGGCGAGAGTCCACCTCATGCTGAGGCTCAAATGCATCACATTGTACCCCATATACTTAGCAATTACATCCAGATTCATAACACTATAGAAATGTATATATTCATACAGTACGTATGCAATTAGATTCCCATGTGTGCGCCCACACACATACAATGTACTTTATTGTGTCCTCTGCCTGTAATCTGGCATTATTAAACATGAACACACACGAACATGCGTCCGCTTTAATACAGTACAGACGCACAACATGGTACATACACTGATATATGCACACGTACACACACACACACACACACACACACGACACACGCACACACGCACACACGCACACACACACACACACATAGGCTCTAAAGCGACAACGTACAATACACCCCAATTCACTCACACACACACACACACACACACACACACACACACACACACACACACACACACACACACACACACACACACAGGTTCTAAAGTGACAACGTGCAGTACACCCCAATTTACACACACATACACACACACGCACACGCACACACACAGGCTCTAAAGCGACAACGTGCAGTAGCCTACACCCCAATTCTCTCTCTCTCTCACACACACACACACACACACACACACACACACACACACACACACACACACACGCACATAATATACGCGTGTCTCTCCATAGTGCTTGGTGCTATAGAGCGCTGCAGGCAGTAATCATATTTTGTCCATAACAGGATTAGACCTGCAGGTACTTGAGCAAGAGGTTTTTTTTTTTTTGGCATTGCAGAGGTATATATACGGCATGGGGATGAAGGCTGTCTATTACAACCACACAAAGAACACTATATTATTATGAACAGAGCTAGAAGACGGTAAGCTGTGTGTACTCTCTCTCTCTCTCTCTCTCTCTCTCTCTCTCTCTCTCTCTCTCTCTCTCTCTCTCTCTCTCTCTCTGTCACCCCCACATAACAACAACACATCATTTCTAACAAGCTACACAGATCATGAAGGTATTGCTTTCTCTATTCCACATCAACAAAGGAGGGACTTTTCCTACTCAGTAGCAGCAATATGTTGGACTTAGGGTGCATCTTGGGTCCTTAGATGAAATCCTCATTTCTTACACTTGCATCCCTCCCACTGAGGAAGCATGTGGCCCCTTACAGGTCTGTAACTCTGAGAGTGTACAAATGGAACCAAATGGACCCTTATGGGTCCATTTGGTTCCATTTTTACACTCTCAAAGTTATGGGGTTCCTTGAAATGAAAAAAAGTTTGAGAACTGTGCTCAGTGATGCAATGCTGAATTGGAACGTGGTTGCACTGTATTTTAATGACGTGACGCGCACATCGCTTAACACCTACACTACAGGTCACACAATGGACAATTGATATGCATCTAGGCTTATTCCTATGTTAATCCACCTGGTGTGAGTCGGGAGCCTTTGAAAACTTTGTTGAGGTGTGAATTTAAAGTAGTTTTAAATCTATGCGTGTGCCTGCACGTGCTCCTGGTCAAATAGGTTCATGCACGGCGTGCAAGGCCGTCCAGTGAGCATTGCACCCCTGACTGTGCTACACTAAATGGAACAGAGCCTTAATTTGTATAATTGGAAAGATCTGTGAAGGAATAGGGCCAATTTCTTTCCAATATGGCTGCTGTGCATAGGGAAGGAAGGAACGAAGGGCACACAAATACAAACACATACACAACCAGACACGCACACACAAAAGAACGTGTGCATTCCCGTGTCACATCGAGAGCGCGACAGAACCAAACTTATAATTGACACATGAGAAATATGCCGTTCTCTGCTTCCCCACTTCTCTACCTCACATTTAAGCACGCACGTACACACGCACGCACGGTGAATGCCCAACGGTAGGCGCACATCAAATCTTCCACCTCCTCCTCTCTCTCGCCAAATTGCATTACCCCCCCCCCCCCCTCCATCACCCCCCCTCCATCACCCCCCCTCCACCCTGAGCCCACCAATAAGACCCAATGAGATCCACCTCAGCCAGAGATACTCAGGAGAGAGACAACACACACACACACACACACACACACACACACACACACACACGCGGCCTCTTCTCGTCTGGGAATCGTAACTAGTTCTTGGCGGTGTCTGTGGGAGTCTATAACAGCAGAGGAGTGCAACAAAAGAGGGGTAATTGTGTGTGTGTGTGTGTGTGTGTGTGTGTGTGTGTGTGTGTGTGTGTGTGTGTGTGTGTGTGTGTGTGTGTGTGTGTGTGTGTGTGTGTGTGTGTGTGTGTGTGTGTGTGTGTGTGTGTGTGTGTGTGTGTGTGTGTTTGGCAGCAGTTAAGGAGTGCCGTGTGGCGCTCCATCATTAGCTGGAGCAGATAGCGGCTGCAGGAGGGTGGTGGGAGGGTGGAGGGGTTGCGCAGGAGGGTGGAGGGAGTGATATCGCCGTCCCCGCTCGTCCATTAAGACCGACGTCAATTTGGCGGCTTCATGATTGTGCGTGAGTGGGATAAGAGTGTGTGTGTGTGTGTGTGTGGGTGGATGGGGGTGTCCATGAATCAAGGCCGTGGACACTATCGTCCCCCAGCCCGCCTCGACTCCTGGCCCCCAAACAAGGAGCCTTATCTGGAGGACTGGGGGTACGGCAGCTCTGTAATGAGGCTGCCAGAATGGGCCGCTTGGCCTTGGAATGAAAACACAGACACACACGCACATGCACGCACACACACACACACCGTGCACCCTCGTAGATGTGATTCATGTTGAGGTGTACACGCAGAGACACTTGAAGTCACACTTGAAGTCAGCCAGATTGGTGGAAAAAGTTCTCAAATTCTTTACTTAAGTAAAAGTACCAATACTGAAATATAGAAATACTCTGTTACAAGTAAAAGTCCAGAATTAAAAATGAACTTGAGTAAAAGTATAAAAGTATTGGCATCAAAATGTACTTAAAGTACCAAGAGTAAAAGTACTAAAATATTTGAAAATAGCAGATCTACAAGCGCACAACGTGTCGCGATGCGACTCGTTGTGAGCTTGTAGATCGGCTATTTTCAAATAGCCCATGGATAAAATAGGGCTAAAGTGGTTAATGTATGTTTCATAATATCATACATTTATATCTGAAAAGTAACTAGTAACTAAAGTTTTCAAATAATTGTAGTGGATTAAAAGTACAATATTTGCCTGAGATCGTATGAGTCGTAGAGGTAAAAGTATTGGAAATTGGAAATACTCAAGTAAAGTGCAAATACCTCAAAATTGTACTTAAGTACAGTACTTAAGTAAATGTACTCAGTTACTTTCCACCACTGCAGTAGTGTCACCCCCGTTGTGCATGCTCGTGAGTCGAGCCAATCGGTAGCTAACCGATTTCGCCCGTTCATGTGTCTGGCCCAAGCTGCAGTAAGCTGCAGCACCACAATTGGCCACCATGACTTAAGCGCTTCACTTCTCCCTCTCTGTTCTGTCAGAGGGGGCTTATTGGCGCACGCACGGCACACAGCAGCCTGTTCTGATGCTCA
>NC_137617.1:44507464-44544964 GCF_963280865.1 Gymnoscopelus braueri
TCCGATTCTTGGGGTGACGATTCCGATTTTTTATCGATTCTTTCAAAACAAACGATTCTCGATTCAAAAGCGTTTTTTTCAGATTCAAAAGCGGTTTTTTTCTCGATTCAAACGATTCTCGATTCAAAACGATTCTCGATTCAAAACGATTATTGATTCATTTATATAGATTTTATAATTGTAAAGGTTTTATCAACTGATAATAAAAACAAAGGTAAATCCAAGATCCTAAAAAGAAAGAAAAAAAGAGACTCTATTCTGAATCGTCCAACAGTAGAATCGCGATTCGTATTCGAATCGATTTTTTCCAACACCCCTAATGCATGCGCGTGAGCAGCAGCCGGTTGCCGTAGGGAGTTGTATCCAGGTGGAAGGAGGGACAGAGTGATGACACGAGGAGGAGCAGGGGGAGGAGAGCAGGAGGTCCCAGGAGATGTGGGGAGGCCTTGCTGGTATACAGCATGTTGGCAGGGATAGAAACACACACACACACACACACACACACACACACACACACACACACACACACACACACACACACACACACACACACACACACACAGTGGCTCAGGAGGCAGAGCGGCCGCTTGGGAAACCGAAGGTTCCCGGGTTCGAACCTGTGCCGCTTGTTGTGAGCTAATAGATCAGTTTTACTAATTGTAATCCTGGCTTAAAAAAATATTCAGTAACCATAAAACAACCATTTCTCTTGTGAGGACTATAGGAAAAATGGTCAGCAAAACGTCTGGTTCTCACATTGAACTATTCTTATGGGGATTTTTGGCCCTCAAAAGTGTATTAATACAAGTATACACATACGCACGCACACACACACACACACAACACACACACACACACACGCGCACACTCGAAAAATCCCCGTCCCTCACGTGTGTCCTCGCATCAAGTGTCACGCACAAATGAGTCTTAAAAACGTCCCCTTTTTTTATTTTTGTTGTCGTTCCTAAAATGGCATCATGACTCGTACCCTCACTGTTCCATCTCTACTGCTGCACTGGTTCTCAAAGCGCGGTCCGGGGACCCTGAGGGGGTTCCAAATGAATCCTTACTGGGTCTGTAACTCTGAGAGTGTACAAATGTACACACTTATGGCGGGGGGGGGGGGGGTCCTTTTAAATGCACACGTTTGAGAACCACTGCTCTCCACTGCAGTGGTTCTCAAAGTGGTGTTCGGGGACCCCCAGGGGAGGTGGGTCCTTGACGAGGGTTCCAGGGGGTCCTTATAGCAAAATAATTTAAAACCCCTTTAACCTTATAAACATTGGATATTTGAAAGTAGTCGATCTGCAAACTCACAGACACAGTGTGTCGCAATTTGGCGCAATGTTGTGAGCTTGTGGATCGGCTATTTTCCCAAAAAACATAGAAAGAATGTGACACATTTTTTTATATTTTCAAAACATTTTAACATCACAAATCCTGTATGGCGGGCCGGGGGTCCCCCTGGGACAAAATATTTTCAGATGGGGGTCCGCGGCCAAAATACATTTTAATTTGAGGGTCCTTAATTGTATCAACCCATTCAATTCAGGAACGCTGGATCTGTGTCACTTTAGATTTATTCGGCTATTCAAAAAATAGCAGATCTACAAGCTCATGTGAGCTTGTAGATCTGCTATTTTTGAAAAATCGTGAAAATGTGTACAAATCTTTTACTCAAATCTTCGCTTCTGGGGGGGGGGGGGGGGGGTTTCCCTGGGACAAAATATTTTGAGATGGGGGGGGGGGTCCGCGGACAAATGCATATCATTTTGGGTGGTCCTTGACATGTAAAAAAAATGTTAGAGAACCACTGGTCTGTACCTGCAGTCTTTGTCACCTCGCCGCGCTCCGAACCGACTGATGAAAAAGAAAACTGCACCTGTGCATGTTTTGATGATTTTTTTTTTGCATTTTCTTTTTATGCACCACACACAGAAAGAAAGCATTACAATAGAACAATGTGCAGGCGCATGAAACACAATCCCTCGCATGTTATTTCTTTGTTTAGTGTCTGTGAATGAAGTGCTAACAGCAGCAGCGTTGTGGAGCTGCAGGCTCTGCAGGAGGTGAGACTCCCATCGAGGGAGGCGAGCGATGCAGTCAATACTTAGAAGGAGCTCTATAGTAGCAATGTGCAGTGTAAGCGTCTGCCTCTGTGTGTGTGTGTGTGTGTGTGTGTGTGTGTGTGGTGTGTGTGTGTGTGTGTGTGTGTGTGTGTGTGTGTGTGTGTGTGTGTGTGGTCAACTGGAAACCTTGTATGTACAAAACTTTTCAGGAAAAATGGGACAAAGAACCATGTGTTATAATATCAGTGGTTCTCAAACTTTTTCATGTCAAGGACCCCAAAATGATTTGTATTTGGCTGCGGACCCCCCATCTCAAAAATATGTTTGTGGCAGGGATTTTTTCAAAAATATCAGATCTACAAGCTATTAGCGCACGCTCGGTTTCATTTGTACCCTCTCAGAGCTACAGGACCTGTAAGGGTCCATTTGGGTCCCAGCCCTGTATTGTGTGTGTGTGTGTGTGTGTGTGTGTGTGTGTGTGTGTGTGTGTGTGTGTGTGTGTGTGTGTGTGTGTGTGTGTGTGTGTGTGTGTGTGTTGTGTGTGTGTGTGTGTGTGTGTGTGTGTGTGTGTGTGTGTGTGTGTGTGAGTGTTGCATTTAAATCAGAGCATTGTCTAAATTCCTGCACTCTGGCGCCCTCTACATAGGTAGTGCATGCACACAGACAGACACACAGACAGACAGACCCACAACCTGAGCAGGGTTACATAGTAAGCTCCACTTGGTCGGAGGCGCGGCGTTCGCAATAAGACAGGTGTGTGTGTGTGTGTGCGTGCGTGTGTGTGTGTGCGTGTGCGTGTACTTGTATAACTTGTGAGTGCCAAAATGTCACCTACAACCAGAGTAGATTTGAGAAATAGACTTTGTGGAAGAACCACAAGAGAAATGGTTGTTTTATGGTAAAGAAAACAAGAAAAGACATATAGCCTCAGGTTGGGTTCAGGGGATGGGGCTGAGTTATGGCACATTTATTACTTAGTTGTGTGTCGGTGTTGCACACCTGAAAATAGCACATTTCCGGCTATTTTTCAGCTATTTTCCTGTTGATGTCCTCATAAGTATAGCAATACAAACGTGTGTATGCGTGCGTGTGTGCCTGGCTGCCTGCCTGTCTTTCTGTCTCTCTCTCTTTCTGTCTGTCTGTCCTATATGCACGTGTATGAACTTGTGTATGCGTGTGAGAGTAGGCTATATGTCTTTACTTGTGTGTAATGTACGTTTGTGCTTTGATGTTTTGTATGCACTTGCGCAAGTGTGTACGTGCACGCGTGCGTTTGTGTGTGTGTTATGTGCATGTGCATTCCCTCTCTCTCATGCTTATGTCTGAACGAAGGCTCTGGCCTCATCTTCACAAACAAGGCTCTCTCAGTCCCAGTGGTTCAGTCCATCACAGTGGTTCAGTCCTTCACAGTGGTTCAGTCCATCACAGTGGTTCAGTCCATCACAGTGGTTCAGTCCATCACAGTGGTTCAGTCCATCACAGTGGTTCAGTCCATCACAGTGGTTCAGTCCATCACAGTGGTTCAGTCCATCACAGCGGTTCAGTCCATCACAGTGGTTCCATCTCAGCACGTATAGGTGAGAGAGAGAAGCTCCTTATCAGCATGCACACTGTGTCCTCCTTCTGCCCTAATGACCTCCTCTCCTCTCCTCCTCCTCTCCTCTCCTCTCCTCTCCTCTCCTCTCCTCTCCTCTCCTCTCCTCTCCTCTCCTCTCCTCTCCTCTCCTCTCCCTCCCCTCTCCTCTCCCTCTCCTCTCCCCCAGCATCTTCTCCTCTCATCTCCCCTTCTTCCACTCTTCCCCAGCATCCTCTCCTCTCTTCTCTCCTCTTCCTCTCCTCTCATCTCCCCTTCTCCTCTCCCCAGCATCCTCTCCTCTCCCCTTCTTCTCCTCCTCTCCTCTCCCCTTCCTCCCCTCCCCTCTCTCCTCTCCTCTCCATTGTCTTGCCTCACACACATGCAATATTCATCGGAGCCCATTAAAGTTACACGCAGATTCTGCTCTCAGAGAGGCTTGAAAATAACAATGTTTGAATACCAAACAATATCCACCTCCCCTCGTTACTGTGAATCACCTCACACTGGGACGCAGGTGCAAATCCCCAATCTAAACAACACCGCACCATCTTTTCCTCCTTCTGCTGTTCTCCTCTCTTCCACATGTTCTCCTGAAAACGTACCTGGTGTTTCTTTTGCGTTTGCGTCTGTGTCTGTGTTGGAGGAAGTGCCATGTTTTCCTGTTCTCACAAGAGCTGAGTGTGGTTGCGGGCGGCAGTAGTGGAAAGTAACTGAGTACATGTACGATTTTCAATACTTTTACTTCTACTTCACTTCATCTCAGGCACATATTGTACTTTTTACTCCACTGCACTCATATGAAGATTTTAGTTAGTTACTGTAGATTTGGATTATTATTACAAAAGATACATGAACCACTTCAGCCTTATATACACTTTGGCTATTTTAATATTGCCGATTTGCAAGCTTGTAGAGAGCTTGTAGATCTGCCATTTTCAAAGGATTTCTATACATATTATGCATTTGCATTTGAGATATTCTGCATAAGGAGTACTTTTACTTTTGGTTCTTTAAGTATACATATTTTGATGCCAATACTATTGTACGAATACCGGACTGAATACCGGACTTTAACTTGTAACAGAGTATTTCTACATTGTGGTATCGCTATTTTACTCAAGCAAAAACATGTGAGTACTTCTTCCACCGCTGATAAAAGCTACTGTAATACCAGTGTGTCTTCGAGGCAGTGTGTCTTCGAGGTGCCATGTTTTCCAATTCTCACAAGAGCTGAGTGTTTTAGCTCTTTTTGCCACGGTTGTCGTTAAACGCGAGCGGCTTAATGTCAAGCAGGCAATGCAGGGCGAGAGAGCATGCCATCTGCTGTCATTTAGTCACAGAGAGAGAGAGAGACAGACAGACAGACAGACAGGGTGGGGGTCGGTTATACAGCCAGGGAAGGAAATAGAAGATGGAGGATAATTCAAAGTGCCAACTGGAACTGAAACTTGTTCTTCAGAGCCAAAAGAAAAGTAGTGTTTTCGGCTCCAGAAAGAATATTTCAGGCCAAGTTTCTTTAAAAAAAAACGTATATATTATTTAATGGTCCTATAAAGAACCCTTAACCACTTAAACCTAGACTTAAACATGGAACGGTGCCCCCCCGGGCTCTCAAGAATCAAGAAGAACCAAGAAGGTTTTATTTGTCACTAATCATAAAAGTATAAGAATGCAGTTTAGTGTGGTCCACAAAACAAACCTCACATAGTAATAATAAAAATGTAAAAACAAATAAGATAATAATTAAAATACATATCGTTGCTGTCAGTCAGAAACTTCTTATCTCCATATTCTAACTTTTTTTCCCCCGTAAATTAATTAATTATTACATAAGCTCGTAGCTTGTAGAGCTACTATTTTCAAACATTTTAGTACTTTTGGTACTGTAAGCATATGTTGATGCCAATACTTTTGTACTTCTACACAAGTAACATTTTGAACACAGGCCATTTACTTGTAACAGAGTATTTTTTATATCGTGGTATTGCTACTTTTACTTAAGTAAAATGTCTGAGTACTTCTTCCACCACTGAAAGTAATATAGTGGAAAAGTGGACATATGAGGTTTCTTACCTGACAGAGACTATATATAAAGAAGCCAACAGCAGTATAGGGTATATTTATACAGTATATCAATGTGCAATGAGTTATGAGGCATATACATATTCAATAAATAGCCATATATACTGCACAGAGGTTCAGGTTAACAGCAGAGGTTAGGGGGGTTGTGCTTCGCAACCATGTTGCGTTTCATGCTTTATGCATGGGTCATATTATTAATATACAGTAAGCGTATACATTTTATATGCGAAAAAGGCGCATACACAGCGTTGAAGAAGGCACGGTATAGGGTCAGGCAAACACAGGAGCGGGAGTACACACGGTCCATGCGATGCGGAGGTGCTGACCACGCTATATATAAATGAGGAAGAAGTATTATCTCCTTCTTAACACATCGGGTGCCGAACACGGTCTGAACCGTGTTTGCACAGAGTAGCGCTTCGGTGCCGAACACGGTCTGAACCGTGTTTGCACAGAGTAGCGCTTCGGTGCCGAACACGGTCTGAACCGTGTTTGCACAGAGTAGCGCTTCGGTGCCAAACACGGTCTGAACCGTGTTTGCACAGAGTAGCGCTTCGGTGCCGAACGCGGTCTGAACCGTGTTTGCACAGAGTAGTGCTTCGGTGCCAAACACGGTCTGAACCGTGTTTGCACAGAGTAGCGCTTCGGTGCCGAACGCGGTCTGAACCGTGTTTGCACAGAGTAGTGCTTCGGTGCCGAACACGGTCTGAATTGTGTTTGCACAGAGTAGTGCTTCGGTGCCGAACACGGTCTGAATTGTGTTTGCACAGAGTAGTGCTTCGGTGCCGAACACGGTCTGAACCGTGTTTGCACAGAGTAGCGCTTCGGTGCCAAACACGGTCTGAATCGTGTTTGCACAGAGTAGCGCTTCGGTGCCGAACACGGTCTGAACCGTGTTTGCACAGAGTAGCGCTTCGGTGCCAAACACGGTCTGAATCGTGTTTGCACAGAGTAGCGCTTCGGTGCCGAACACGGTCTGAACCGTGTTTGCACAGAGTAGCGCTTCGGTGCCAAACACGGTCTGAATCGTGTTTGCACAGAGTAGCGCTTCGGTGCCGAACACGGTCTGAACCGTGTTTTCACAGAGTAGCGCTTTGGTGCCGAACGCGGTCTGAACCGTGTTTGCACAGAGTAGCGCTTCGGTGCCGAACACGGTCTGAACCGTGTTTGCACAGAGTAGCGCTTTGGTGTCAAACACGGTCTGAACCGTGTTTGCACAGAGTAGCGCTTCGGTGTCAAACACGGTCTGAACCGTGTTTTCAGTCTTTTTTGTTCTTTTCGTTTTTTTCCACACGGGAGGGGCTGGAGCAGCTCTGGAATCACCCACGGTGATTCTGACAAGGAAAGGCCATATAGACCACCATGCAAAAAAACATGACAACCCCATCCGCTTCCGTTCTATCTCCTTCTCTAAAACCCCTATAACTCCGAAACTTTTTTCGTTGGGGAAAATGACTCATTTTGTATGCGCGATCGCTGCGCCATTGTGACCCGTGTGAAAGATGTTATCGTTCCAGGCGTTATCCAGGACCATCATGCAACATGCACGCACGCATTGTTTCACTTAACAATGTGTTAAGAAGGAGGCCTCAAAGCTCGTAACCACGATGCAAAGAATTGGCCGATTCTACATGCCTTCTAAATCATCAAACTTTTTCGTGTCAAGGACTAGAGTTCTCAAATTCTGCCCCTACCTGACCTGACGTTTTTGGGCCGGGTCGGGCCTAAAATCTATGCTAATTATTCGGGCCGGGGCCAAAGAAATGAAAGAATATCTATTACCCCAAAAGATTAATTTCAACTGCCCTTAGCGGCCTAACGGTAAGGCCAACGGAAATGGCAGTGGAGCTGTTGGCCGTCCGATCTTCCTAGCCCCTGTTATTAGAGGAAAATGGGCAACAATAGCCAAAACTCAATTGAAAAGCGGCGATCGAAAAGCGGCGAAAGTTGCCGTTTTCAAGATGTTTTGGCCATTATCACTGGAACGGAAGGTTGCTCAGTTCAAAGCTTGTTGGATGCGTGGCTTTGAGGACATTACACTTTGTGACAACCTTTCATTTTTGGGGGGTTTCCGGGCCTAAAAGTATCCTAACTGCTTGGGCCTGGCCGAGCCTCGGGCCGACCCAGTAGGGCCCAGTTAAGGCCGGGCCTTAATTACCCCCCCCCCCCCCCCCCCACATCTGATAATGTGGGGGGGGGACCCCGCTGGCCGGTCATGGCCGTGTCACGTCCTCCTGCAGAGCCTGGCCTCCTCCTCACGATGCTCATTGTTAGCGTATGGCGTCGGCAGCGTGATGCTAAGTGACGCGCCTTCCTCCTCATCAAATATTCAGCACTACAAACACACTGAAACCTCTCGCCTGGGTCCACACATACATATTTAATATGGAGAGCCACCCACCCATCTCTCTCTCTCTCTCTCTCTCTCTCTCTCTCTCACTCTCTCTCTCTCTCCCTCCCTTTGTTCTTTTTTGCGTGTTTGTTTTGTGTGTTGTTTTCAGACCCCTCCCCCCCACTACATTATTCGTTATTCTGTTTGTTTGCTTGCTGTTGTTGTCTTGCAGCGAGGGACTGGTGTGTGTGTGTGTGTGTGCGTGTGCGTGTGCGTGTGCGTGTGCGTGTGTGTGTGCGTGTGTGTGCGTGTGTGTGCGTGTGTGTGGAGGTGATGACATACTAGGAAGTCACGTTGAGCAGATGCTCATTCCACCTGTGCTAGGGCGGGGAACAATGGAGAGAGACAGAAAGAGAGAGAGAGACAGAAAGAGAGGCAGAGAGAGTGTGTGTGTGTGTGTGTGTGTGTGTGTGTGTGTGTGTGTGTGTGTGTGTGTGTGTGTGTGTGTGTGTGTGTGTGTGTGTGTGTGTGTGTGTGTGTGTGTGTGTGTGTGTGTGTGTGTGTGTGTGTGTGTGTGTGTGTGTGTGTGTGACAGAGGTAGAGAGTGTGTGTGTGAGAGACAGAGGTAGAGAGTGCGTGCGTGCAGTGGTGAAAAAGCACTAAAATGTTAAGTACTAAAATGTTTTACTTATATAAAACTATCAATACTGTGAAGTACTTGAGTAAAAGTGCGAAAGTATTGGAATCAAAATGAACTTAAAGCAACAAAAGTAAAAGTACTCATTATGCAGAATGTCCCATTTCAAGTTTGTATACAAATCTTTTGAAAATAGCAAATCCACAAGCTCACACTGCTATTTTCAAATGGCCAAATTGTATATAGGGCTGAAGTGGTTAATGTATGTTTTGTAATAATCAAAATCTACAAAGTAACTAGTAACTACAGTTTTAATTGTAGTGGAGTAAAAGTACACTATTTTGCCTCTGAGATGCAGTGGAGTAGAAGTAAAAGTACTGAAAATTGGGAATACTCCAGTAAAGTAAAAAAAATACCTCATCATTGTACTGAAATACAGTACTTGAGTAAATGTACTTAGTTACTTTACACCTGTGTGTGTGTGTGTGTGTGTGTGTGTGTGTGTGTGTGTGTGTGTGTGTGTGTGTGTGTGTGTGTGTGTGTGTGTGTGTGTGTGTGTGTGTGTGTGTGTGTGACAGAGATAGAGCGTGCGTGCAGTGTAGAGAGAGAAAGTTGTGCAGATAAGTTCTCTTTAGTAAAGGTGTGAGGTCAAAGGTCGTGCCTCTATAGAGGCAAAGTGACCCAATTAGACTGCAGCTTAGTTGTCAGGGTTCAGAACACTGAAGATTGACAGCTCAGTGAGGTCAGAGGTCATGTGAGGAGGGAGGTGACCTCACTGCTCTAGACACCGTTTAGCGAGCGGGTGTCAGCCTGGTGTTAATTTAACACAGTTCAGCAACCAAATGGACCATGAAGGTTCCCGTGAGGACCTGTACCATTTCCATGTGGGTCCCATATAAACCCATAGGTCAGTGGTTCTCCAAGTGGACCCTCAGGGTTCCTTTGGGGGGGGGGGGGGGTGTTCCAAATGGACGCCTTACATATCTGTAACACTAACAGTGTATTGACTCAGAATCAGAATCATCTTTTTTTTTCTTTGTCCCGCAATTTTTGTAACCCTTATTTTTCACCCGGTGCCAATTTTCTAAGTGATCCTGGGCACTACACTCCCCTCACCAACCTAGGGAGGCCAGGGCCGAGCTCATGCCTCCTTCAATGCATGAGAGCCAACTGATCTTCTTGGTCAGAATCATCTTTATCGTTGCATCTCATGTTCAGAGTCACACCGCCAAACAGAATGCAATATCATTGCAATAAATGGTAAATGGTTAGTCCTGAGCTGAAGTGTCTAATTGAACTGACATCATTGGTGTGTTTGTGTTTGTTTTTTGGGGGTCACTATGGCTTGATACATCCTTTTCATTGCCATGGACACGGTTTGACCAAGTAGGTCGTGTGTGTGTGTGTGCGCACACGTGTGACAGGTTGCTAGTATCACCTGTCTCTGAGAAGGGTAGCTGCTGTGCTACCCTTCTCTGCCCTCATGCCCCCTGATGTGTGTGGGCGCGCTCGCGCGTGTGTGTGTGTGTGTGTGTGCGTGCACGTGCGTTGAGCTCAGGTGTGCTCTGGAGGCTTGGGATGGTTTCTCCTGAGCACCCTTGCGTGCAGGATAGCACCCGTGTGTCAAAGACAGCAGACGATCTTCACTACCCCACCACCCACCCCCCCAACCCACCCTCTCTGCCTTCTTCTCCATTCCCATCCTCTCACACACTCACTCTTTCCATCCATCTCTCTCATGCTCCATCTATCTCACTACAGTGCCAGAAAGAAGGACACACTCTCTGTGTGTGTGTGTGTGTGTGTGTGTGTGTGTGTGTGTGTGTGTGTGTGTGTGTGTGTGTGTGTGTGTGTGTGTGTGTGTGTGTGTGTGTGTGTGTGTGTGTGTGTGTGTGTGTGTGTGTGTGTGTGTGTGTGTGTGTGTGTGTGTGTGTGCGTGCGTGCGTGCGTGCGTGCGTGCGTGCGTGCGTGCGTGCGTGCGTGCGTGCGTGCGTGCGTGCGTGCGTGCGTGCGTGTGCGCACGTGCGTGTATATCAGCAATATGTACAGCATGTTGCTTTGAGCTGGCACCGCCCTTGAAAACATGGCTGCCTTTCACATAAAATCCTGTCTTGGCAGGCAATGTTCGTTAGTTAGCTTCACATTCTACCGTTTAGTGAAAATTCTTGGGACATTTTTAACATACACATTTCACCTATAATGACATGCGCAACATAGGGACACCATGGTTAATGTTGGTTAAGGTTCACACGACATGACGCTATATCTGACGCAGCAAGTGGACACACGGCCACAGCTGAGGGTGTAGTAATACCCACCAAAAAACTGCGTGCTTTGGTGCTTTATTGCGTGTGACTCACCAATCCCGGCCAAATCGGGAAATCTGGTCACCCTGCCTCTATCCAGTGTTTTTTTTAATCGTCTCTTGTCAACCATGAGACAACATCAGTCTCATGGTTGTTTTCAGCTACAGTACACGGCCGCTTCTGGGATCCAGTTTGATCTGATTTGATCTGGTCTAGCACTGATATCAGATGTCCAGAGCACAATTTCACACCTTTCATTTGGTTTGAAAACTCAGATTATATGCTCTGCTACCTGGAACTGACGTTGAAAGCCTGTGCGTGTGTGTGTGTGTGTGTGTGTGTGTGTGTGTGTGTGTGTGTGTGTGTGTGTGTGTGTGTGTGTGTGTGTGTGTGTGTGTGTGTGTGTGTGTGTGCGCGGGCTAGGCGTGGGCGTGTTATAAAAATGTAAGTCCATAAGCTCACTTATCAGGATTTTCTCTCCACCATAAATTAATAACAGCCGTCTTCCTCCAAATCACACAAATCATTTGAAACCCACAACCAACGTACGCGTGCACGCGCTTGTGTGCGCGCGCGCGTGTGTGTGTGTGCGCACGCACGCGCGTTTGTCTGAGCATGCCCTTGTTCCATCTTCTGACACTTGGCGTAGTGTGAAATTGAATTAAACATGCTTCAAACACACACACACACACACACACACACACACACACACACACGCACACACGCGCACTGAAACACGACGCATTAAGACACTCAAAATGCTAATTTTACGCCTCTCTCTCCTCTCTTCCATTGGCTCCTTCTTAAGCTGTGATAACAACAATCCACATGGTTGATTATTAGCATCTGTTTCACATGCTGATCATATGGGTCACCATGTCGCCTTGGAGCACGCAGCTGCATGGAGAGAGGGCTCTGTGAAGACATTAGCCTGTAGGGAATTATGGAAGATCTGGGGATCCACATGGGAAACAGCGTATATCTCCAATGTGGATCTCAGACCTTCGTGATGTCAGCCATCTATGCCAGTGGTTTTCAAAAATGGTAAATGGTGCATTTATATAGCGCATTTATCCAACGCGCTTTACATATAGATTGTGCCATTACATTAACCCATTCACACACACATTCACACACACACAAAACCATGCAAGGCACCAACCTGCTCATCGGGAGCAATTAGGGGTTCAGTGTCTTGCTCAAGGACACTTCGACACCAACTCTCAAACCATTTCATATCGTGATCCATTATTTATTCTGAATTTGAGCCACGGAAACACCGTTTGATGGGATTTAGACTCTCAGGCCCAAAAACTTAGAATAGCCTATTTTGTTAGCGTTGGATACGATTTCGTCCACAATTCCATGCTGTGTTGATGTTGGTACCAATAGGAGAGATGACAGGCAAACGTTGATCAAAATAACATTTCCTGAATTAAGTAATGCAGATGTTTAACAATAATTCAACTCTTGAGAGCGTCAAATGAAACCAAATGGACCAAATGGACTCCCAAGAGTTAAAGATCTAATAAGGGTCCATTTGGTTAACAACTCTCCATCATTTAGCTGGGGACCACCTGGAACCTCCTCAAGGACCACTGGTGGTCCCCGGACCACTGGTTTAGAACCACTGATCTATGCCAGTGATTCATTCTCAAAGTGGGGGTCCGGGGGAACCCAAAGGGGGTCCTTGAGAGGGGGTTCCACGGGCTAATATAGCATCATAATCAGTTTGAACCACTTCATATAACATGATTTATACGTTGGCTATTCGATATAATTTTTTGATAATGTGGAATAATTTTTAAAACATTTACAAAACACTTCTCTTATGGGGGGTCCCTGAGACTAAATCCTTTCAGATGGGGGGTCCGCGGCCCAGTACATATTAATTCGGGGGTCCCTGATATGAAAAGGTCCAGACAACCACTGGTCTACAATGACTCTTCTCTTATCAATCTAGTTCACCCCCCAAAAAGAAAAGATTTTTCCTATCGTCTATTTTCTATTACACAAAGAGTCTCCTTTGTGTCTCCTACCGGAACCGCTGCCGGTCATCAAATGATTGGCTTAGGAATGCGACAAAAACTAATGAATTCAAGCCTCCATGTTTTTTTTTTGGGTGAACTATCCCTTTAAATAGGCCTACCTTTTGCGGAAAATAGCCGATCTACAAGCTCACATATATCTTCTATTTTAATGCGAAAGTTTTTCCCCCAAAAATACAGATTCCCCCACCCAATCCCCCCCACTTGCTCGCTTCTCTTTGATTTCACTTCCCTTCATCCTCTACTCTACCAAGCACTCACTATCTTTTCTTCATGTATTTTTTTTCCCCAATTCTCAAGCGTGTGTCTCAGCGTATTTCATCTCTCCTGCACCGGCAGCTCTCCTGACGCTTGGCGGACGACTCATTTTTGTTTGTTTTGATTTGCGTATAACCGGCCGTGTCCCTCTCTCTCTCGCTCTCTCTCTCTCTCTCGCTCTTTCGCTCTCTCTCTCTCCCCTGAGGGGCCTCAAACTATCTGTCACCTCACGTTTCTTCTCAGGTTGCCTCGGCTGTAAGTTCTTCAAAGACGCTGATAAATAGTACACTTTACACCCAACCTCCCCCCACACACACCCCTTATACACTCACTCACGCACACACACACATTTGTATTACTGCACTAGTGAGGACATCAACATAATACGATGGCAATTTCATGCCATTTGATACCTTTAACTCTTTTTTGGGGGGCATCTTTTACCTAATCCTAAAAACAGAGTTATACTGTACTTAGTTGCACGAAACCGGTGTGAAAGTATAGATCAGGCACAACTCAAACCCCCAACCCTGTCTAAACCAGGGGTCTTCAATGTGAGGAGAGAGAGAGATGAATAAAAATAGCCGATCTACAAGCTCACAACGCCTCGCAGCGCGAGGCGTTGTGAGCTTGTAGATCGGCTATTTTTGGCTGAAGTTCTCCTCAGAAAAGCAATGCTAGGGTTCAAATGGTTAAGGTAAAAACAAAAATAATACCACACAAAGATTTGGCTGATCCCCTGTAGTAACTCTGAGGGCCCCCTAGGGGTCCCGGACCCCCTGTTGAAGACCCCTGGCATAGACATAGACATGTTTGACAGCACTGTCATCAGTGTTTATGTTGGATTAATGTTATTTATTTTTTATTATAATACAATGACTGTGTATTTTCAGACACAAGTAGGCTATAGTAACACACACACATGCACAGTCGCACACAAAAACAGGGGAAGGTTGTTTCAAAACAAATCCTTTGCTTCCTTTACACAGTGTCAGTGGATGACTGGAAGAGATCGGAGAGATTTACTGACGCAACGTTTGCAACGTGCTGCTGAATATACTCTCTGTATGGGAGAGTGCTGGGTTGACAAGTTAGGCTAAAAGAGTCTCAGGGACGGATTATGAGAGCGAACGCACAGCGAAGTGAGAGTACACTGCTAAAGGAAGCTCGTACAAAGAAATTATGGGCAGAGAGTGTGTGTGTGTGTGTGTGTGTGTGTGTGTGTGTGTGTGTGTGTGTGTGTGTGTGTGTGTGTGTGCGTGTGCGCGTGTGCGTGTGCGTATTTGTATGTCTATACTGTAGGGCTGTCAGCTTTCCTCAGAAATGATATTCGAATATTGGTCTTAAAAATTGGCAGATATTTGAATATATTCGAATATTATTATTATTATTATTATTATTATTTTTATAAAAAAAAATATTATTATTTAAAAAACAAACAAAAATACAGACAGAAACAATACAAAAAAACAATGTATCGAGTGCTCGGATCCAATAAAACATATATTTTGTTTGTTTTTATAACTTGTTACATTGTTTTTTGTATTGTCCCTGTAAAATTTTTGTATTGTATTTTGTATTGTTAAATGTTTTATATTTGAATATTAATTTTCATATTTGAATATACATATTTTCCCCATATTCGAGGAATATTCGATATTTGAAAATTAAGTCACCAGCCCCACTATACTGGTGAGGGCCGAATGTCCCCACAAGTAGTAGAATTTGAGACATGGACATTATGGACTTTTGCACTGCTATTTTTTGTGCCCCCGACGTTGGTTGGTGCCCAGTGCTGCAGCACCGAAAGTCCTTGCATTAAGCTGGCAGTGTGTGTGGGCATATAGTGTGCGTGTGCCTTCAGCCCTGTGGCGTGTCCCGCTCTCTGCCCACTCCTTGCCCAGGGCTACTGCACCGGGCCGAGGGAACGAGAGAGAGAGGGAGTTTGACCTGTTCAGGACAGAGAAGCCACCTCCAGCTTTTGTTAAAAAAGGGAAAAATAAGTACCATGGTGACATTTTTCACCTGGCTCAGTGTCATGAGAGGGGGCAGCGCTTTATTATGGATGCTTATGTAACACTCCATTAATATCCACTTCAACCCTGTATCTGTATCGTCGCCGTCGGGTTGGAAACCTCGTATGTGTCCAAAACTTTTACTTTTCAGGAACTTGAAAACAACAAAAAAAGACAGTTGCACCACATTTCGTTACCTATCGAATTCTGTTTAGCCCTCGCGTCCTGTTGCTTTGCGTCACGTGGCGGAAGTGTTGGCTGAGGTTGATCACGTGGCGGAAGTGTAATGTAGCCTCCGTTAGCATGTTAGCTTCGACCTTTGATAAGCGGCAGCAGGCGTACACAGCAGCAACTGAATTCGGCCAACTAGCACAAGGACACTTCAGTTATGACAACGAAAAGGACTTTAATTGGTGCACGACGCAAAAACAACAGGTACCCGACGATCTTTTAGGTTGTGACTGCAGGCGGAGTGAGACTGAATACCACTTCCGGTTAACTCTTTCACGACAAAACGTTTAGTCTTATTCCAAAAAAATAATGTTATGCTTTAAAAGCAACAGACACTAAAATAGATCTTCAAAATGTCGTGTTGCATTAGTGTTTTAAACAAAAAATGACATTCATACAATTGCCATTCTGACATGTTGATGTTCTCAGGTATAGTAATAGAAATGTGTGTTTGTGCGTGTAAGCCTATATTGCTCTATATTTGAGTGTGTGTTGTGTTGTGCATGTTGATGTGTGTACGTGTTGTACGTGCGCACGCATCCGATATATGAGCGCAAAGCACATGTCCGCCGCATGTCATGTGTGCCCTACATGCACAACGAGACACAGAGACCTACATGCACAACACGCGCACACACACACACACACACACACACACACACACACACACACACACACACACACACTCAATCACGTCCAATGTAGGTCTCGGCAGGCCAGCTGTATCTCTAACTGGATCTGCGAAGGTTTTCAGCTGAGTAAGCCCCCCCCCCACCCCAGTTGCTGCTAGGGGGTAACCTTGTGTGTCCAAAACCATTCCTTTTGTATTATTATTCTACCAAAAAAACAAAAAAAAAGATGTAGTGTAGCAGAAGACAAAGTATTGAATATTGGAAAATACTCCAGTAAAGTGAAAAAAAATACCTCAAAATGATATTTAACCCATAAAGACCTGGAACGTATCTGTGTCACTTCTTGATTTGAGCTGAAAAGCATTATTTTACACTTGTAGATCTGCTATCAAAAATAGCAGATCTACAAGCTCGTAGCGCGGCACCGAGTGCCGCGCTACGAGCTTGTAGATCTGCTATTTTTTAAAAAAACTTGAAAATGTGTGCAAATCTTTGAATATATATATTTTTTAAAGCGAACATTTTTAACTCAAACCTTTGCTTCTGGGGGGTCCCTGGAACAAAATATTTTGAAGATGGGGGTCGGCGGCCAAATACATATAATTTTGGGTGGTCCTTGACATGAAAAAGTTTGAGAACCACTGATATAGAAACATAGGTTTTACAGAAAACTGTTGGGATTTAGAAGACATTATTTTGTAAGAATCGGCCTCAGGTCTCAATGGGTTAAGTACAGTACTTATACCGTAAATGTATACTTTCCACCACTGCTCTAGCTTCCATATTGTTGTCGTTAGTTAGTTCTGCAGCCGTTCGTTTGGTTGGTCGTTCACGCTCTGCCGGCCTTCCGGGGCCGCGCCCGCAAGACGTAATCGTTTTAATTTGCCTGCTGCACGCTCGCTCAATTAGGACTGAGAGCAGAACGAACAGAACGCTGTTTCTTTTTTTTTTGCTATGGGAGAAGAAGCAGTCAAACGCACTAAGTGTGTGTGTGTGTGTGTGTGTGTGTGTGTGTGTGTGTGTGTGTGTGTGTGTGTGTGTAATTGTCTTACTATACTTGTGAGATGCCAAATATCCCCACGAGTATAGTAGAATACTATTTGTATACTTGCGTCACACACTGATTTTTTTTAATTTTTTTTATTGCGAACGCAGCGGAAGGAGGCGCGCCTCCGCGCAAGTGGAGCTTACTATGAAACCGTGCTTGGGTTGTGTCTCTCTCTGTGTCTCTGTGTGCATATCTCTCTGTGTCTCTGTGTGCAGTATGTGTGGCTCAAATCCTCAGCCCTGTGTGCAGCCAAGTAAATGTCCAATATAGACGTACCATACATCAAATGAAAGGTCTTTGAAAACTGAACACACCTGTCAAGGTTGCATTTAAGCCCGCCCCTTCCCCCGGAAGCCACGCCCCGGAGAAGGCTCCTAAAAACTCCCCATTGAAACCCCATGTTAAATGAAAAGTGCCCGAATCGCTCCGAAACTTTTTCTACCCCCCCTAAGTGGGGGTCTACGAACAAATACTTCGGGCTCGGATTTTGGCTCCGCCCCCCGGAAGTGGGTGAAACAGGCACTTCAAACACTTTGTTGAATTGTTCAAAAACATTCAAAGTTTTTATTTTGTGAATTTGTATTTTTCTAAGATGCTCCTTTTAACGCAGAATTTTTTTCTATTTTTTCTATATTTTTTTATTGGTTACTTTTTTTTAGATGATTTCTTTTCATTATTATTTAATTTTTTTGGCGTTCGCTTCCCGCGTTCGCGCGTCTTACTTGTATATGTATTTATTTGGCTTTTTCAGCCTTTTATTGATAGTGTACAGTAGACATAGACAGGAAATGGGGGGAGAGAGAGGTGGGGAGTGACACGCAGCTATAAGGTCTTCGGGATCGGGACTCGAACCCTTGACACGCTGTCAGGCTGCAATGGAGCCTATAGGTGCCCGGACCGCTAGGCCAGCAGTCCGGGCAAAAAATGTTGGCGATGTTCAACGGCGCCCTAAAATGTTCATGTCCTCACACGTATAGAAATACAAACGTGTGTGCAGTGGTCCATGGTGTCTATGGTGCAGTGGTCCATGGTGTCTTAGTGTGCGTGGTTGAATCCTCCACACTGCATTCTCTCTGTAATCCTCTTCTTCTTCCTCTTCTTCTCATCATCCTGCTTGTTTGCTGGCGGTTCTCTTTGTCCAAACAGTTTTAATTAGAAGGAATCTCCGAATGGGCCTTTTGGCTCCGCCATGCATGCCTATTACTGCTGTGTGTGTGTGTGTGTGTGTGTGTGTGTGTGTGTGTGTGTGTGTGTGTGTGTGTGTGTGTGTGTGTGTGTGTGTGTGTGTGTGTGTGTGTGTGTGTGTGTGTGTGTGTGTGTGTGTGTGTGTGTGTGTGTGTGTGTGTGTGTACAAGCTCGTAGCGTGGCACTCGGTGCCGCGCTATGAGCGTGTATATCTGCTATTTTTGATTAGCCAACGTATAAAATAATGGCTATAGCTAAAATCTGATGCGTTCCCGGATTGAAGGGGTTAATAAAACGGCCGATCTACGACCTCACAACATGTTGCATATTGCAAAAAAAATATAAAGGGGCTTAAGTGCCTAAAACTGTTTGCCCATTTTTGCCGGGGACCCCCTGGAAGGACCCCCCTCAAGGACCCACTTTGAAAAACCCACCCACCCACTTATGACATTAGCATTAGTTTATTAGAGCACGTTTCCTTCTGAATAACGAGCGATGAAAACTGGGACCAAAAATAGTCTCTTCACAATAATCCTCCTCCTTCAAAAATGTTGATTGGCTCAGCTGGCCGGGAATAAATGAAAATATGCTCGCGGGTCACGGCGACACGATATTATTAAGTGGTCCATGTGTCAGGGGTTAGAGCCAGCTTCTGGGACAGTTGATTAACCATTTAAGACCGGGAACGCATCTGTGTCATTTTAAGATTTCTTTGGGCTATTCAAAAATAGCAGATCTACAAGCTCATAGCGCGGCACCGAGTGCCGCGCTATGAACATGTAAAGATGCATTTATTTTTTGCAAATGTGCGCAAATCTTTGAATATATATTTGTTTAATGCAAACATTTTTAACTCTGTTACCACTTCCGGGGGTCCCTGGAACAAACTATGTTGTGATGGGGGTCCACGGCCAAAAACATTTTCAAAAAAGACTGTTAGGATTTGGAAGACATTTGTAGAATCCCCAGAAGCAAAGAAAAATATATATTCAAAGATTTGCACAAATATTCCATGATAAAACCAGAATAAATAGCAGATCTACAAGCTCATAGCGTGGCACCGAGTGCCACGCTATGAGCTTGTAGATCTGCTATTTTTCAAAACATGACAGAGATACGTTCCCGATTTGAATGGGTTAAGGTTTGGTGTGTGTGTGTGTGTGTGTGTGTGTGTGCGTGCGTGCGTGTGTGCGCATGGGTGTCCATCTGGTTTCTGTAGTTCTAAGCTTACAACCAATCAGATTTTTGGCCTAAAGAAATGGTCCAGTGCTTTCGCTGCTAGCCAATTACCTCTTACTAACGATTCTAATCTCTTTAACATTAAAAAGAGATTTAATGAATATATGTTCTGTTATTACAGAACATATATTAACCACTTTAGCCCTATATACATTTCGGCCATTGAAAAATGTGTATGGTAGAGTATGTAGAGTACAATATAACTTATACAATTGGGGTGGTTGTATTTTGTCTCCCTGCTCTTCTATTGAGACATTTAGATTGTGTCAAAGGTCATGTCTCACCTAGACACAGGATCTGACACAAATTTTCACCTGACGGTAAAGATTAAATGTATCCCCTGAGCAAGTAGGCCGGCTCTATTAGCTCAATGGTAAAACATTATACATGTTACATGTTGGCTTTTATTGTGATAATAATTGTATCTTAATGTAGTTGTATTGCCCTGTAACTGTAACTTAAACTGCTATCCACCCATAGCATCAATAAAGGTATAATAATCTATCTACAGTAGGCGGCTTGGGCTGAAACTTTGCCCAAATATGGATATCTATGATGTCACAATGCTGACATCATAGATGACCAACCTCATAGACTGGCATCCAATATAAATGGGTGGCGCATGTAATAAAACTCCATTCTTTTTACAGAGGAAGGCACTAATAGTTCTTATTCTGTGTGTTGCTGGTGTGTCAAATGTTGAACTGGACTGTGAATGTGAGAGGAGCACCAAGGTATGGATGCCGTGGTAGACAGGCTGCCGTGACAGTGGGATATAAGGTATACTCATTTGGAGGTTACGCTAGTAATGATGGTAGTGATGATGGTAGTGATGATGGTAGTGATGATGTGATCGAGGACGATGTGATCGTTCACATCTTCAACACAGTGTCTTTGAGATGGAGGACGTTGCCCCCGGTGACAACTAGAAGAGGAGAACGTGCCCTTGAAGTTCCTTGCTTTCGGCAGAAGCACACTGCTGTGCTGATAGAAGACACCGTCTACATCTGGGGAGGGTTATTAGCGACGAGGGTTAGCGACAACGTACTTTATGCGTTTGATGTCGACACCCACACATGGTTCAAACCAAGGACTTCTGGGACCGTTCCAGAGAGGAGGGACGGCCACTCAGCCTGCGTCTTGGGGAAGGTCATGTATATCCATGGAGGATACATCTCGAGGACTAGTGACACTAATGACACGTACAAGCTGGAAACCAACACGATGGTCTGGTCTTTAATTAACACTGGAGGAACTCCACCATCTGGTTCAAATGGCCACTCTGCCACCATCATCGGGACAAAGATGTTTGTATTTGCGGGCGAGCTGGACGAGGGGGTCGTCGACAACGACATGAGGGTGTTTGACACAGAGACCGACTGCTGGCTGAGCACGCCACCTTCTGCACAGCTTCTTACAGCAGAACGCATTCATCATTCAGCCTTTACCTACAATGGAGAGCTGTATATATTTGGTGGTGACAATGACAAGAAGGACCTAGCCTTCAGAGATTTGTGGAAATTCAATACAGAGACCTTCTCCTGGAAGGAGGTGAAGCCCAAGCGGGAAGGCCCGTTATGGATGGTTAGTGGCCACTGTTGCACGGTGGGAGATCGTATCATCCTCTTTGGAGGAGACTATTCCTATGACCTGTATATCCTAGACTTGAGTCCGAGTCTGAAGACGTTATGCAAGCTAGCGGTTATTCAGTACCGTCTGGAGCAGTCTGAACTCCCACACGACATCAAGTGGGAGCTGGCAGCCATGACTGATAGAACCCAAAGGCTAAAATAGATATAAACAAGAAATGATGACGCCGTCATATTAATACCAGGTTAATCTCTCCAGCGTGGTCCTGTACCCTTTCGCTCGCGGAGTAACAAATCGCTGTTGGAGGCAGTTCCCGGATTGAAGAGGTTAATAAAACGGCCGATCTACGACCTCACAACACGTCGCACAATGCAAAAAAAATAAAACGGGGCTTAAGTGCCTAAAACCGTTCTCCCATTTTTGCCGGGGACCCCCTGGAACCCCCTCAATAAGGACCCACTTTGAAAAGCCCACCCACCCACTTATGACATTAGCATTAGTTTATTAGAGCACATTTCCTTCTGAATAACGAGCGATGAAAACTGGGACCAAAAAATAGGCTCTTCGCAATAATCCTCCTCCTTCAAAAATGTTGATTGGCTCAGCTGGCCGGGAATAAATGAAAATATGCTCGCGGGTCACGGCGACATGATATTATTAAGTGGTCCATGTGTCTGGGGTTAGAGCCAGCTTACTGGGACAGTTGATTAACCATTTAAGACCGGGAACGCATCTGTGTCATTTTAAGATTTATTTGGGCTATTAAAAAAAAGCAGATCTACAAGCTCATAGCGCGGCACCGAGTGCCGCGCTATGAATTTGTAAATCTGCAAAAGATTTTTGCAAATATGCGCAAATCTTTGAATATATATTTTTTTAATGCAAACATTTTTAACTCTGTTACCACTTCCGGGGGTCCCTGGAACAAAATATTTTGTGATGGCGGTCCACGGCCAAAAACATTTTCCAAAAAGACTGTTAGGATTTGGAAGACATTTGTAGAATCCCCAGAAGCAAAGAAAAATATATATTTAAAGATTTGCACAAATATTCCATGATAAAACAAGAATAAATAGCAGATCTACAAGCTCATAGCGTGGCACTCGGTGCGTGTGTGTCTGCGTGTGTGTGTGTGTGTGTGCGTGCGTGCGTGCGTGCGTGCGTGCGTGCGTGCGTGCGTGCGTGCGTGCATGCGTATGTGTGTGTGTGTGCGTGTGCGTGTGCGTGTGTGCGTGTGTGGGTGTCCATCTGGTTTCTGTAGTTCTAAGCTTACAACCAATCAGATTTTTGGCCTAAAGAAATGGTCCAGTGCTTTCGCTGCTAGCCAATTACCTCTTACTAACGATTCTAATCTCTTTAACAACCCCCCCCCCACCCCTCCCTCCCTCCCAACTCCCCCTCTCGCTTTCTCTGGTGGTTTAGTCACACGTTACCTTTTCCCATCCCAGTGGTGTGAAGTAACTAAGTACATTTAGTACTGTAATTTTTACTCTATTTGACTATTTCTAATTTCCAGTACTTTTACTTCTACTCCACTACATCTCGGAGGCAATAATTGTACCTTTACTCCACTATTATTTGAAAACTTTAGTTACTTGTTAATTTGTAGATTTTGATTATTATTACAGAACATACATTAACCACTTTAGCCCTATATACATTTCGGCCATTTAAAAAAAATGGTATGGTAGAGTATGTAGAGTACAATATAACTTACTGTATACAACTGGGGTGTTGTGTTTTGTCTCCCTGCTCCTTCTATTGAGACATTTAGATCGTGTCAAAGGTCATGTCTCACCCAGACACAGGATCTGACACGAATTTTCACCTGATGGTCAAGATTACATTTATCCCCTGAGCAAGCAGGCCGGCTCCATTAGCTCATTGGTAAAACATGTTACATGCTACATGTTGGCTTTTATTGTGATAATGATTGTATCTTAATGTAGTTGGAATGCCCTGTAACTTAAACTGCTGTGCTGTCTCTGGCGCCTGAATCCCCCCCTCCCAGCCATAGCATCAATAAATGCATAAAGGTATAATATCTATTTAGGCGGCTTAGGCTGAAACTTTGCCCAAATATGCTATCTATGATGTCACAATGCTGACATCATAGATGACCGACTTCATAGACTGGCATCCAATATAAATGGTGGCGCATGTAATAAAAGTCCATTTATTTTACAGAGGAAGACGCTAAGAATCGGTTCTTATTCCGTGTGTTGCTGGTGAGTCAAATGTTGCACTGGACAGTGAAAGTGAGAGTAGCACCAGAGTATAGCGATCATGCTGCCGTGACTGTGGGGCACAAGGTGTACTCATTTGGAGGTTACGGTAGTGAAGAAGAAGATGTGCCCATAGATGTGCACATCTTCAACACAGTGTCTCTGAGATGGAGGATGTTACCCCCAGTGACAACTAGACGAGGAGAACGTGCCCTTGAAGTTCCCTGCATGCGGTGGGACCACACTGCTGTGCTGATAGAAGACACCGTCTACATCTGGGGAGGGTGTGATTATGACTCTCTTTGCGACAACGTTCTTTATGCGTTTGATGTCGACACCCACACATGGTTCGAACCAAGGATTTCTGGGACTGTTCCAGAGAGGAGGAACGGCCACTCCGCCTGCGTCTTGGGGAAGGTCATGTATATTCATGGAGGACACGTACGCATTCATGGTCACACTAATGACACGTACAAGCTGGAAACCAACACAATGGTCTGGTATTTAATTAACACCGGAGGAACTCCACCATCTGTTTCAGGACGGCACACTGCCACCATCATCGGGACAAAGATGTTTGTATTTTCGGGCCCCCTGGCCCGAAGATATCTCGATGACGAAGATGTTTTGGGGGCCGACGACATCAGAGTGTTTGACACAGAGACCGACTGCTGGCTGAGCTTGCCACCTTCTGCACAGCTTCTTCCAGAAGAACGCATTAGTCATTCAGCCTTTACCTACAATGGAGAGCTGTACATATTTGGTGGTGAAAATGGCAACAAGGTTGGTGTTAACCTAACCTTCAGTGATATGTGGAAATTCAATCCAGAGACCTTCTCCTGGAAGGAGGTGAAGCCCAAGCGGGAAGGCCCGTTAAAAATGGTTGGTGGCCGCTGTTGCACGGTGGGAGATCGTATCATCCTCTTTGGAGGATACCATTCCGATAAGGATAAGGATAAGGATGACCTGTATATCCTAGACTTGAGTCCGAGTCTGAAGACGTTATGCAAGCTAGCGGTTATTCAGTACCGTCTGGAGCAGTCTGAACTCCCACACGACATCAAGTGGGAGCTGGCAGCCATGACTGATAGAACCCAAAGGTCATTTTAATACCTTGCTCTCTCCAGCGTCCCCACATGGAACCACCAGGGCCGCACCAAGGGTAGTGCGAACTGTGCGGCCGCACAGGGCCCCGCGCTTGGGGGAGCCCCGCAAACAAACTGAACAGAATCACGTTTAGTAAGAGTTATCGAAATAAATAACCGCAAATAACCACCAAAAACTCGGAAATATCCGCCCAAAACCGCCCAAAAATCGCGCGAGGATTGGGGCGCGCACGCGCGACTTCGCACAGGGCCCCGCATTTCTCCCAGACGGCTCTGGGAACCACATGGACCCTTTCGCTCGTGGAGTAAAATATCATTGTTGGAGGCTGTGTGTGTGCGTGTGTGCGTGCGTGCGTGCGTGCGTGTGTGTGTGTGCGTGCGTGCGTGCGTGCGTGCGTGTGTGCGTGTGTGTGCGTGTGTGTGCGTGTGTGTGTGTGTGTGTGTGTGTGTGCGTGTGTGTGTGTGTGTGTGTGTGTGTGTGTGTGTGTGTGTGTGTGTGAAGTCAATAGTTTGTTTGGTGGCGACGACCACACTTTTTTTTTTGTTCTGGGCTATGATCCCACAGCATGGGAGGACACCTGTCGTTCAGAGTATGGGGAAGTCTCGGGGAAGTCTCCCCATTGGCTTAAAGGAGTAAAGGACAGCCAATGATGAAAAGGTCGCTAGAGAGTGTTGAGTAGTTGATCAGTCTCTTCCTAGACCAGGCTGCAATAAGCAACCTGGTAAAAAAAATAGAAAGGTGTCACACGCTCAGTGGAGCTCATATCTCCACCAGGAAGTGTGAGAGGTCAGTCAGTCATCTTCTAGGACAGGGGTCTTCAACAGGGGGTCCTGGGCCCCCTAGGGTGGTCCTCAGAGTTACTACAGGGGGTCCGCTAAATCTCTGTGCGATGGGGAGCATTGGCCGAAAATAGCAGATCAACAAGCTGTGAGGCGTTGTGAGCTTGTAGATCTGCTAATCTAAGCTTACAACCAATCAGATTTTTTGGCCTAAAGAAATGGTCCAGTGCTTTCGCTGCTAGCCAATTACCTCTTACTAACGTTTCTAATCTCTTTAACAACCCCCCCCCCCCCACCCCTCCCTCCCTCCCAACTCCCCCTCTCGCTTTCTCTGGTGGTTTAGTCACACTTTACCTTTTCCCATCCCAGTGGTGTGAAGTAACTAAGTATATTTAGTACTGTATGTTTTACTCTATTTGACTATTTCTAATTTCCAGTATTTTTACTTCTACTCCACTACATCTCGGAGGCAATAATTGTACCTTTACTCCACTATTATTTGAAAACTTTAGTTACTTGTTACTTTGTAGATTTTGATTATTATTACAGAACATACATTAACCACTTTAGCCCTATATACATTTCGGCCATTTAAAAAAAATGGTATGGTAGAGTATGTAGAGTACAATATAACTTACTGTATACAACTGGGGTGTTGTGTTTTGTCTCCCTGCTCCTTCTATTGAGACATTTAGATCGTGTCAAAGGTCATGTCTCAGGGATCCTGTGTCCCAGACACAGGATCTGACACGAATTTTCACCTGATGGTCAAGATTACATTTATCCCCTGAGCAAGCAGGCCGGCTCCATTAGCTCATTGGTAAAACATGTTACATGCTACATGTTGGCTTTTATTGTGATAATGATTGTATCTTAATGTAGTTGGAATGCCCTGTAACTTAAACTGCTGTGCTGTCTCTGGCGCCTGAATCCCCCCCTCCCATCCATAGCATCAATAAAGGTATAATATCTATTTAGGCGGCTTAGGCTGAAACTTTGCCCAAATATGCATATCTATGATGTCACAATGCTGACATCATAGATGACCGACTTCATAGACTGGCATCCAATATAAATGGTGGCGCATGTAATAAAAGTCCATTTATTTTACAGAGGAAGACGCTAAGAATCGGTTCTTATTCCGTGTGTTGCTGGTGAGTCAAATGTTGCACTGGACAGTGAAAGTGAGAGTAGCACCAGAGTATAGCGATCATGCTGCCGTGACTGTGGGGCACAAGGTGTACTCATTTGGAGGTTACGGTAGTGAAGAAGAAGATGTGCCCATAGATGTGCACATCTTCAACACAGTGTCTCTGAGATGGAGGATGTTACCCCCAGTGACAACTAGACGAGGAGAACGTGCCCTTGAAGTTCCCTGCATGCGGTGGGACCACACTGCTGTGCTGATAGAAGACACCGTCTACATCTGGGGAGGGTGTGATTATGACTCTCTTTGCGACAACGTTCTTTATGCGTTTGATGTCGACACCCACACATGGTTCGAACCAAGGATTTCTGGGACTGTTCCAGAGAGGAGGAACGGCCACTCCGCCTGCGTCTTGGGGAAGGTCATGTATATTCATGGAGGACACGTACGCATTCATGGTCACACTAATGACACGTACAAGCTGGAAACCAACACAATGGTCTGGTATTTAATTAACACCGGAGGAACTCCACCATCTGTTTCAGGATGGCACACTGCCACCATCATCGGGACAAAGATGTTTGTATTTTCCGGCCCCCTGGCCCGAAGATATCTCGATGACGAAGATGTTTTGGGGGCCGACGACATCAGAGTGTTTGACACAGAGACCGACTGCTGGCTGAGCACGCCACCTTCTGCACAGCTTCTTCCAGAAGAACGCATTAGTCATTCAGCCTTTACCTACAATGGAGAGCTGTACATATTTGGTGGTGAAAATGGCAACAAGGTTGGTGTTAACCTAACCTTCAGTGATATGTGGAAATTCAATCCAGAGACCTTCTCCTGGAAGGAGGTGAAGCCCAAGCGGAAAGGCCCGTTAAAAATGGTTGGTGGCCGCTGTTGCACGGTGGGAGATCGTATCATCCTCTTTGGAGGATACCATTCCGATAAGGATAAGGATAAGGATGACCTGTATATCCTAGACTTGAGTCCGAGTCTGAAGACGTTATGCAAGCTAGCGGTTATTCAGTACCGTCTGGAGCAGTCTGAACTCCCACACGACATCAAGTGGGAGCTGGCAGCCATGACTGATAGAACCCAAAGGTCATATTAATACCTTGCTCTCTCCAGCGTCCCCACATGGAACCACCAGGGCCGCACCAAGGGTAGTGCGAACTGTGCGGCCGCACAGGGCCCCGCGCTTGGGGGAGCCCCGCAAAAAAACTGAACAGAATCACGTTTAGTAAGAGTTATAGAAAGAAATAACCGCAAATAACCACCAAAAACTCGGAAATATCCGCCCAAAACCGCCCAAAAATCGCGCGCGCGAGGATGGGGGCGCGCACGCGCGACTTCGCACAGGGCCCCGCATTTCTCCCAGACGGCTCTGGGAACCACATGGACCCTTTCGCTCGTGGAGTAAAATATCATTGTTGGAGGCTGTGTGTGTGTGTGTGCGTGTGTGTGCGTGCGTGCGTGCGTGCGTGTGTGCGTGTGTGCGTGTGTGTGTGTGTGCGTGTGTGTGTGTGTGTGTGTGTGAGGAGTGAAGTCAATAGTTTGTTTGGTGGCGACGACCACACTTTTTTTTTTGTTCTGGGCCATGATCCCACAGCATGGGAGGACACCTGTCGTTCAGAGTATGGGGAAGTCTCGGGGAAGTCTCCCCATTGGCTTAAAGGAGTAAAGGACAGCCAATGATGAAAAGGTCGCTAGAGAGTGTTGAGTAGTTGATCAGTCTCTTCCTAGACCAGGCTGCAAGCAACCTGGTAAAAAATAGAAAGGTGTCACACGCTCAGTGGAGCTCATATCTCCACCAGGAAGTGTGAGAGGTCAGTCATTCATCTTCTAGGACAGGGGTCTTCAACAGGGGGTCCTGGGCCCCAAGGGTGGTCCTCAGAGTTACTACAGGGGGTCCGCTAAATCTTTGTGCGATGGGGAGCATTGGCCGAAAATAGCAGATCAACAAGCTGTGAGGCGTTGTGAGCTTGTAGATCTGCTAATCTAAGCTTACAACCAATCAGATTTTTTGGCCTAAAGAAATGGTCCAGTGCTTTCGCTGCTAGCCAATTACCTCTTACTAACGATTCTAATCTCTTTAACAACCCACCCCACCCCTCCCTCCCTCCCTCCCAACTCCCCCTCTCGCTTTCTCTGGTGGTTTAGTCACACTTTACCTTTTCCCATCCCAGTGGTGTGAAGTAACTAAGTATATTTAGTACTGTATTTTTTACTCTATTTGACTATTTCTAATTTCCAGTACTTTTACTTCTACTCCACTACATCTCGGAGGCAATAAATGTACCTTTACTCCACTATTATTTGAAAACTTTAGTTACTTGTTACTTTGTAGATTTTGATTATTATTACAGAACATACATTAACCACTTTAGCCCTATATACATTTCGGCCATTGAAAAATGTGTATGGTAGAGTATGTAGAGTACAATATAACTTACAGTATACAACTGCGGTGTTGTGTTTTGTCTCCCTGCTCCTTCTATTGAGACATTTAGATCGTGTCAAAGGTCATGTCTCATCCAGACACAGGATCTGACACGAATTTTCACCTGATGGTCAAGATTAAATGTATCCCCTGAGCAAGCAGGCCGGCTCTATTAGCTCATTGGTAAAACATGTCACATGCTACATGTTGGCTTTTATTGTGATAATGATTGTATCTTAATGTAGTTGGAATGCCCTGTAACTGTAACTTAAACTGCTGTGCTGTCTCTGGCGCCTGAATCCCCCCCTCCCATCCATAGCATCAATAAAGGTATAATATCTATTTAGGCGGCTTAGGCTGAAACTTTGCCCAAATATGCATATCTATGATGTCACAATGCTGACATCATAGATGACCGACTTCATAGACTGGCATCCAATATAAATGGTGGCGCATGTAATAAAAGTCCATTTATTTTACAGAGGAAGACGCTAAGAATCGGTTCTTATTCCGTGTGTTGCTGGTGAGTCAAATGTTGCACTGGACAGTGAAAGTGAGAGTAGCACCAGAGTATAGATATCATGCTGCCGTGACTGTGGGGCACAAGGTGTACTCATTTGGAGGTTACGGTAGTGATGATGAAGATGTGCCCATAGATGTGCACATCTTCAACACAGTGTCTCTGAGATGGAGGATGTTACCCCCAGTGACAACTAGACGAGGAGACCGTGCCCTTGAAGTTCCCTGCATGCGGTGGGACCACACTGCTGTGCTGATAGAAGACACCGTCTACATCTGGGGAGGGTGTGATTTGGACTTGATTTGCGACAACGTTCTTTATGCGTTTGATGTCGACACCCACACATGGTTCGAACCAAGGATTTCTGGGACTGTTCCAGAGAGGAGGGACGGCCACTCCGCCTGCGTCTTGGGGAAGGTCATGTATATTCATGGAGGACACACTGAGGTGGCTGGTCACACTAATGACACGTACAAGCTGGAAACCAACACAATGGTCTGGTATTTAATTAACACCGGAGGAACTCCACCATCTGTTTCAGGACGGCACACTGCCACCATCATCGGGACAAAGATGTTTGTATTTTCGGGCCCCCTGGCCCGAAGATATCTCGATGACGAAGATGTTTTGGGGGCCGACGACATCAGAGTGTTTGACACAGAGACCGACTGCTGGCTGAGCTTGCCACCTTCTGCACAGCTTCTTCCAGAAGAACGCATTAGTCATTCAGCCTTTACCTACAATGGAGAGCTGTACATATTTGGTGGTGAAAATGGCAACAAGGTTGGTGTTAACCTAACCTTCAGTGATATGTGGAAATTCAATCCAGAGACCTTCTCCTGGAAGGAGGTGAAGCCCAAGCGGAAAGGCCCGTCAAAAATGGTTGGTGGCCGCTGTTGCACGGTGGGAGATCGTATCATCCTCTTTGGAGGACACTATTCCGATAAGGATAAGGATAAGGATGACCTGTATATCCTAGACTTGAGTCCGAGTCTGAAGACGTTATGCAAGCTAGCGGTTATTCAGTACCGTCTGGAGCAGTCTGAACTCCCACACGACGTCAAGTGGGAGCTGGCAGCCATGACTGATAGAACCCAAAGGTCATATTAATACCTTGCTCTCTCCAGCATCCCCACATCTCCAGCGACGACCACACTTTTTTTTTTGTTCTGGGCTATGATCCCACAGCATGGGAGGACACCTGTCGTTCAGAGTATGGGGAAGTCTCGGGGAAGTCTCCCCATTGGCTTAAAGGAGTAAAGGACAGCCAATGATGAAAAGGTCGCTAGAGAGTGTTGAGTAGTTGCTCAGTCTCTTCCTAGACCAGGCTGCAAGCAACCTGGTAAAAAATAGAAAGCTGTCACACGCTCAGTGGAGCTCATATCTCCACCAGGAAGTGTGAGAGGTCAGTCAGTCATCTTCTAGGACAGGGGTCTTCAACAGGGGGTCCTGGGCCCCTAGGGTGGTCCTCAGAGTTACTACAGGGGGTCCGCTAAATCTTTGTGTGATCGGGAGCATTGGCCGAAAATAGCAGATCAACAAGCTGTGAGGCGTTGTGAGCTTGTAGATCTGCTATTTTCAGAGAGTTGCTAGAGGGAAAAAGAGCAGATCAAGTGCAGAGCCAATGGTCAGGTTGACTACATATTGAGGGTTTAAAAGGTTAACTATCTGAAAATACAGGTTAGTATGAATCCAACTATCTATGAAAAGTTTAATCTGCAACACCGTGTTATACAATATGTAGTGGTCCCTGCTTCATCTCTCTCTCTCGGCTAAGGGGTCCTTGGCCTGAAAAATGTTGAAGACCCCTATTCTAGGACTTTGTAGAAATGCAGTGCATTATGAGATGAGATGGTTTCCACTCCACACTCAGCACTGGAGCATCTGACGTGTAGTCCTCTACATCACTGGTTCCCAAACACGGCCGTTTTTATCCCGTTTATTTGTTTTTAAATGGTAGCCGTGGCGCCCCACCTCAGCAATCTCCCAGGGGTCTAGCGCATTGCATTCTGGGAACCCATTCAGTAAAAAAAAAAAGGGGGGTTGGGGAATCTCCTTTGTCTTTGCCTCTGGGGGCACCACCTCCTTTTTTGTGTAGAAACAGGAACTCGGTTTGGTTCCTCCTCTTTCTACGTCTGATTTCCTCATGTCCAAAACTGTAACTTTCCAGGATTCAAATTCTTAAAGACGGGGTGCCATGATTTTCAGTGATTTTCCCCCCCCCCCCTAAAAAAGTGTACAGAAAAAAAAATGTTTTATGTGGACACGCCTCCAGTTCATTAAGTATACCTGGTTCTCACCTTAGCACCTCCTCCACCACCTTAGCACCACCCACCTGTCCTAGTCCCCCCTCCTCCTCATGCCCACACCTGTTTGTGTTATGATAATGAGGGGGAGGGTTGATTTCTACTGCGTCATTAAAGCGCTGTTTTTCTATTGGCACGTTTGACCCTCAAGGTTTCAGCCTCCAGGAAGAAACCCAAAATAGTCAGAGAAGACATGAAACACCATAAAAACACCACCAGGGGGCTTAATGAAGTTCTATCAACCTCATAGACACATGAAAAACAGAAAAAGTGCAAAACCATGGCACCACCTCTTTAAGTAGCAAAAGTAGCAGATCTACAAGCTCGAAACGCGTCGCTTCGCGCCGCGTTTCGAGCTTGTAGATCTGCTACTTTTGCCGTTTTTGTGCGACGCTGTATACAGTAGTATGATCAAGTATGGCGTGAATTTACGCAAAAAAAAACACAACAAGTTAGAACGTGGAGATGAGAGGTATCTGCACCGACAGCAACGATGGATAACTGATGAGACGGTTATGGAGATGATGAGAGGTTGAGGAAAGTTCCCCAGATGTTTATTTGTTTGCATGATGATTACCGGCACTGTCTGCTCAACTCCTATCTGCGTCAACTTGGCATGCACGCGCACACACACACACACACACACACACACACACACACACACACACACACACTCACACACACACACACACGCACACACGCACACACGCGCGCGCGCGCACACATGCCTCCGATGGTTTGAAAACATTTTTTATTCATAAAATGTAAATACAAAGTGTGAATATTATATTACATTTTGGCATGCAGGCTCTGCTATGCATTACTCCCTGCTCAGCAAGATTAGAAGTCATCCATTGAAGAGCAGTACATAATATACTGTACATATAGTCTACTGTATATATGTACTGTATTACAAACTCCCCTCAGGGGAAAACAGAACCCTCAGGGGGGAAGCAGAGCCTACTGGTGGTGCTGGGGTGGTGGGGGGGGGGGGGGGGGCGTTGGGGGTGATCAAAGCGCATACAACCTTCCGTGACACTGAATGCAAGAGGCAGAACAATGAATGACGTGAACTTAATCCGTTAAAAACGGGAACGCATCTGTGTCATTTTAAGATTTATTTGGCTATTAAAAGAAATAGCAGATATACAAGCTCATAGCGTGGCACTGAGTGCCCCCGCCCAACACTCCCCACTGATAGGTGCCGCCCCCCCCCCCCCCCAGCCCGTAGGAGTACACGCAATGACAAAAAAAAGTGGTTGCACCACGGTGAATTCGAACCCACAACCTCCGTGGTGGTGGGCTGGGACTTCACCACTGCGCAGTGGTGAGAAAAGTACTCAAATATTTTACTTAAGTGAAAGTATCAATACTGCAAGGTATAAATACTCTCTTACAAGTAAAAGTCCGGAATTCAGAATTTAATTGAGTAAAAGTACAAAAGTATTGGTATCAAAACGGACTTAGAGTGCCAACAGTAGAAGGTACTCATTATGCAGTTTTCAAATGTATAAATTGTGTAAAAATCCTATGCGACGCATGGTGAGCTTGAAGCTCTGCTATTTTCAAATGGACGAAATGTGTAAATAGGGCTGAAGTGGTAAATGTATGTTTTGTAATAATCAAAATCTACAAATTAACTAGTAACTAAAGTTTTCAAATCATTTTAGTGGAGTAAAAAGTACAATATTTGGATCCGAGATGTAGTGGAGTAGAAGTAAAAGTATCGAAAATTAGAAATACTCCAGTAAAGTAAAAGTACCCCAAAAATTTTCTTAAGTACAGTACTGGAGTACATGTACTTAGTTACTTTACACCACTGCCACTGCGATTTGCGCTCGAGTGGCGCATCTTTGACGTGTGCTCCCAACACGAGCAAGTGGCCTATACAGTCCTTCATGCTTTCTGTCTGTCAGGGGGCCTTGATGCTATACTCCTTGTATGTGTGATCACATGCATCCACACACACAGGACAAAACTGTAATAACAGGAAGCCATCGGTAGATATATAAACACGTCTCTGACGGCTGTCAGTTCAGCTCAGGGCAGGTCGAAATGGAAGAACATGTTCGGTGTGACAAGTGCTCTCAGCGTCAGAAAAAAACATGCTAGATGCGCCAGTGGGCATCTATCGATTTACCTCTCAAGGAAGACATGGTCCCTGTCGGGCAGATAAACCTCTTATCTCCATAATTCTCCATGTAACTTTTTGTTTTTCTTTTTTGTAAATTAACGCTCTGCGTCACTGGTTCTCAAACTTTTTCATGTCAAGGACCCCCAAAATAATGTTTTTTTTTTGGCTGCGGATCACATGTCTCAAAAAATATTTTTGTGCCAGGATTTGTCAAAAATTGCAGATCTACAAGCTCATAGCGCGGCACTCGGTGCCGCGCTATGAGCTTGTATATCTGCTATTTTTGAATAGCTAAAGTATAAAATAATAGTCAAAGTGGTTAAAATGATTGTGACGCCATATTAACTACTTTTGCTGGGGACCCCCTGGTACGCCCCCCCAAGGACCCCTGGGGGTCCCCGGACCCCACTTTTGAGAACCAATGCCCTACGTGATCACACTATACAGCGTCACACAAAAGCATCAAAAGCATGCATCCGCAATCTCTAAAACGCGGAGCTTCGCACCTTGTTTCGACATTGTCTATCTGCTACTTTTGCTGTTTTTATTTTATTTGAATCCTGAAAAGTAACAGTTTTTCGGACATAATGAGGTTTCACCCGACAGAGATGACATGTTTTTTAAACCCTGAAATGCCACATTGCGGGAAAAAAAGAAAGTGAAGGTTGCAAACATCGGCGGAACTGCATGCATTATAGATGATAAGCTATCAATACAAATAAAAAAAAACAATTTCAAAATAACTTTTCACACAAAACGTGCTGATGTCCAGGTAAAAGACATGACCATTGTCAACTGAATTATTCATCGTTTGTTCCAAGGTTGACGGAGATAGTGGCAACACCGCTTCTGTTCAAAGTTGCCTTAAAATGTGAATACAGATGATTTATATGTGAATCATTGGTAAGTGGCCACAGCATACAGTAGGTTGGATAATCAACTTGATCCTAAAGGATCAAGCATACTTACAGTTTGTCTTTATTAATATCTATTAATGGTTCATACATTATGCAGACCTGGCCAGTCCAAGTGCTGATGGCCAGGGCCGGAATATCTGTTTGTCTGTCTTTCTGTCTCTGAGCTGTGTGCTAATCGATAAAATACTGCCCTCAGCGGCCCGAACCTCCAGTATTTTATACTTTCTGTAATATTTGAACTTACATTTTATAATGGAAGTCAATGTGACTGTGACCTGAATAGACAACTGACGTCATGAACTGACTCACGCGAAGACAGAGATCCTCCACGTACGTGTATATATGTACGCAGTCTGAGATTCACATAGGAGCCACACCGTTTCTATGTGGATCCCCAGATCCACATCATTTCATAGTTAGTTCTATCATTTGATAATTAAAAAAAAATCACACCCAGTGTGAAGTGGGTGGTGTGGTCATCACAGTGGTCATCATAGTGATGGAAGCTCACTTCCAAAAAAAATGGATTTTTGGAAGTGCATAATCCTATTTATAGGTTATTAATGTCATCATGTGTCTCGCTAGCCAATCACAGTGCTGAATAGAGTCAGCCAATAGAGTCAGCCAATCACAGTACAGCTAGGGGTCAACTAATGGGCCAATCACAGTGCAGGAAACTAATACTAATGAGGTGTCCCAACCCCACTTATAGGGGCGGCTACACCGCCCAAAAACATTCCAACAGGTACAATGGAAGCAACTGTCGATGTTTGTTTGTGGCAAACTGGCAACGTGACCGGGCACCTAGGCTCCAATGCAGCCTGACGGCGTGTCGCGGGTTCGAGTCCCGGTCCCGACGACCTTTGCTGCGTGCCACTCCCCGTCTCTCTCTCCCCATTTCCTGTCTATATACTGTATAGTATACCATAAAGGCAGAAAATGCCCCAAAAAATAAATCTTTAAAAAAGCCGGCAACGATGACCTTTTATGTGGGATGAGCTCTTCAGAGTTCTCTGTACAGTATCTCTCTATAGCGTCTCCTTCTGAATGTCCCTGCGGACGATACTGTTAACAGAATCACCCCGCAACCCTTAAGACTGCAAATTGGGTGAATTATAATGTTAACATAAAGGAGAGAAGTAGAAGAAGAAGGAAAAAAAAGACAATTCACACACAGTGTTTAACTTTATGTAGTGCAGTTCCTCTTAACCAGATCGTTGGCTCATTATCTGCATGGCCGTGCTAATGCAATGTAATCATTCTGTCTGACAGCGAGAATTAAAAACGGTATAGAGAGCATGAATTATGCATGAGGGGGGAGGGGGGTATAGGGACGCCATATAAGGAACAGCGACACGTTGTTCCTGTCGAGGGAAAACGTAATCTATTTTAGACTCGGAAGAACAGGCACACCACACCGTAAATTGTGCAGCGTTTTTGGCCGTGACATTTTGGTAATGGCACCTGCTGGTGTCGGTAGATTTGTGACGTTTTGTGAGTGTCGGGTGGAAAACCTCGTATGTCCAAAACTGTTACTGTTCGGGGTTCAAATTCAACAGTATCAAAAGTAGCAGATCGACAAGCTCGAAACGCGTCGCTTCGCGCCGCGTTTCGAGCTTGTGGATCTGCTACTTTTGATGCTTTTTTTGTGACGCTGTAGTATGATCAAGTAGGGCCGTTAATTTAACAAAACAAAAAAGTTTGAATATGGAGATAAGAGGTTTCTGCACCGTCAGCAACGTTTTGACAATTCTGTGCCTCTGGGATTAAAAGCAACGTTCAACCTGGCGTCCCTATTACCAGCCGATCTTCACGTTATCAGCCCATGGATTGGGCTCCAAATCAGCACAAAACATCCCATACATTTGGGCCATCTAGTTGGGTCTATTTGGGTCTTATCGGCCTTTTCTTTCGGTGATCGTTAAGGCATGTGCTGTCACGTGATCTGTCCAAGTTCCGGGAAAAACTCGGCAGAATCGGACTTTGCCTGAGCTCGCTTGGTGGTGCCTGTGGTGGCTCAAGTCCGCTTCTGGCGGCGCGCCTCTGTCCTGATTCGATCCCAGGAGGTTGGGGCTGAAAAGTCCAATGATTAGCGAGAGCCACGCCGCCAAGGCAGGTGCTGGAATGCGGTTTCGTGCTGTATTTCAATGTGACGAATCACCCAAAAGAATGGCTGATAACGGGCCACTCATGCATTGAACATTGAATTCAATTGAACATTGAATTCAATTGAACATTGAATCACCGAAAGAAAAGGCTGATAACAACCAAATAGACCTAGCTAGTTGGGTCTGTTGGGCCCAACTGGCCCAGTGCTGATTGGAGCCCAATCTATGGGCTGATAATCAGGGCATCGGGTGCTATTTTGGGCATGTCATTAAAGGCGGAAAATATTTCAGTGCGACAAAAGTACAAACGCACAATAAAATCGTTTACGGTGCAGTTTAGTGTGACCCGGGTTGGTGGCACACAGGGGGCGGAGCTATAGGGCTAGCGTTCCGATTCCAGCAGAAAGAGCGGGAAAGGTCTCCTTTCTAACTTTTCTTTTTCTGCTGAGCCGTTCACTTTTTGTCCCTGTTATTTTTTTCTCTCCTCCAAAAGACGGAAATGCGAAAGGTCGTATTTAGGTCTTTCTTTAGTCTAAGTCCTAATTAGAGATGTGTTTTTCTATTTC
>NC_137617.1:44547464-44569964 GCF_963280865.1 Gymnoscopelus braueri
CATGCTGCGTATCGACAGGTTTTTTACCAATTGTATAGGGAGGTAAGCACAGTCTGTGAGGCTGATAAAAGCAATGTTTCTCAAAGTGTGGTCTGCAAACCCCCAAGTGGTCCTTGAAGGGGTTCCAAGAAGTTCCCAGAAAAGTGAGTTAACAAAGCATCAACATCTGTTTCAACATATAAAATAAAAAAAAGAAATGTAATGTAAAATGTAAAAGAAAAAAGGAATATTTTTGAAACAACATAAATCTTGTATGCGGGTCTGCGATCAAACACACTTGCTAAGGAACATCACATGGTTCATTCATACAGGCCCATTCAAAGGAGGGTCTATATGCAGTTATTATAGTATATGTATTCCTTTATGTCTTGCTTTTATGTCGATTCGTCTTAGTCGTGATGAAGAGGAGTAGTGCTGAAGTCAGACCGCGGGGGTTTCCGCTAGCCGATGGGACCCCCCGCCGACTCTGTCGACAGCTTTCTAGGCGTCAGCCCAGGCTTTTATTGATTGTGAGTGGTATTAGGGGAATAAGGCTTGTGTTTGTTCCTTCATTCATTTATATATTTATTTTTTCGCCTTGAGGGACGCGACCGAAAATCAAACGAGAAGCCTTAGAGCTCGCCCGTTCAATCCGGCGGTCTGTAGTACTTCACGTGTTTGTTTGAGTTGTTGCACAGGGCTTAATGACAGAACATATTCTTTCAGAGGTCTGATTCAATTATGGCCCCGACTGCAAAGAAAGAAAAGAAAATCAGGCGTTTTCCCTCTGGGGTTTGTGTTTGTGTTTGGAGCGTTATGCCCTCACAGGCGGGTACAGTGTGTGTTTTATATAAGAGAGGACCCCATGCAGAGGCGGCCTTACACACGCACACACACACACACACACACACACACACACACACACACACACACACACACACACACACACACACACACACACACACACAGTTTCTTATATCGTCGCTGTGGGATGGAAACCTTGTATGTCCAAAACTGTTCAGGAAAATGGAAAAAAGAACCTGTGTTCCAATGGTTCCAATGTAGTGATAATTTAGTCACAAGCTCTTATTAACTCATTCATGCCAGAGTTAAAAATTGTCCATAGCTGCGGATCGGAGAAAAAAATGTGTGCCTCCGCGATTATCAATTCCATAGATGTGGGCAGTTGAATGTGGCTTGATTTCACCAAAAAGCAACAAAGCAGAGCATTTTTTATTTTTTATATATCCTTTAATATTAAACCATACCAGCTCCATTTTGTTGTGATCACGTGATTTTTGGCTTGGGTCTTCATCATCGTCATGATTCACAGGCTGCGGAACAGCGCCCTCTAGCGTAAACCACTGAAAACACCACACACTCGTCAATTCGTCAATGGCAGTATGCGGGACAATTGACGAGTGTACTAGTGAATGGCAGTCAATGAGTTAATACTTTTCATTGGTTAAATATTTGTAAAACCCACACTTGAACACATTCACTTTCGCTTAAAATAAATAAATGGCAAAAAAACAGCCGATCTCCAAGCTCACAACACATCGCCATCGTTGTGAGCTTGAAGATCGGCTTTTTTTGCTACTTTTTCTCTAACACTGTATTGTGATGAAATATAGGGCATTAATTTACGGGATAAAAACATAGAACGTTGAAATCTGCCCCGCTGAGCTTAATAAGAACAAATAAGAACCATGGTGATGTTCTCTATCCCAGTATAACCATTAGCGCTCTGCTCATTCCCAGTATACATCACCATTAAGGTCTATAATGGGCCATTCTCTTTGTACACCCTCCCGTGGAGCGCAATCCCCATGGACTTCTCTTCTCCTCTCCTCTCCTCTCCTCTCCTCTCCTCTCCTCTCCTCTCCTCTCCTCTCCTCTCCTCTCCTCTCTCCTCTCCTCTCCTTCTCCCTCCTCCTTCCCCTCAACTTCTATCTCGGTATCAGAATCAATGTTATTGTCACATCACAGGTTTACAAGTGTAAAAAAAGAAAACGGGTGAAATTAATTAGTGTGCATGCTCCATAGTTGTGTAGTTATTTCCAGAAAGAAAAGAAGAGGGGGAGGGGCACGGGGGGGAGCAAGGAAAGAAAAGAAAAAGATCAATCAAAAATCATATCTATTATCTGCACACAGCATATCCATTCGGTAAAGTATGTACATGGTACATGGACATAGCAGCAGGTATGTAGTACATGATATTAGTCATGAACCCATTAAGACCGGGAATACATCAATGTCATTTTAAGATTTCTTTGACTATTAAAAAATAGCAGATTATGCCGCGCTATGACCTTGTAGATCTGCTATTTTTGAAAAATCGTGAAAATGTGTGCAAATCTTTCAATATGACGTATTTTAAAGCGAACATTTGTAACTGTCAAATGTACTCAAAGATTTGCACACATTTTCACGATTGTTCAGGGGAAAAAAAGTAGCAGATCTACAAGCTCGTAGCGCTGCACTCGGTGCCACGCTATGAGCTTGTATATCTGTTATTTTTGAATAGCCCAAAGTATAAAATAATGGTTACAGCAAAAAAATCTAAAATGACACAGTATTTGTTCCCGGAATGAATGGGTTAACCACTTAAGTATGACACCGTCGTGCAAGGAAAATAGCCGATCTACACGCCACAAGCTCATGTTGCGAGCTCGTATAGATCGGCTATTTCCCGATGCGTAACACCGATGCACGACTATAAATAAAGCATTATAGACCTATAGGCAATTTTTTTTAGAATTTTCGCCTATAGCAACATACCAAAATAGGCACACCAGGGTTGATGTGGTGAAAAAAAAAGCACTTCTTATATCTCTGTTGAAAACATGAGCTATAGCAAGATAAAACCTGTTCTCCCTCTACCCGCGGCGCGGGTCGGCCGCGCCGGGACGCCCGGGCGTCTTATCTCACCGCTCCTCCATAATTCCTTCAGAGCTCCGGCATCGGCCTCCCTCCCTCCTCCCCTCCTCCCCTCCTCCCCTCCTTCCCTCCTCCCGCTGGAAACTGGGTCAAACGGAGGCCAAGTACTTGAGTAAATATACTTAGTTACTTTCCACTGCATGCCGCAGGTCGCCCAAGGTTGAAATGCCAAGGATATAGTAGCCATGCAGGGCCTCGGATCAAATCCCTTATACCACTCTCTCCCGAAAAGCCACTACAAACATGCTCCTTAAAAAAGCCAAAGCACCTGATCGTGGCCGGCGATGTGGCTCATTTGCATAGCCGTGCCATTCCGTAGTGTCCGGGGGAACCGCTGGTAGTAATTCCTAGCGATGCTAAAGGAACACTCGCTCCTTGTTCTAATCTTCCTTTCTGTAAAGCCCTTACACAACTTTGATACCGATAATTAGTACGGGGATGTCAGGGCCTCTGCTAATCCCTCCAGGAGATTTTAGGTTTTTATTTTTTTAGGACTGGGTACACCGATTCCAAAATGTCAGCCATATGTTGTTTGATCTGCAGGTTTTGGGCTAACCGGAGAGAGAGGGTGGGTGAGGTGGGTGAGGGGGGTGTTAGATAGTGGCTGGAGGGTGGGGGGATTATCTTTTTGGATTCTTTTTGGAGATGAGAGGGGGGTTGGGGGGGAGACCAAGCAAACATTAACCCATTAAGACCGGGAACGCATCTGTGTCACTTTAGACTTATTTGGCTATTCAAAAATAGCAGATATACAAGCTCATAGCGCGGCACCGAGTGCCGCACTATCTAGCTTGTAGATCTGTTATTTTTGGGGAAAGAATCGTGAAAATGTGTGCAAATCTTTAGACATTTTTAACTCTAATCTTTGCTTCTGGTGGGCTCCCTGGAACAACATTTTTTCAGATGGGGGTCCACGGCCAAATACATATTATTTTTGGGGGTCCTTGACATGAAAAAGTTTGAGAACCACTGATATATATATCAACATACGTTTTTTCAACAAAGACATTTGTAGAATCCCCCAGAAGCAAAGATTTGAGTTCAAAATGTTCGCTTTAAATAAATATATATTCAAAGATTTGCAAAAATGTTCACAAATTTAAAAAAAATAGCAGATCTATAAGCTCATAGCGCTGCACTCGATGCCGTGCTATGAGCTTGTATGTCTGCTATTTTTTGAATAGCCAAAAGTTGAATGACACAGATGCGTTCCCGGTCTAGATGGATTAATTACCCCAGCTCGTTCCTCTCCTCCTCTAGGACCGATCCTCTCTGCTCATTAATGTGCGGCACATCGCCAGCATGAAGGCCTTGTGGGCCTGGCAGAAAGGTTAATGAAGAGTGGAAGGCTTGTGAAAAGGCCACCCAAAACCCTCCTGTCACTCTGTCTCTGTGTGTCTGTGTGTGTCTGTGTGTGTCTGTGTGTGTGTGTGTGTGTGTGTGTGTGTGTGTGTGTGTGTGTGTGTGTGTGTGTGTGACTTGCACGGATTAAAGTTCTCATTCGCTTCAGTCATTTTGGATTCCGTAGAAGCCAGCATTGTCTTCTATGGGAAGCATGTTGCGCAGCAAAAATAGCTGAACTGCAAGCTCTAAATAAGTCACGGTTGAGAGCACACGGCACGCCATAAAAAGGTTTTCAGTGCAATTAAATTTAGCTTTAATCCATGTGCGTGTGTCTGTGTCTGTATGTCTGTGTGTACATGGATGCTTTAGCTGTAAAATAATGACAGTCCAACCACTTGCACATGACCATATCTGCATGTGGGTACAATTGCAAAACAATTGCTGTGTGTGTGTGTGTGTGTGTGTGTGTGTGTGTGTGTGTGTGTGTGTGTGTGTGTGTGTGTGTGTGTGTGTGTGTGTGTGTGCGTGTGCGCGAGGACTACAAATTGTCGGACTGGCTCAAAAGAAGGGTGAAACAATTAGTGAAATAGTGCAGTTTCTGCCATTATTGTCAGTCACTTGGCAGGAAAAGACACCTATATCTTATATCCATAACTGGTAGTCTGCCTGTGTCTAGCTTATACAGACAATTGTGATGCAATGATCTTGCATTGCATTTTGTTATGTAGAACAGGCCTTAGATCTGTGTGTGTGTGTGTGTGTGTGTGTGTGTGTGTGTGTGTGTGTGTGTGTGTGTGTGTGTGTGTGTGTGTGTGTGTGTGTGTGTGTGTGTGTGTGTGTGTGTGTGTGTGTGTGTGTGTGTGTGTGTGTGTGTGTGTGTGTGTGTGTGTGCATGCGTGCGTGCGTCATTGCCCGCCATCAGGTGGCTGCGACAGACGGGGTCGGGTCTGCCATCCTTTAATTATTCAGACGGAGCGCCCCTCGAGACGTCAGGAAGAGATAAAGAGGGAAATGGCAACCTGTCAGACACAATAACAAGCAGGGAGGCTGTCATCATCAACCAACGCAACGCCTAAAAATACAGCCGCTCATTCTGCTCATGCCGAGACGAGAGAGCGGCGCGTTCTGCCTTTCCGTTTCCATTGATTCATTATAAACACCCCCCCCCCCTTCCTCATCATCAGTGTGCTCCAATTTATTTGTTTGACTTAAGTAAAAGTAGCAATACCACAATATAGAAATACCCTATCCCTGTTACCAGTAAAAGGCCTGTATTTTAACCCAGAACGTATCTGTGTCAGTTTTAGATTTATTTGGCTATTTTTGGAAAGATCATGAAAATGTGTGCAAATCTTTGAATATATATATTTGAAAGCAACATTTTTTTACTCAAATCTTTGCTTCTCGGGGTCCCTGGAACAAAATATTTTGAGATGGGGGTCCTCGGCCAAATACATAATATAATTTCGGGGGTCCTTGACATGAAAAGGTTTTGAATGTACCTCTGTACCAACATATGTTTTTTTGCATACTTTTTTAAGGATTTAGAAGATTTTCTTTTTATCAACCTAGGTCTTAATGGGTTAAATGACCAAAGTAAAAGTAGGCCTTTGGAATGGCCTATTTCACAATGTATATATATATTTTTAATCAGTTTTCAAATAACTGTATTGGAGTAAATAAAACACAATATTTGCCTCTGAAATGTAGTATAAATTATCGACAAATGGGAATACTCAAGTAGAAGTTCCTCCAAAACTGTATTTAAGTACAGCACTGCTCATCATCATCATCTTCTCCGACACCCCCACCTACACTTAAACCTTTGTGGTCATTCACTACTTAAACAGCATGGCATCCATATTCAGGGGCAAACTTTAGCACAAAATAGCAGATCCACACAGGCTTACAACATCTTCAGCAAAGCTATTTCAATGTAGAGCGAAAACAGAAAAAAAGACACCAGTATAGAGCCCTGGGGGACTCCGCTCAACAACAACAACAACGCGATATGGAGGCTCCTGATCCACTTGAGCTTTGGCTCATTGTTGTCGTCCGCGTTTTATCTGCTACCAGACACCGCTTGTCAACCCTTCAGAACGCCATGAATAATTCTGACAGTGGACTGTCGTTGGAGATGAGTCGGAGGGCCTTGCAAACAGCACAGAGCTGTGTGTGTGTGTGTGTGTGTGTGTGTGTGTGTGTGTGTGTGTGTGTGTGTGTGTGTGTGTGTGTGTGTGTGTGTGTGTGTGTGTGTGTGTGTGTGTGTGTGTGTGTGTGTGTGTGTGTGTGTGTGTGTGTGTGGGTGAGTGTGCGCGTGCCTGTGTGTAAATATATAAGGAGACCGCACTTAGCCTCCCTACGGCATCGACCAAAGGCCTGTGACCTTCCCAGCCGTGGGAGTGAGATGTCTTTTTTTTCTTTACATCTGTTAAAGTTCCCCCCCCCATCTCCTGAGATTTGGGGGCCACGATAAAGCAAACAAATGGCTCATAATCACCTCGGTAACGATAAGCGAAGGAGGACTTTTGTCATTAGTGCTGCGATTCATCCCATACCCCACACAGACAAGGCGGACATGACAGTCCACAGCTCCCCCAGGAAGGGGGAAGCTGTGGACTGTCATGTCCGCCTCGTCTGTAACCATGGTGGCGTGTGTGTGGGGGGGGGGGGGGGGGGGCGCGGGGGGTCGTATCCTCAAAGCCCGGGGGCTGCCCTCGTCTCGTATGTATAAGGCTTTGTTTAAGCTTAGCTCATGCAGCATGCAGCATGCCGGTTGTACGCTATAATAGTCTCCCCTCGCCCTGCTCAATGGCGAACGCTATATGTCTATAAACATTTGTTTTCCAGTCATAGTGACGTAAGCAAGGGCCGCTTAAGGAGCCTGGGGAGAATAAAACTTAAAGGGCCACTTCACCCATGTTCAACCTATATCTTCATATAAATGGTTGTCACAAATGCTCTTTATATGACGGCACCATTTCTGTCAACTCACTCTGTGTCTCAGGGGAGGAGCTGTGGACAGTTCAGAAACCTGCCTACCAGTGACATCATCGGTTTGGCAGATTTGGTGATTTCAAATGAGAACGCGAGAACAATGTCCCAGGACTAGAAAGTCCTGCAGTTTCTATTGGCTTGGATTTGCCGTCGATGATGTCACTGGTAGGTCAGGTTTCTGAACTGTCCACTGTCTCTGAGACACAGAGTGAGTAGACAGAAATGTCACCATCTAATAATGAGCATTAGTGAGGACTATATGAAGATAGGTTGATAGCTGAGTGCTTAGGGTGCGTTTAGCCCATGGGCCTGACAGCGAGTCCCCAGTTCAATTCCCCGCCGGCCATGACCATTTGTTGCATCCTCTCCTACTATCTCTCTCTGTGTGTACTGTCTTTTTTCTAAAATGACATAATAAAAGATGAGCTATAATAAGGTCACAAGTTGTGGGCTTGTAGGTCGACTATTTAAGCAATTTCCACTATCTTAGTCATTTTCACTATGTTGTGTTAAGGTGTAAAGACGAGGTTTCTCAAAGTGAAGTCCAGGGACCCTCAGGGTTCCTTGTGGAGGGTTCCAAACGGACCCTTACAGGTCTGTAACTCTGAGAGTGTATGAATGGAACCAAATGGACCCTTACTATAGGTCTGTAACTCTGTGAGTGTATGGAACCAAATGGACCCTTACTATAGGTCTGTAACTCTGAGAGTGTACACGTGGAACCAAATGGACCCTTACTATGGAATGGTTCTATTTGCACTGTCTTAGGCTTAAGATAGTCCTTGAAATTACAAAAAAAAGGTCCTTGAAATAAAAAATAAGTTTGGTAACCACTACGAACTGCCCTTTAGAATGACTGACCAATCGATTGCAGCGCTGAGAGCGTGTTCCTGAGAGCCCCCTCGACGTATGAACCATTAAGCACCCTTTAATAGATTAACCTGGAATCATTCATGTGTGGAGAGTTTGAACTATAATACATGGAGCCCGTTGGACGTAAAAGCAATTAACCCATTAAGACCGGGAACGCATCTGTGTATTTTTTTTTAGATCTGAGCAAAAAAAACTTCTTTATTTTACACTTTGGCTATTCAAAAATAGCAGATCTACAAGCTCATAGCACGGCACCGAGTGCCGCGCTATGAGCTTGTAGATCTGCTATATTTTATTTTTTATTTTTAATAATGTGTGCAAATCTGTGAATATGTATTTGTTTTAAAGTGAAAAATTTCTACTTGAATCTTTGCTCCTGGGGGGTCCCTGGAACAAAACTTTTTGATGGGGGTCTGCGGCCAAATACATATAATTTCGGGGGTCCTTGACATGAAAAAGTTTGAGCACCACTGATATAGAAACATACATTTCTTTTAGAACACTGTTGGTATTTAGAAGACATTTGTAGAATTGGACTCGGGTCATAACATGGGGTCTTAATGGGTTAACAACGCTCTCTCTGTGACCGCTTGCCCCAGATAAAACACGTTCATTGAGCCTGAAACACACATATTAGACCAAACACTATGTGTGTCCCTCTGGGTCAGTGGGGTAATCCCCTCTCTCTAATGACAGTTCACATCATTAACATTCTTTTTTTTGTTTGCTTTTGTGTTGCTTAATTGATATCCTGTGTTTGCACGGCTTTTAACGATGACATGCCAGCGTTGGAGAGAATAACATCTCACGTAGACACACACACGCACACAAAAAAAAAACACACAAAAAATAGCAGCTCTACAAGCTCACAACACATTGTGCTGTGACACATTGTGAGCTTTAGATCAGATGTTTTTTTTCTGTGTGTGTGTGTGTGTGTGCGTGTGTGACAACGCCGCACAGCTACGTAGAAAACAGACAAAACTCTCTGAAACTAAATGCCTTATCCTCACTAGGTCTTTCACTCAGAGAGCGTGTAAATGGAACCAAATGGACCCGCAACCTGACAGACACACACACACACACACACACACACACACACACACACACACACACGCGCACACGCACACGCACACGCACACACACACAGAGAGTGACATATCTTTTGTTCCCCGGACTGTATAGGGTCAGATAATCACTTCACCCCTCCGCCATTTGTTATGAATTATATGAGGTTATGAATTATTGTCACAGTCCTAATGATTGTTCTTTGAGGTGGCCTTTATCCAAACAAAGAGAGGGGGTGTCTGGGTGTCCAGGACCAAAACAATGAACAATGTGATTGAGTTATTGCTTTATTGGGTCATATTGCGCCACTCTGGAAAAAACGTGTTAATAGAATCGGTCCGTTGCCGAATGGCATTAAAGGTATCATGACATTCATTTTCACTTTTTTTATTTTCAATGTTTTATTTGGGGTTTTATGACCTCAATTACACCCAAAAAACCTGAACTTAGAACATTCAGTGGATTTTCTGTGGTCTGGGGTTTTCTGAATAATTAGGCTGAAAAGTAATCTGAGCTTGGCCCTTCGACAGTGAGGTCACAGTCGAATAATCCCGCCCACTCTCCTCCTCGCCCCTCCCCTCCCCTATCCTTTCCTTTGGGGGGGGGGCGGAGCAGAGACGATGATTGACAGGCAAAATCCCTCACCAGCGACACCCGCAGGCAAAGATTTCTTTTTTCATTGCAGTTGAAAAGGCTTTAGAAATGTGAGAGAAAAACACCTGCCATTGATCACTGGAATGGAATTTTCACTTAAAACTTTTTGTACACTTTTGAAGGACCAGGACAAAGACTTTGAATGTGGTGTAAAAGTGAATGTCATTAAACCTTTAAAGAAAGGCCATTAAATATGACGGATGAGATTGTTTCGCCTCCTTTTTGATTTGACCCACACGCTGATTGAGCGATTAACCACTTCAATCCTGTGTTCTTCGTCGTACAACGGATAGAGAAAACAACCAATCTAGTGTCATGTGCCAGAATGCCATCAAATCAAATCAAATCAAACTTTATTTGTATAGCACATTTCCAACGACCAAGGTCGAACCAAAGTGCTTCACAGAGCATATTAAAAGACAGACAGGCAAGAGTAGAGAAATAAATTCAAACGGGGGAAAGGGGGGGGGGGGGGGAGAAAAGAAACATGACACAACAAGAAAAGGAAACAACTCATCAATATATGCAGCATATCAAAGGTAGGCCGTATGGGACCAGGGTAATTGCACGGTCAAACAGCATTGAAAGCGAGCGAGGAAAAAATTAGTGTTTAGGATTTAAAAACCTCCAATGACTGAGCAGAGTCAATGTGTTTCAAAATATGCAGATACTATTCAAAAATAGCAGATATACAAGCGCATAGCGCGGCACTCGGTGCCGCGCTATGCGCTTGTAGATCTGCTATTTTTGAAAAATCGAGAAATTTTGTGCAAATCTTTGAATATATATTTATTTTAAAGCGAACATTTGTAACTCAAATCTTTGCTTCTGGGGGGTCCCTGGAACAAAATATTTTGAGATGGGGGTCCGCGGCCAAATACATTTACATTGCAGTACACACAATGCAGGTTGTTCCAGAGTCTGGGGCCGGCCACCGCAAAGCAGCTGTTCATTTTGACAGCAAATTCTGATTTAGTCTTATAGTCTTTTTGAATAATACACCATTTAGTTTTAGTCCTATTTTAGTCATCTGAAATCATCTAGTCTTAGTCTAGTCTTAGTCGACTACATATCAAAATCTTAGTCTCTTAGTCTTAGTCGACAAAATAAACACTGCCGCGAAGGCTCGGTCACCTCTGGTCTTGTAACGCGTATCGGACACAGCCAGGAGAGACTGGTCAGTCCATCTCAGGGCTCTGGCTGGGATGTGTGGCTAAATGAGATCTGATCATTATGGAGGGGTCAGCCCATTTTGGGCTTTAAAGGTTTCATGACGTTCAGTTTTACCACACATTAAAAGTCTTTGTCATGGTCCTTCAAACGTGTATAGAAAATTTTAACAAAAAATTCCACTCCATTGATTATAGCCTTTTCAACTGCAATGAAAAAAAGAGGAGGAGAGTGTGCGGGATTAATCGGCTGTGACCTCACTGCCGAAGGGCCAAGCTCAGATTACTTTTCAGCCTTATTATTCAGAAAACCCCAGACCACAGAAAATCCACTGAATGTTCAAAGTTCAGATTTGTTGGGTGTAATTGAGGTCATAAAACCCCCAAAAAATTTAACCTTTAAAAACAAACAATATGCAATGTTGAAATCAATTCTAAAACCGGACAGGGAGCCAGTGGAGTGAGGCGAGGACTGGTGTCATATTATGGTTGAGCTTTTTCTTGCCAGTGAGTAGGCGAGTGGCAGCGTTTTTGCACAAGCTGTAGACGTTTTCTATACCTGACTGATCAATGCCTGCATAGAGAGCATTGCAGTAATCAAGCCTCGAAGAAATAAAAGTGTGGGATGACTCTCTCTAGGTCGGTTGGGGGCAGAGAGGCCTTTATCCTGGCCAAAAGCCTTAGTTGGAAAAAAACTTCCTTTGACCACAGAATTGATCGGCTTGTCAATTTTTTAGATTGCTGTCAAAAGTCACGCCAAAGGTTCTTAACTGAAGCGTGGATGTTGGCACTGAGGGGAGCTATAGCTGGGTGATAGGAGAGCTCTGGCAGAGATGCCATCCTATATACCCACCCCTCTCATAGCATGTTCACCCTCATGCCTTCGGGGGAAAATATACAGCAATTAGATTGTTAAAGTGGGTGAGCGGTACAAAAAAGAAGTATGGCTTCATTTTTAAGTGTTTTTTAAATCCTAGATTGTCAGGCCGCTAGACAGCCTTCAAATCCAGTTTTATATTGCGCTGATCAGAGCAACGGTCACCTAGTTATGGCCATTTTAAATGTTAGACACACTGCTGTAAGGCTGATGTATAGTGGACCATTATGTTTGCAATGTAGGTTTTTTTTGGGGTGACAATTGTCAAGGCAGAGCCCTGAACAGTGTTGGTGCCTAGTTTGGTGAGGATTGGAGCAACCGTGTGCCTGTTGGGCCCCTGGGGGACCCTGATGTGGCCCCTGGTGTGACTATACTGTATGTACAGCAAGGGTCTTCAACGTTTTTCAGGCCAAGGACCCCCTAGCTGAGAGAGAGATGAAGCAGGGACCCCCTCTATATTGTATAACATTGTGCCCTCTATATTGTATAACATTGTGTGTCAGATTTTTTCCCTCTACACCTATTACCTTTTTGCCCAAAAATAGCCGATCTACAAGCTCACAACGCCTCGCAGCGCGAGGCGTTGTGAGCTTGTAGATCTGCTATTGTTGGCTAAAGTTCTCCTCAGAAAAGGGATGCTATAGGGTTCAAGTGGTTGATGTAAAAAGAACAAAATCATATCACTCAGAGATTTGGCGGCACTCCTGTAGTAGCTCTGAGGACCCCCTAGGGGTCCCGGAGCCCCCCTGTTGAAGACCCCTGATCTGCAGCGCTGCTTGTCCTTGTCCTACAGAAGCGGGACCCGGGCCGTGTATTGGAATGTGGAAAAAAATTACACACACACACACACACACACACACACACACACACACACACACACACACACACACACACACACACACGTACGTACGTCTGTGGCAGGTACAGGGAGGGCAGCGACCGAGGCCTCTCTCTCTCTCTCTCTCTCTCTCTCTCTCTCTCTCTCTCTCTCTCTCTCTCTCTCTCTCTCTCTCTCTCTCTCTGCTATATGACAGATGGTGCGTCAGTCAGCCGGTGCAGCCTATTGATTGGGCGGCCTCCGGCGGGAGATTGATGGCCGCCATTCCTCTCCCATTTGAAGGGGGACGTGTCAGGAGGTGACAGAGTTATGCACTAGTCCTTCCACATGATTGGTGACCCCACCCCCGAGGTGGGGGGGGCTCCTTAAACCCCCCTCCACCACCAAACATTTGCCATAAAATGGGGGGCAGTTTGGACTTTGTTTTCAATTTAGTTTTTTGTTTTAATATGTTTTTAATACGTTTGCTAGTTTAGCTTATTTTTTTGCAATACATGCTCCTTCCGACACTGTTTCGACACTGACAGCTCATCAGACATTCTGCATGGCGTCAATTTGTAGTTGTGCCCCCCCCCCCCCACACACACACACACACACACACACGCACATGCGCGCACACACACACACACACGCACAAGCGCGCACACACACACACGCACGCACGCACACACACACACACACACACACACACACACACACACACACACACACACACACACACACACACACACACACACACACACACACACACACACACACACACACACACGCACAATCTTAAAAGGTTCCAATATTATACTGGCCCTTCTCAACTCTGATTAGGAGCCATGGTCTCGATTACACCCCCGCACCTGACAATGTCCTCCTCGGTGCTCTCAACGTGAAATGAAAGGTTGCCATTTTTCTCACCTAATTGAATCTGGCAAAGTTGACCCCACGCTCGCTTCACAAATGACGAGCGCCGGGAGGGAGGGAGGGGGGAGGGAGGGAGGGAGAGAGAGAGAGAGAGAGAGAGACAGCCAGCCAGCCAGCCAGCGTTGCCAAGTCTGCTAAAGTAAACCAGCAGTGGTTCTCAAACTTGTTCATGTCAAGGAACCCCTAAATTACTTTGTATATGTTCTTAAACTCCCCCATCCAGGCCTGGAATTTCGTCATTTTAGGGGCAAGGCTACTTGGCCTTTGGTGTTGGCCACTTTTTTTGAGGGCACAAAGACCAAATGCCAGGGCAGGAAGGCTATCAAATAAAACAAGATTATAGAATGATAATTCTATGATAATGATAATTATAGAACAAGATATTAGTCCATTGAAAGAATTAATTGAAATTAAGGGTTAAAGGTGTCATGACATTCATTTTCACTTTTTTTATTTTCAATGTTTTATTTGGGGTTTTATGACCTCAATTACACCCAAAAAACCTGAACTTAGAACATTCAGTGGATTTTCTGTGGTCTGGGGTTTTCTGAATAATTAGGCTGAAAAGTAATCTGAGCTTGGCCCTTCGACAGTGAGGTCACAGTCGATTAATCCCGCCCACTCTCCTCCTCGCCCCTCCCCTCCCCTATCCTTTCCTTTGGGGGGGGCGGAGCAGAGGCGATGATTGACAGGCAAAATCCCTCACCAGCGACACCAGCAGGCAAAGATTTCTTTTTTCATTGCAGTTGAAAAGGCTTTAGAAATGTGAGAGAAAAACACCTGCCATGGATCACTGGAATGGAATTTTCACTTAAAACTTTTTGTACACTTTTGAAGGACCAGGACAAAGACTTTGAATGTGGTGTAAAAGTGAATGTCATTAAACCTTTAAGGATGATTTTAAATGTAATTATGTGTACACTATCTGCAGTGAAATTAATAAATAATGGCATTTACAATCTGATCCATGCTCAGTGCTGCACCAATCAAAGTCACTGGATTGGTTTAAAGATGGGGAGTTAAGAACAACTACATGACAAGAAAGAGACACTGGTTTCTATTATTGACAAGAAAGAGACATTAGTGTCTATTATTGACAAGAAAGAGACACTGCCATGGTGTCTATTATTGACAAGAAAGAGACACTGCCATGGCGTCTATTATTGACAAGAAAGAGACACTGGTGTCTACATATTGACAAGAAAGAGACATTAGTGTCTATAATTGACAAGAAAGAGACACTGGTGTCTATTATTGACAAGAAAGAGACACTGGTGTCTATTATTGACAAGAAAGAGACACTGGTGTCTATTATTGACAAGAAAGAGACACTGGTGTTTATTGACAAGAAAGAGACACTGGTGTCTATTATTGACAAGAAAGAGACACTAGTGTATATTATTGACAAGAAAGAGACACTGGTGTCTACATATTGACAAAAAAGAGACACTGGTGTCTATTATTGACACAAAAGAGACACTGGTGTCTACATACTGTACATATTGACAAGAACGAGAAGAAAGAAACAGAGAAGAAAGTGGTACTTTCTCACGTGGTCAGCTGGGGCATTAAGGCCACTGTGGCCTCAGGGCATGCCATTTTTTAAAGGGGCATAAGGCCAAACTGAGGGGCAACAACGGCCATGGTCTTCATGACCTCCCTGAAATTCCTGCCCTAGCTGCCCCCATCTGAAACTATTTTGTGCCAGGGACACTCAAGTTTAAAAAGAAAACACGCTGTGAGCTTGTAGATTGGTATAGCCAATGCATATAGGTTTAAAGTAGTTAAACTGATCTTGATGCTTTATTAATTAATTGGAGAGACAGCTTCCTGATTAAGTGTGTGTGTGTGTGTGTGTGTGTGTGTGTGTGTGTGTGTGTGTGTGTGTGTGTGTGTGTGTGTGTGTGTGTGTGTGTGTGTGTGTGTGTGTGTGTGTGTGTGTGTGTGCGTGCGTGCGTGCGTGCGTGCGTGCGTGCGTGCGTGCGTGCGTGCGTGCGTGCGTGCGTGCGTGTGTGTTGGGTGGAAACCTCATATCGATGGCCAAAATGCAAAACCTCCTATCTGAAAAATTAACATTGTTGGGAAAATGAAAAAGAAAACTACAAAATGTTGTATCTTTTTTGCACAATGCTATTTTTTTATGATACCCATCACATAATTCACCGTTTCTGGAGTTCTGGATTATATTACAATATTATATGTTAATTACACTGATCTCATATTGCAAATGCAGATAGGAGGTTTTTCCCCACTTTTCCTGGATAATTCTGCAGATAGGAGCTTTTGCACCGTGATGTTAAGTGATTGCATAACTAAATAATGATAAATAGTACAGGCTGTAAATACATACATTTACAGCTGCAAACAGTTGCATCAGTGGTGTGGTCTAGGTTTGTTTTCTGAGGTATACAATAATCATTCCCTGCACGAGATGCGCGTGGTCGTGGGTATACGCTAGCGCATTTTCAATGGATGAAATGGTTAGTAGACTGTATACGCTTTTTTCCAAAAACAACAACAATTAGGTGGACTACAAAACAACTGGCCCAGGCACCCCTCGACATAATCCCCCCTATACCCTCAACTCCACCACCTGAAATACCCCCCCACTCCCACAACCCCCATTCCCCCCAACCAGCACAACACACCCCCCAAACCCCACCCACCCAAACCCGCACGCCCTCCAACTCCCCTAACTCATACAACTGGATCACCAACCTTGTGTCCGGTGTGGATAGTGTAATAGTATGTAAGATCATTGAATGTCTTAAAGAGCCTATAAGCAAGGAGGAAAGACGGATGCCTTGACCCTAGAATCACCACAGCCAGGGAGGAGATGAGAGCAGCACACAGGGACTTTGTCGCTGACCAAAAAGGAGAGGGTCTGAGGGAGAAATATAAGCGGATGAAGAAGGAGCTATATCAAGTGTATGCAACTGGAACAACGGGAGCTGACCCAAAAGATCAGGGACATTAAAGAGGTGCATGTTAACCAGAAACATGGCAAGAGCTGGAATCTCATCAATGACATTTCTGGCAGAAGCTCTTCTCAGACTTCCAAGATCTGGGGAGAAAGCGCAGAGGAACGAGTTGAAACATGGTACCAGCACTTCAAAACACTCCTAGGAAATCCTCCTTCAACCGAAGAAGAGGATGATCCGAGGATGATCCTGTCTTCCATGACCTTCCCAAACCAGACGGTTCACCATGGATGAGTACCAGAGGGCCAAGGCTACTATCAAGTGAGGCAAGAGCTGCGGGGAAGATGGAGTGACAGCAGAGGTTCTGATGTATGTGCCCATAGACGAGGTGGTGTTGGATTGTATCAAGCACACACGTCTAGCAAGCTGCCGAAGCTGTGGAGCAAAATGATCATCGATCCAGTACCAAAGTCAGGCGAACTCACCAAGGCATTAGCCTGAGCTCACAAGTTGCCAAGACGGCTAAAAGGAAGATCCTCAACCGGCTTAGACCCATCTTAGACCCTGTAATGAGAAACTCGGGCAGATACTGGTGCTGAGGAGGATACTGGAAGGAGTAAGGAGCGAAATCTTTCAGTGGTGATCACCTTCATGACTTCCAAAAGGCTTTTGGCACCATCCACCGGGGGAATCTGATGAACATTCTCCGGGCCTATGGAGTTCCTGAGAAGATGGTTCAGATGATGGAGACAAACTACTCGAGGCAGTCCAGGACTTCTAATAACCTGGGCCTGGACTGCTTCAATGGAACAGGACCTGAAGGTCCGGGGGGCACTTGACTGGAATGCCTTGCATGGGATGAGGAGAGTGTGGAAATCCGACATGGGAGAAGACCTCAAGAGGCGGCTGTTCGTATAGCTACAGTGGAGTCAGTACTGCTGTATGGGGCTGAGACATGGACCGTCACAGCACAACAGGAAAGGGCCTTGGATGGAGTCTACACAAGAATGCTATGAATGGCACTAGGAGTCACATGGACGGACCACATCAGAAATGTGGTCCTCTACAGGAACCTACCATGGGTCACAGACAAAGTCAGAGAGAGAAGGATGAGGCAGGGCACTGCGTCAGGGACCCATAACTAGTGGCAAGCAAACTAACACTATGAGAGCCAACCCAGGGCAAAGCCAGGAGAGACAAGAAGTGCACCACCTACGTAGATGCACTTCGGCGTAACAGCTTAGCCAACAATACTGTAGAGCTCAAGACCCTGATGCTAGATAGGAGAGTGTGGAGGGCAGCGATTCAGTAGCCCCAAGTTGGTGTTGGCTTGACCACACTCACACATCGCAAAGACCCTATTCTATATGATCCGGCCTAACTGACCCATGCCCCCCTCAACATAATCCCCCCCATACCCTCTACCCCCAACTCCACCACCTGCAATACTCCCCCACTCCCACAACCCCCCCCCCAACTGCCAGCCCACACCTCTCCACCTCCATAACTCAAAACCCCATCCCACTTCAGGGGTCCCGAGTTGGTGTTGGCTAGACCACACTCTCGCATCGCAAAGACCCTATCCTGTGTGATCCGGCCTAACTGGCCTATGCCCCCCTCAACATAATCCCCCCCATACCCTATACCCCCCAACTCCACCTACTGCAATACTCCCCCACTCCCACAACCCCCCCCCCCCCCCCAACTGCCAGCCCACACCTCTCCACCTCCCTAACTCAAAACCCCATCCCACTTCAGGAGTCCTGTGTTGGTGTTGGCTAGACCACATTTTCGCATCACAAAGACCCTATCCTGTATGATCCGGCCAAACTGGCCTATGTCCCCCTCAACATAATCCCCCCCATACCCTCTACCCCCCCAACTCCACCACCTGCAATACTCCCCCACTCCCACAACCCCCCCAACTGCCAGCCCACACCTCTCCACCTCCCTAACTCAAAACCCCATCCCACTTCAGGAGTCCTGAGTTGGTGTTGGCTAGACCACACTTTCGCATCACAAAGACCCTGTCCTGTATGATCCGGCCTAACTGGCCTATGCCCCCCTCAACATAATCCCCCCCATACCCTCTACCCCCCAACTCCACCACCTGCAATACTCCCCCACTCCCACAAACCCCATACCCCCCAACTGCCAGCCCACACCTCACAACCCCCATAACTCAAAACCCCATCCCACCCCCAAATCCCACCCAACCCATTACCCCCACTCCCAGAACCCCCGGTCCCCATGCCCCCAACCAGCACACCACAACCCCCAAACTCCACCCACCCAAACCCTCATGCACCCCCCACCCCATACCCCCCCAACCACCACCCACACCTCCCACACCCTATAACTCCAAATCACATCCCACCCCCATACCCTCATACCCCCCAACCGACACACCACAATATTTTCACAGGGTTGTTGGCTGCCACGGTGTTCACGTGTGATTTTGATCTGCAATTAATAAAAAATCACGACAATGACGTTCACATTTAAGCAGCAATGACAACCTCTAACCACAAGTTCAATGTTCAAATGTTCAATGCCAAAACCTCCTATCTATACCTAAAAATGACCTCCTATCTACATAGATGCACATAGGAGGTTTTTACCTAGAAATAGTTAGGCTTACAAACAAACATTATTTTTGTTAAATAATGCTTTTTTATGCTCATTTTGAGATCAAGACATTCTACAGTACTGTATCAAGTATTACCATTACATTTTTTTATCAACTCACACTCTTGGTGTGATAAAAGTGTCACCACCTGACACTAATCATTAGCAATCAACAAGGCAATGCAATTAACTTGACAGAGTTACTAACAAATACTTAACTAGTAAGGGGGAAGACACTTTTTTATTTTGAAAATAATAGATGACTACAAACTGAAAGACATTTAGACGGTCTACATAACATAGAATTCCCAAGTTTCAGCTCTGTCTGCTGCTCAACTAGTTCTGGTGCAGATAAGAGGTTTTGCGCTTCAACATTTTAGCACTAATTGGCACTGAACAAGATAGGAGGTTTTAGTCAAATGACTTTTTCTGACAAAATGAGGGGCGGGACTATCTTGCAGACAGACTGAGCATGTGCAGCATAGCCTATAGTCCTCATCCACAGTTAAATCCGAAAATCATGAAATTTGCACATAGGAGGTTTTGCATTTTGGCCATCGATATGTCCAAAACTGTTTGCAAGATTCAAATTCAAAGATTCAAAATCTACAAGCTCGAAACACGGTGGATCTGCTACTTTAGATGCTTTTGTGTGACGCTGCGGTAAGATCAATTCGTTTTCATTTAGTTTTTAATTTTATGAAAAATCACAAAAAGTCAAACTATGGAGATAAGAGGTTTCTTATGCTGATGTGGCCTTTAATGAAAAAAGTTTGGCCTCCTTTTTGTAGTCCCGTCCGCTTGCTTCTCTTCGCAAAATCTGGCAACACTGCCACTCCTATCTATTGGGAACGCCCGCCCCATCAATCGCGTTGAAAAGGCATAAATAAGTCAGGGGAATGAATCCCAATAAATGTTTCTTTACCATTGTGGTAATCAGCACTCCTTTCCAGTAAACACTGTAAATGGATGCCGAGGGTTCATCTCTCTCTCTCTCTCTCTCTCTCTCTCTCTCTCTCTCTCTGTCTCTCTCTCTCTCTCTCTCTCTCTCTCTCTCTCTCTCTCCCCCCCCTCCCCTATCCAATTCCCCCGGGGCGGCGGTATGGGAGCCCGGGTTGCATTTGGCACACGGCGCTCTCCCTTGCAATTCAGCAGAGCTGATGTAGAGTCCTGATAAGTGAATTGGGTTCTCCTGTGTTTCCTGGCTGCACTCGGTTTCAGCGCACCGGGGGTATGATGGGGTCTGGGATTTAGTTTTTTTGTGGTGAGGTTGGTGGTTTTGGCGGGGGGGAGGCAAAGTACTCAACCCCAGTACTTGAAATAAGTGTAGATAGTGCTTTTTAAAAAGTATTCAAAAGTACAAATTACAAAGTATATTTTCTTTTTAATATCAGTGCATCGAAATTTCGGGGGGAAAAAAGTTAAAATTGCAGATCTACAAGCTCATAAGCGTTGTGAGCTTATAGATCTCCTATTGTGTGTGTGTGTGTGTGTGTGTGTGTGTGTGTGCGTGTGTGTGTGTGTGTGTGTGTGTGTGTGTGTGTTTGTGGCGAGGGGTGTCTGTGGTTTGGGGCGGTTGGGGAACTTTTTTGGTACTTCCAAGTGCATTTTGATGCCAATACTTTTGTACCTTTACTCAAGTAAATGTTTTATACCCGGACTTGTACTTGTAACAGACTAGTGTATTGATACTTTTATACAAGTAAAACATGTGAGGAGTACTTCTTCCATCACTGGATACAGCGCCAGCAGCAGAACACAGTGTTCTCCTGGGTTTGTAGCAGCAGGCCTACAGGGGCCCGGTTTAGGGCCTCAGATGGATATATACTCTCAGCCACGGAACACAGACCCATTTCACAAGCTGTTAGACAAGAGACAGGCCTTCACACACCTGGAAGTATAAGGCAGACTTTACAGTCTTCTGCCCAGGACTATGGGATCACTGGCTTTGGGCGATCTTTTGGGCATTGAAACACTGCAATAAGCTGCCAGAAAAATTTGCAAAGGAGTGATTTAAAATGCTGTTGTAAGGCAGGGACTTGAGTGTGTGTGTGTAAGGCAGTGGTTCTCAACCTTTTCTGGATCAGAGCCCACTTCAAGTTCAAGTTTTCAAGTTTTATTAGAAAACATCATTGCAAAATGAATTATGATGTTTCTTACAACAGGAGGACATTTAAGTTAACATTTATATGTTTCATGGCATCAAATGTATTTGTATTTTTCTGTTTTTTTTTTTTTTTGGTTTTCTGACCTCAATTACACCCAAAAGCAAAAACGGAACAGGCAGGGCGGGGCTTCCCAAATCCAGCAGGGACTTGGGAAGCCCCATGGGCGGGGCTTCCCAAGTCCAGTAGTTCCATATATAGCGTCCAGTGTGTGACAGTGCACTTCTGGGATTCAAATGTAATTTGGGACCCTGTGTTCTTTTGTCTCCTCAGGGATGTCTCTCTCCACTATATGTACTCTCTGATGATTCACACAGAACTGTTGTCTCATCTTTACTTTCCTACTTCCTACTAAAGCCTGACAGATGCTGGATCTCTGGGTCTCATGGCACTCTTTATAGTTTACACACCTAGTAAAGGGGTCCATTTGGAGCCCCGTCAAAGAACCCCCGGGGGTCCCTGGACCTCACTTTGAGAACACGTCTCCATTGGTCTTCTGAGATTTATGCAGGGCCGTGACTAAGCCCCTCCCTGTGTCACGGAGCGTGTACCTTTATCCGTCCAATCAGACGCGGTTCCCTTGAGAATGTAAGCCAATTAGCAGCCTGGCTCAGGATGCGGTACTTCACGCTCGGTGCCGCCATTAGTCCTCCTGCCTCCCTGGTCAGACGTACACACACACACTCACACACACACACGCACGCACGCACGCACGCACGCACGCACGCACGCACGCACGCACGCACGCACGCACGCACGCACGCACGCACGCACGCACGCACGCACGCACGCACGCACGCACGCACGCACGCACGCACGCACGCACGCACGCACGCACGCACGCACGCACGCACGCACGCACGCACGCACGCACGCACGCACGCACGCACGCACGCACGCACGCACGCACGCACGCACGCACGCACGCACGCACGCACACGCACACACATAGTCCCTGCCTTCCTGGTCAGAGTCCACACACACACACACACACACACACACACACCCCCCCACACACACACACACACACACACACACACACCCACACACACACACAGACAAACACACACAAATAGTCCCTGCCTCCCTGGTCAGAGTCCACACACACACACACACGCGCACAAGCACACGC
>NC_137617.1:44574964-44609053 GCF_963280865.1 Gymnoscopelus braueri
TGAAAATAGCTGATCTACCAAGCTCACAGCGCCTTGCCATGGGTATCCGCAGAAAAGTTTAAAAGATGTATACCATGGTGTACACGTGGAGTAATCCACACGGAGATGTCCACAAAGTTCAACAAAACACTTTACTTCGATCAAAAACAACATTTACATTCAATTGGGTGAAAAGAAAACAGAGCACGGTACAAAACCTTTTGACTCTACACCTAAGTGGAATGCCAATGCTCCACTGCCAGCAAACAATGATTGATCTGACACAAACTGCAAGGTCAAATGAATTGAACTAGAAATGACACCACACACCTCAAAGCACAATCAAAGCACAGCAAATCTACAATAACTTTAAGCCTTGCCTCCTACACCATGCATGCAACGAGTTGTATGCTTGTACTGTAGATCAGTTATTTTCACTATTCTACACTATTCTACAGTACAGTATTTTACTTTATGATAATGAAAAGGGAATGGTTTTGGACATATCTAACTCAAAAAGTTAGAATATGAAGTTTTTTTTGCCCGACAGCAGCGATAGGTAGCTGTTATTTCAGCAAGGCACACAGGCAGCATACGAATGCGTCTCGCTGTGATTGAAGTTGAAGTTAACGTCATTGCAGAGACACACGGGAGAAAAACATTTCCCCCCATAATTCATCTCTCTCTCTCCTCCTCCTCCCACCTCCTCCTCAAGGAGGTACCCTGGAGTGTCCAAACTGTATTTCCTCCCTTTAATGAGCCCCACTTCGTTCCCAAATTTGAAATGCCATATCTCTGGTTTAATGAACAGATGACATACTATATCTTACCGCAGCCAAGTTTATTCATATATGCAGACACATGTGGATAGTATGTATTTATAACACACACATACATGCATAATGTACATGGGACAGCCACATACATACATAACAAATACAGCACACACACAACAAACATACAGTAACTAAGTACTTCTACTAAAACAATTCAAGGCACTTTTACTTTTCTGGGAAAATGTCTATTTGTTGGCTCGTGTCTCTTCCAATCTTTGGCTGCTTTTCACTGGCTTCACTGCTGACAGAATGAAGCTGGGCTGAATGAATGCGGAAACAATTGGCGAACGGGCCTTTCTGTGTGGAGTTTGCATGTTCTCCCCGTTACCCTCTCTGATGGAGGGGAAAGGAACTGGTTGGAATAACGTGTTCCTTCCAGACGCTAGGTCCAACGGGGGAAACTCTCTCCTGTCAGGTAATAAGAAGCGGCCTGCTCGCTCCTCATGCATTGAGGAAGCAGGAGCTCAGTTCGGGGCTCTCCCCAGGCTGGCAGAGAGAGAGTAGCGCCCAGGATTACAGTTTAGGCAATTGGCACTGCGTGAAAAAATGGGTTACAAGAATTGTGGGATAAAAAAATAAGAAATGAATGAATGCGGAAACAATGAGGAAAGAGTCTGATCGACGTCTGACCAATCACCATTAGCCAAACTAGTTTGGGTAGTTACAACATCTCGGCACCGAACACCCAAAATCAGCTCTGATCCCGCCCACCCGAACCTATGAATGACATCATATTGTAGTTTGTAGCTGAACCTTTGAATGACATCATACAGTATTGTCGTTTGTAGCTTAACCTCTGAACGACATCATATTGTAGTTTGTAGCCACCTGAACCTCTGAATGACATCATATTGTAGTTTGTAGCCAGCTGAACCTCTGAATGACATCATATTGTAGTTTTTAGCCAATCGAACCTCTGAATGACATCATATTGTAGTTTTTAGCCACCCGAACCTCTGAATGAGTTTTTAGCCACCCGAACCTCTGAATGACGTCATATTGCACACTGGAGCCATCTGAACCTCTAATGACATCATATTGTAGTCTGTAACTAGTGGTATCTATACTTTTACGTACGTAAGTTAATACAAAAGAAATATCCCAATACTACCTCCACCACTTATGGCCGGGCCAGGCTTAGCTGGGCCGAAACGCCTAGCTACTGCACGCATGCGCGACTGCACGACTGAGTCTTTCACTTGTTTTCGACCCCCGGGCCTGGAATCTGTCAACTGGGAACAAATGGTGGTATTTCTTTGGTCAGAAGTGGCGGCTCGCCAGGCGGCCATTGTAATGAACAACAAGCCTGTAGCTTTAGAGGGCACAGCCTCTCTCTGGAGCCAGAGGCCACAACTAAAGATTTTAATACATTTTAGACATATGATAACTTATATGAAACGGAACGTTCTGCGTAATGAGTACTTCAACTTTTGGCACTTTAAGTATATTTTGATGCCATTATACTTTTGTACTTTTACTTGTAACAGAGTATTGCTACATCGCAGTATTGATATTTTTACCGGAGCACTTTTTTCCACCACTGCCCAAATCGGACATCTATCTCAGGGCCTCCTTTAACCCATTAAGACCAGGAACCATCTGTGTCATTTTAAGATTTCTTTGGCTATTCAAAAATAGCAGATATACAAGCTCATAGCGTGGCTTGTAGATCTAAAATTTGAAAATTTGTCAATCTTTGAATACATATACATTTTTAAAGCAAACATTTGTAACTCAAATCTTTGCTTTTGAGGATTCTACAAATGTCTTCCAAATACTAACAGTTTTTGGAAAAAACGTATGTTTCTATATCAGTGGTTCTCAAACTTTCTCATGTCAAGAACCCCCAAAATGATATGTATTTGGCCCGCCGACCCCCATCTGAAAATATTTAGTTCCAGGGACCCCCAGAAGCAAAGATTTGAGTTAAAATGTATATATTCAAAGATTTGCACACATTTTCAAGACTTTTCAAAAACAGCAGATATACAAGCTCATAGCTCAAGTGACACACGGATGCGTTCCCGGTCTTAATGGGTTAAATGCGGTGTGATGTATTTCGATAAATAGCTGGGTGCTGAATTCCTCCAGCCCTCTGTATAAGGCTGAGTCCTCAGTGGTCTGGCCCAGGGCCCTCTGCAGTCCCTTTTTCTATCCCGTCTGGAGTGCTGGAAATATCCAAAATTGCTCCCTGTCAAAAATATCCCTCAAATGGGCCGCTCCCTCCCTCCCTCTCTCCCTCCCTCCCTCTCTCCCGCCCCTTTGTGTTCCTGTCGTCCGGGGACAGGAGGGGGACGAGGTTAGGATGGCGGTACGGTTCGGGCTGCTGCCAAGTCCCTGCTGCTGTTGTGGGTGGAACAGCAAACACAATGCCTGTACTGGGACAGAGCTGCAAGTGTAAAGACAAGACAGTTTGAAGGCTCACACACGCACACACGCACACGCACACGCACACGCACACACACAGAGCAAGCTGTCGTGTCCTGATATCTCCTGGCTGTGTTGAGACTTGAGAGTGGGACTAGTGGTCGGACAAAGTATTGTCAACCACAGTATACTTGAGTCAAAGTATTAGATCACTCCTGGTCAAATATTACTCGGGTACAAGTGAACTTTTTTCTATTACTTGCTTTTAAAAAACACGTAACAAGTATTCACTCCACTACAATTATTTGAGAGGTTTAGCTACTTTGCAGATTTAGATTGTTAATAATGAATCAAATTATTTATCAGAAATAGTACTCATTTCTAGGAAGGGAAGTTAATTAATCAACCAACCACTTGATTGCCATGTTGTGAGCTTGTATTTTCACTGTTATTTTTTTACGTTTTGGGAGGATTGCAATATAGCGATGCATTGATAAAAGAAAAGAAAATGCTCTTTTGAATACTATTTTTTACGTACATTTGAATACTTAAGTATCATTAAAAGCAAGTACTCCAGCAAAGTAAAACATTTTGACTGGGCTACTTTCACTTACAGTAGTGCAGTTATATTTGACCAGGAGTAATATGTACTTTGACTCAAGTACTGAGGGTTGAGTAAGTACTTTGTCCATCACTGAATCATTCATACTGTAGCTCCATCCACATACCTCCACCCCAGTCCATCCTCTCCTTCATCCATCACCTTAACCTGAACAGCAGTCTGCGTAGAGACGCCATCTAACGGCGCACGACGAGGTCAGACCGCCGCGGCTTGACCCCGTCAACACCGCCCAGACCCCGCCGTCAGTCATCGTCCCCCCACCCTAACCCACCCAGCTGCCCTTTGTTATCCAAACATCTCATCTCGCCCCCCGGCCAGCCGGCCGGGCCGGGCCCGGCTGGCCTTGGGAGAGGTGGAACACACACACACGCACGCGCACACACACACACACACACACACACACACACACACACACACACACACACACACACACACACACACACACACACACACACACACACACACACACACACACACTGCCGCATGCAGCCAGAGTTTGATGTATGAGCGCCGGTGCAGGATTGACGTGGTAGAGATGGCGGCTAGCAGCTTCCATCAGGAGCAGAGAGCAGGGTGGAGAGAGCAGGCTGCGCTCCACGCTGTCAGCTAGCTATAGACGCCCTTCTGTTTTATGGACTCTGGGTTTGTTCCGGTCCGACAGGGTCCCAAACCTGACCGTGTGTGTGTGTGTGTGTCAGTGTGTGACTGAGTGAAAAATTTATGTTTGTGTTTTGTTTCCGTGTGGGGAGGGAGGGTTGCTTAAATCCTCTAGACTTAGCAAACTCGACCTGAGTTGTCTCTGTACTGTACTGTGTTTTTTTTACACCAGATATCTCTGCCAAAAATTGCCAATCTACAAGTGTAATGCATTTGAACCCGGGTCTCCTGTGTGGAAAGCCAACATATTAACCACTAACCCTAAGGGGGAATTCCCCCCTTGGCTGGGGGAGACATTAAGCTTTTGGTCATCATAGGCAGAGGTTCTGAGCCACTACTGCTACACATTGACGTGTTGCGAGCTTGTAGAATAGAGCTATTTATTTGCTAATGTTTCATTCGTGTATATTTTTAGCCAGTGGTGGAAAGTAACTATGTGCATGTACTCAAGTAATGTAGCCTACTTAAGTACAATTCTGAGGCACTTTATTTGAGTATTTCCATTTCTTGATACTTTAGAGGCAAATGTTGTGCTTTCTTTGGTTACAGGTTGCTTTTAGCTTTTGATTATTATTATAAAACGTACATTAACCAATTATGCTGGCTATTTGGCTATTTGAAAATAAGCGATTTACAAGCTAAATCATATTTTCGTCGGTAGGCTGGTTTGGACATTTCAAACAAATTTCACTTTTGTTTTTCATTAATGCGAGAACAATTATGGCATGCTAACTTTCCAGGAATAGAATAGAAAGCCTGCAACTTCTATTAGCATGGATTCCCCAGCGATGATGTCACTTGATGGTGGGTTTCTAAACTGTCCACAGTCCTCCTATGAGACACTGAGTAGACAGAAATGGTGGCATCTTATAATGAACATTAGTGAGGACCAACTACTTGGTTATTATACAGGCCTTGGTAATTATGAAGATAGGTTGAAAATGGATGAAGTGTTTCTTTTAAGTAAGTAGTTCTTCCAGTACTCTACTATCTCAGGGCGAGTTGAGCGCTCCAAACCCCTCCTCTCTCTCTGAGCTGTTTCTAGGTTCTCGATCCTCCGGCTCACTGGTCTTGACAGCGGCACATTAACAGGGAGACGGATCCGTTTTATTACTCACCCGGCCTTACAGTTAAAACCCACCAGATAATATTTCCTCCCATGTACTTTAGCTGGGTCCTGAGTATTCATTATTTATGATCTGTTCCAAATTACATTATCTTTCACCAGAGTCTTCAATTACTCCCCCTCCTCACCCAGCCCTCGCCTGCCTGCCCGCGGCGGGGGAAATTGGTCTGTCTTTTTCACACGCTCGGAGCGCTGTGAGCGCGTGTGTGTGTGTGTGTGTGTGTGTGTGTGTGTGTGTGTGTGTGTGTGTGTGTGTGTGTGTGTGTGTGTGTGTGTGTGTGTGTGTGTGTGTGTGTGTGTGTGTGTGTGTGTGTGTGTGTGTGTGTGTGTGTGTGTGTGTGTGTGTGTGTGTGTGTGTGTGTGTGTGTGTGTGTCAGTGTGTGTGTGCACGTCATCCTCTGGCATGCGGTTTTGATCAGTTATTTGAATGGGAATAATGAGCGGATCTATATGGTATATGTGTCATATTTGAAGCTGTGTGGGATATAATGCCTTGAAGGAAGACATTTTGAAGGGACTGTAATGTCAGAACTAGACGTGTGATTGTTGGCAGGATGACAGGGGGGGGGGTTAGGGGGAAGAAGTGCTCATGTAACCAGCAGTCAGTTGGTTCATCTCTGGAAAGAAGCGAGTGTGAATCTTTGTTTGACTCCCTCGAGCAAGGCACTTACAGTATAACCACATTAACCCAAACTTTTTAGCTCAAGGCCCAAATGAGGAAAAAGTATCACTCTTAAAAACATAATAGTGAGAATAGCAGATTTGTAAGCTTGCGACGTATTGAGAGCTTTTTTTCTTTTCTTCAATAGGCTACTAAAAAGGATTTAGTCTCTGTTGGGTAGAAAACTGTTACTTTTCAGGATTGAAATGCAAAAATAGCAGATTGACGAGCTCAAAACGGGTCGCTTAGCTCCACATTTCAAACTTGCATATCTGCTATTTTTGATAATTTAGTGTGACGCTGTAGTATGATCAAGTATGGCGTTAATTTAAAATATGGACATAAGAGGTGTTTACCCGACAGCAATGATATATAGTAGACATCTCTATACATGAGAAAAAACGGGATAAATTCTATCTATTCATTTCTGTTTCAGAATAGCTGAATGATAAAAACAGGGATTGTTAACCACTCAGTGGCCAACAGTAGGAGAATGTCACGTCCAAGCCTGCATGTTTGTACTGTAGCCTATATATACTGTACTGTACATATGATATGCATGCATGTCAGAGTGATTGCACACACACGCATGTGCACATACTGCAGTAACATGCGGTACGTGAGAATAGAATAATACCTCCAATTGTCGTGTCCTCCCCAGGCCATTACAGTATATTACATTTAACAGACTGAATTGATGCCTGTAGTAACATTAAACCTTTCAACCACAAATCTGAATTTGCCAGTTTAATATATTGTCTCCTATATGGAACATGAGATGCCCTGGGATATCCCTGTGTTTCACTTATATGAAACGCTGTTCGATTTTACTGTTCTTTAAAGCAGTGGTTCCTATATCTACTTGAGTACATGTACTTATAAGCACATAACTTTCACTCTTTCACACCTTTGACTCCACTAAATTTCTATATGAAGGGACTCTTGGTGAAAAATTATATTATGAATTAACCACTTAAGCCCTATTTCAAATAGTTACATAACCAATCTACAAGCTCTGCAACTCGTTGTGGTGTGACACATGACAGCTTGTAGATCTGCTACACAACAACACTTCGTTAACAACACTTAATTAATTGGTGCTTTTGAATACTTGAGCTTTTACTTGAGTATATCGTCTCTGTCGGGTGGAAACCAAACAAAAAAGTAGCAGATCTACAAGCTCGAAACGCGTCGCTTCGCGCCGCGTTTCAAGCTTGTGGATCTGCTACTTTTGTGTGACGCTGCTGTAGTATGATCAAGTGGGGCATTAATTTATGAAAGGAAACCAGTGGTGTAAAGTAACTAAATACATTTACTCAAGTACTGTACTTAAGTACTATTTTGAGGTACTTTTACTTTAGTGGAGTATTTCCAATTGTCTATACTTTTACTTCTACTCCACTACATCTTGGAGGTAATTATTATACTTTTACTCCACTACAATAATTTGAAAACTTTAGTTACTAGTTACTTTGTAGATATACATTATTATATTATAAAACATGATTAACCACTTTAGCCCTATTTTATACCTAGGCTATTTGAAATTAGCAGATCTACAAGCTCGCAACGCGTCACATCATGCATTAACCACTTTAGCCCTATTTTATACTTCGGCTATTTGAAAATAGCAGATCTACAAGCTCGCAACGATGCGACGCGTTGTGAGCTTGTAGATCTGCTATTTTCAAACATTTAGTACTTTTACTTTTGGTACTTTAAGTACATTTTGGTGCCAATACTTTTGTACTTTTACTTAAGTAACGTTTTGAACACAGGCCTTTTACACTTGTAACAGAGTACTTCTACATTGCAGTATTGATACTTTTACTCAAGTAAAACATTTGAGTACTTTTTCCACCGCTGAAGTAAACACAAAAAGTTAGAATATGGAGATAAGAGGTGCCTGCCCGACAGCAACCATGCACTGCTACTCTGTGCACGTACGTACGCATGCACACACACGCGTCATGCACACATGTCCGGCTATCCGCGGCCTTGGCGCGACACTCTCTCTCTCTCTCTCTCTCTCAGCGCCCATGGGAACCACTGATGCAGTTTTGATGTTTCTCCTCTGTGTACAGAGAGAGAGAGAGAGAGAGAGAGAGAGAGAGAGAGAGAGAGAGAGAGAGAGAGAGAGAGAGAGAGAGAGAGAGAGAGGGGGGTAGAGCACACAGGGGGCCATGTTTAACATGACATCTAAGCATCTACTTAACTCTGTGGTCGTGTCTGGGGCTCGGCTCCCCAGACCAGACTGCCGTTGTTTTTTTATAACATGTACCAAAGTGTGTGTGTGTGTGTGTGTGTGTCCTCTTTGGCCCTGACCCCCGTGTCGAGCGGTCCGTCCCTCCGTCCGTCCCCCCGGTCCGTGTCCCTGCCCTATAGTCCCCCTACAGAGAGGAGGGGGGCACATTTAAATGTGACACCATGCCACGGTCAGGGAGAGAGACAGTCACGCGTGTGTGCATGTGCACACACATACCTTTGTGTTACTATACTTGAGCGGACATCAACATTTTAGGGTGGCGAGTTTATGAATGCTAAGATATAACGCATATATGTGTTTATATCTGTGTTTTTTTAAACTCTAACCCTGATGCAGAAGCTGAAGAACAGATGAAGAACTGCTATTTTCGGCATTTCCTAAGTGCAAGTCTAACTGTCAAAATCTATTGTTTGACCTGCATGAAAGCAACATTTGTATCGTGCTTTTAGCGTTCTTGCGATGTCCGTTTTACAATTTCTACTACTCATTGGCCCTCACAACACACTTACACACACACACACCCACCCACACACGCGTGCACATTCTTTCCATCGCCCGTTTATCCCAAATTGTCCCCCCAGTATGTAACACCCACCCAGCCATGCAAGCTGGTCCACTGTAAATCATGAATACCATGTTCGACATGTTTGTGAGCATGACGCCACACACACACACACACACACACACACACACACACACACACACACACACACACACACGCGCGCGCATACACGCGGCATGGATAAATATTAATACCGTCCTCCGTGTCTGCCAGCTCGTCTCATATGCAGCACTAGAGGCGTTTACAGATCACTGACATGCAGCTATACGCCGCTACAGAGCGCTATAAATGTTTGAGTTAGCTAGAGCCTGTCATCGCCGTTTCTAGCAGAAATACCTTGTATCTCCGTATGACAAGTGTTCTTTTTTCTTTCTTTTTTTTTTTTTCTTAAATGAATGCCCTACTTCGTCTTACAACAGTGTGATACAAAAGTAGCAAAAATAGCCGATCTATAAGCTCACAACGTGTCGCATCGCGACACATTGTGAGCTTGTAGATCTGCGATGTTTGGCAACTTTTTTGTGTGTCTGCAGGTTTTATAAATATTGAGTCAGCTACAGATTGTAACTGTGTAATAACTTCCATAAAAAATATAATGTGATTATGACAATAATTATGCGGGGGTCACTTATATGCACATCGCATCATATTTTCGCACATTTCGCAACTTTTCCGCATATTCCGCAACTTCCTGCAATTTCACCGTATAAAACCCTGCATATTTCTTTTTTTTTTTTTTTTTTTTATCCCGCGATTTTTGTAACCCATTTTTTTCACCCGGTGCCAATTTCCTAAGTGATCCTGGGCGCTACACCAGCCCTACACCAGCACTACACCAGTCCCCCACAGTAGGGAGGCCAGGGCCGAGCTCATGCTTCCTTCAGGCATGAGAGCCAACTGACCTTCTTGTCACCTGACAGGGGGGAGTTTCCCTGGTTGGACGTAGCGCGTGGAAGGAACACGTTATTCCAACCAGTTCCCTTCCCCTCCATCAGGCGCCCCGGCTGTCATGGGGGAGGTGGTATAGCGACCAGGATTACCTGCATATTTCATCGCAAAATCGAGGAGTTTAGCTCGCACGATCAAGGATTTTGTCCGCCTTTTTCAGGAGGGTCTAATAACTACTTCTGATCCATCAGAACACAAATGTCATTTTCTTTTTCCATTTTCTGAAAAGTGACAGTTTTTCGGAACATACGCGGTTTTCAACCAGTCAGCGACGATATGTTATTTTGTTTTATTTATTCTTTTTTCTTTTACATAAAAGATGAGGCCCCTCTCGTGCGTTGCAGAGCTCATTTGTGGCGAATGATAAATGGGAGGGAATGATAAATCAATGCGTTAGCCATGTTTGAAGACCTACTCTCCGAAGAGTCTATATGTGGAATGCATGCCTTTGCGCTGGGGGTGTGGTGTGTGTATGTGTGTGTGTGTGTGTGTGTGTGTGCTATATGTATGTAGCTTGGGCCAACAAAGGGAATACATTAATACAAACTAAGCTGTCAAATGTATATATCGTCTATGTCGAGGTGGAAACCTCATTATGTCCAAAACTGTTACTTTTCCGGATTGAAATTCAAAAGCATCAAAAGTAGTAGATCTACAAGCTCGAAATGCGTCGCTTCGCGCCGCGTTTCGAGCTTGTAGATCTACTACTTTTGATGCTTTTGTGTGACGCTGTTAGTATGATCAAGTAGGGCGTTTAATTTACGAGAAAATACAAAAAGTTAGAATATGGAGATAAGGGTTTTTTCTGCCTGACAACGGCGATATACATATATGGGACAGGGCTGATGCCTTCCCATTGCAGTCATACATAATTCACACCCTCCTCCTTTAACTTTTTATCAAGTGGAAAGAGCAGTGCATTGTCCGCTGTCACACTTCATACTTCCACTCATCTTCGTGTGTGTGTGTGCGTGCGTGCGTGCGTGCGTGCGTGCGTGCGTGCGTGCGTGCGTGTGCGTGTGTGCGTTCGTGTGTGTATGTGTCTTTGCCTCGGTAGCGCAGTTTTGTTTCGTAAAAAAAGGGAGCGAGGAGGAGTGACACGAGGAAAGTAATTGGTTGCTGTCGGGTGGAAACCGTGTATGTCCAGCAACCCATATTTTTGTCATGAAAAGATATAAAAGAACCTGTGTTCCAATAGTTCCAATGTAGTTATTATTTAGTCACAAGTAAGGCCTTGCCGAGCCATGTGGCCCATAGGGGGAGTTTCCTACCTTCTGTTTCTGTAGTGTGAGGCAGCTTGATGTGCAAGTACACCCTCTGGACATGATGTACAAGATGTCTCAGAGGGACTTATACAACCCTTCATGCTGAGTGCCAAGCAGGGAGGCATTGGGTCCCATTTTTATAGTCTTTGGTATAGACCCGGCTGGGCATCGAACCCCGATATATCCCAGTCTCAGGGCGGGCACTGTAACCGCAAGGCCACTGAGCTGGAATCATTTCATCACACGCTTTTTAGATCGGCTATTTTTGCTATACTTTTGTGTGATAATGAAGTTGAAATGTGGAGATAGAAGGTTTCCGCTCGTATCTGGAGATACAAGTTTTCTGTCCGACGGCAGCAAATTCCGTTTTCTTCTTCTTCTCCTCCGCGCGTGCCTCGCCGTGGCGAGCGGCGTGCGGACGACAGGAGGTCTGTGATCTCTCTGCGTCCGCACGACAGCGAGGCTATTTTCACTCTGCTGTCATATCAGTCTGTCTGTATATACGTTCAGGGTCACATTATAGATAAAGGAAAGGCATGCTGGCATAGCAGTGTAGAGACAGGCATGCGTGGGAGTGGGAGCCTCCACGTGCATACAGTACATATACATATATACATACTGTACATACATACTGTACATACCGTCGTGTAGGCCAGTGGTTCTCAAACTCTTTCATGTCAAGGACCTCCAAAATTATATGTATTTGGCTGCGGACCCCCATCTCAAAAATAGTTTGTGCCATGGATTTTTCAAAAATAGCAGATCCACAAGCTCATGCCGCGCTATGAGCTTGTAGATCTGCTATTTTTGAACAGCCAAAGTATAAAATGGAACAGAGCCTTACAATTTAAGCATTTAGAAGACGCTCTTAATCCAGAGCGATTTACAGTAAGCAAGGTAAACATGAGGTATTACATCAAATGCATAGAAATGGTAATCTAGGATCATAGGTAAACCAAGAATCATCAGTCTGAGTATGATATAAAAAAATAATCTGTACATTGAACCTATGAAAACTATACAAACCCCATAGATAACTCTCAGTGTGAATAATTTGCACACCGAGTTAGAGACCTGTAGGGGTTCCGTTTGCTTCCTAACTATCAGTCATTTAGCTATACATGGACCCCCTGGAAGCCCCTCCACAAGGACCCTGGCTGGGAGTCCAGCCCCGGGACCCCATGTTGAGGACGACTGCGGTAGCAGAGCGCTTTACAGCGCCGGGGCTCCACAGCTGGAGAGCACCTCCCACCAAGTGGAGAAAAGGCAATGCTGGTGGACTGTACAGTGCATAGAGGATGTGTTCAGGTCATGATGCTGTCTTCTCTCCTTTTCAATGACTTCTTTGGTGGCGGGTGGGCGGGCGGGCGTGTGCGTGTGTGTATCAGTGGTGTAAAAAGTACTCACATAAAAAATCTACTTGAGTAAAAGTATTGGCATCAAAATGTACTTAAAGTACCAAAAGTAAAAGTAGGCTACTCATTATGCAGAATGTCCCACTTCAAGTTTTCAAACTGTATACAAATCTTTTGAAAATAGAAGATCCAAAAGCTCACAATGCATCGCATCGCGGGTCTCGCGACCCATTGTGAGCTTGTAGATCTGCTATTTTCAAATGGCAGAAATGTATAAAGGGCTGAAGTGGTTAATGTATGTGTTGTAAAATGTTCTAATAATCGTAGTGGAGTAAAAGTACAATATTTGCCTCCGAGATGCATTGGAGTAGAAGTAAAAGTATAAATTGGAAATCCTCCATTAAAGTAAAAGTACCTCAAAATTGTACTTAAGTACAGTACATTAGTAAATGTACTTAGTTACTTCACACCACTGGGGGGTGTGTGTGTGTGTGTGTGTGTGTGTGTGTGTGTGTGTGTGTGTGTGTGTGTGTGTGTGTGTGTGTGTGTGTGTGTGTGCATGTGCGCGTGCGTGCGTGTGTGATGCAACACATTTCTTTCCCATAAGTCAGTGAGGCATGCTCCGGTGTGGTTTTTCGTTAGTCCCGGCGGTGACATTAACAAGTCTCTCTCTCTCACAGTCCACAGTGTCACCGCTTGGCTTGTGACACTTAGAGGTGTTTGCCCAGTCACCCGTTCACTCCATTTAAAGGCACAGTGAGGTTTGCATCCCGCACAGTCAATGACACACACACACACACACACACACACACACACACACACACACACACACACACACACACACACACACACACACACACACACACACACAGGGAAGAGGCCCAGCTCCACCTCACCTGGCGGCATCCAATTTAACACTGTAGGGTTCAAGGGCTTCTGCCAAGTAACAGAATAATGATGGATGTTCACAGAGAGAGAGAGAGAGAGAGAGAGAGAGAGAGAGAGAGAGAGAGAGGTGAAATTGTATAGCAATTGTACTGTATAAAGTCCACATAGCAGCTCTGACGGTGTGATAAACCGGAAACAGTTCCAAATGTGATGGAATTCCGCAGCACTTTCAGACACACAGTCAATGCATCACCGAGGATAACACAGGAAAGCCAGATCGAGGGATTATTTCCATTGTGGTCTAACTAAAAACACTAAACAACATGACAAAAGACATCACAACAATACATAACTATACATAACCGATATCAGTACACTACATGTCATCAGAAGCTCTGTGTAATCAATGCAATTTTCAATTATTTTACCCTGTAGATGCAGTATGCAAAATTAGCAGATCTACAAGCTCGAAGTGTGGCGTGGAGCGACGCATTTTGAGCTGGATGATCTGCTACTTTTGCTGTTTTTCGATTCCTGGAACGTAACAGTTTTGGACATATGAGGTTTTCACCCGACAGAGACAATATTCATGTAGAGTGCATAACCCAAAGTCTGCGTAAGTGCGTATAGTTTGGGTGTGCACACACTTGTATGGACAAGGAAATAAAACAAGCTCTCCTTTTAAATATACAATCTCTAGTCCTATTAACTACATTTGATCTATTTGTATTTTGAATGATTTAATTCAGGTAATCAGCTAGATTAGCTAAACATACAGCTCTTAGTTTGCTAGCAAAGCTGGATTCTTTAGCATATTCATAATCAGATGGCAATGCCCGCTGTTATTCAGATGGACTGTGTTCCATCTTGAATATGGTCATAGTGATAAACACATGGATAAATCACACTTTCTCCTAACATCGCTGTCATTGTGTAATGTTAGGACATCCTTTACATAAATAATGTCTTAATAACCATATGCTTTACATCTGTTTTTTCAGTCTGTTTATAACGTGATAGTATTATGGCTGCCAAGTGGTTTCAGCCGTAGTGGGCAGCCTGTTATATGTCATAGCCTCTTATACATTCGTCATTCAAACCTGCGACACTGCAAATAGGACAATGCCAGAACACTGAAGGGATTTTTTATTTTTTTCAAAATTTCAAAAAATATCAAATAAAACACATTAAAATAATAATAATTAAAAAAATAATGATAATAAGATTAAAACAAATGTCAAAACAATTCAGAAAAGTATGTAAGGTTTAAGGGCTTTGTTTTACTTTCCATTTTTATTGTAATACAGTCAGGGGTGAGGTTCAAAAAGCTCATAGCTCGTGGATTTTCTCTATTTTTTTAAGATATTTGACATCCATATGGATATTATCCAACCAAAATACTAGGCTCATGAAACATTGACAAAGGGACATTTATTCTATTATTTCTGTTAGTTTTTAGGTTGTTTTGTAAACACATACTGTAAGACAGTTTCAGTTAATTAGCATTGTTTTTGTCAGTTAACAAAAAAAAAAACCCAGTTGGAGAATGTGTTATTTAGTAGCAGTTAACTATCGTCTCTCTCGGGTGGAAACCTCCAATTTCCAAAACTGTTATTTTTCAGGATTCAAATTCAAAAGTTTAAAAAATATATAATAATCAGATCTGTAAGCTCAAAATGTGTTGCTTTGCACTGCGTTCCGAGCTTGTGGATCTGCTACTTTTGAGAAGCAGTGGAAATGGTGATGGCCAAACAGCAGGGCTTTGGAACAGATGTAATGTATTGTGGTATAATCTCCAGATGAGTTTCATCTGGAGATTATACCAAATATACACCACATCTGTTTCATGATGAAACAGATGTGGTGTATATTTGGTATAATCTCCAGATGAACGGTGGTGAGATGTGTGGAGTGATAACAGTACGACACACACTGTGGTGTCTTAATGTGCCACAGCCCTGGCCAAACATACTGTATACACACTTATACACACTGCCAACAGCTGCTGCTGTTGCTACACTATGTATGACTGACTGAGAGCTAAAGCTGACTTGTAATTACAAACTGGTCGTTTGCTGGCTGTGCCACAGTCCTGCAACCAATTGAACAACTTTTAAAAGGAGCATTCAAAGTCTTAATTAGACAAGAAACCAAGCTCATACTATCATTGTAGCATTTTGGAAAAGCATCACCTTTTTTAGATCGGCCTTGGCCTTACATGACGAGACAGAGAAGAGATGTTTCAGCCCTGATGTTTAGTCTTGTTTTCTTTTTTCCTCCGCTGCTGTTATTGCATCAAGGTAATGCAGGCAGCCTTGGGGTGGAATACGAGCGAGTTCCAAACCTTTTTACCCCCCCCGTGCGGCAACATAATGCATCCATTAGACTCTCATTCAATTTAGAGGGTCAACGTTCTCATAATGACACCATGTGTGTGGTTCTGGTTATGCTTATATTTGCGAGGCTGCCGAGAAGCCGTTTACCCCCCCCCCCCCCCCCCACAGATGTGTTTGGAAAACCATCCATTTTGGCAAACCGGCTTCATCTGCTGACAACTCCCCGAGTATAGGGATGAACCTCTAATGATCGTCACGATCGTTTATCGTGATGAAAAAACTATAATCGTAGTCCGGTCCATCACTCCCCCACATGGCAGAATAGGAGGAGGGACTCGTGGCTGTCAGGTGGAAACCTTGTATCCATCTTTTGTATTTTATTTAAAAAATAGAGCACCGAAGTCCAACGTAATTTACGCATCCGACCTGGGTCACGTTTATTTTTTTTAATATGGAGATATGAGGTTTCTGCCTGACAGCACCAAACTCTAACTAATATGGGGATGAAGAAAGTGATATGTTTTATTTCTCTCTCTCTGTCTCTCTCTCTCTCTCTCTCTGTCTCTGTCTCTGTCTCTCTCTCTCCCTCTCTCTCTCTCTCTCTCTCTCTGTGCATGTATTGTGCGTGTTATTCCCGCAGTGAGGTCTGAGTATTATATACCAGACAGTAGAATATAGAGGTAGCGGTCGAGGCTGCTGTCAACTCTCTGGTGAATTAGGTGTGTGTGTGTGTGTGTGTGTGTGTGTGTGTGTGTGTGTGTGTGTGTGTGTGTGTGTGTGTGTGTGTGTGTGTGTGTGTGTGTGTGTGTGTGTGTGTGTGTGTGTGTGTGTGTGTGTGTGTGTGTGTGTGCTAGCGTTGGGGGTGTTGTCAGGCATCTCTCGGGTGTGTTGGGGGGTCCTAAAGGCATGTGTGCTTCAAAGAAAACAGACCCTTATTTTATGATGTGTGTGTGTGTGTGTGTGTGTGTGCGTGCGCTCCCACCAGTGCATTGAACAGCCGCTGTGTAGTTGTCTGCCAGAAGGCACATAAATCCCTGCACCTGTCTCTCAGGACGGACACACACACACACACACACACACACACACACACACACACACACACACACACACACACACACGCACACACACACACACACACACACACACACATTTTCCACATCCAGTGTCGAGTGTATAAGTCATATTTTATGCTCCCAGTAGGACAGCAGATCTCGGTGAGAGGAGATCATGTGCTCAACTCTGACCTCTGAATGCGTTCTCTTCTCTTTCGCATGTTCACCTGAGGATTGAGAGGAAACACAGACGGGTAACATCATGTGGAGTGATCCATTGTCTGATTCAGTGCTTCTCAAACTTTTTTTTTCTCCATGTCAATGACCCCCAAGTTAAGGGAGTAGTTCACCCAAAATCGTCTTATTTTCTATCAATTACACACCCCATGAAGCATTGAATTCAAGGAGATTTCATTTTTTTGGGTCACATTCCTAACTACTCCTTTAATGTGTATTTGGCCATGAACCCCCATCTGAAAATATTTTGTGCGAGGGACCCCCCCATACAAGATTTGTGTTCCAAAATTATTCCAAATTTGTCAAACTTTTCCCCAAGTTTTTTTTTCAAAATAATAGCAGATCTACAAGCTCAAAACGTTCAGTCAACTTTCAACTATAGTTCACAGTCTGATTCACCCAGACAGCCTCTCCACCCCCCAAAGAAAGGGTAAAAAAAAGAAAAAGAGACAGCAACAGGCTCAATTGTCGGACAGACGACAGCCAAGGTTTTGCGACCACAGAGTTCTTTATTTCCTGGAAGCTATACAGGATGACACAATGCTGCCTGTCATGCTGTGGTAGCGTATGGAAAAGACACTGTATAGCTAACAGAGGAACTTGTTACAGTCGAGGGCAATTGTAGTGTTCTGTCTGAACAGTGGCTTCCCCTGAATGTGTGTGTGGGGGGGGGTGAATGATTTACCATGTTGTACATCGATTAACTCAATGTACTCGATGGTCTGTAGAGGCACCTAGAGCTGAGAGCAAAGAGTTTGACTCAGGCCAGATGTGACTGCGTGGATGCTGGGAAGAGGACAGCTCTGGTCCATAGCGTTAGAAGGAGTTCTCCTTAACGCTATGGTACTTTCGATCGGCCGCAACCTCTCTCGTCTTTAGTAAAAAATACAAAAATACACTTTCCCTACTCACCAAAACAAAGATGGTTTTATGGAGTTGAAAGCCTACTTTCCTTAGTGGGAACACTCTGAGCCTCCCACACCTCACGTCTAAAATACACTTTTTGACCAAAATGTAAAATAATCCACCAGAGAGAAATTATAGTTAATAAAAATAGTTACTCCGCTGCACCCTCTACAGATCCGGTCAATGGAATGTTTCTGTTTCAACTCCATAAAACCGTCTTTGTTTTGGTTAGTAGCGAAACTGTATTTTATATATTTTTTACTAAAGACGAGGCAGCGCAGCCTGTGGTGTGCAACGGCTCTAAAGTACCATAGCCCAGAGCTAGGAAGAGGAGTGCACCATCGTCTTTACCAGTGGCGTAACGCAGAATCGCGGGGCCTCCCCGCGGGAGTTTCACGTACATGCGCGCGCGTGCATGTGCGTGCACAACCTGCACGCGTGCGCGTCTAATTCGGGTCTAATTCGGGTCTAATTCGGTTCTATTTGACCAATATAAATCAACTTTTTTCTATGTTTTTGCTGTAAAAATATTTGTATCAGCGCAGGCGGGGCCCCCCCTGCTGGTGGCCCCCCCGCACCGCATCACTTGCTAGCCCTCCGTTACGCCACTGGTCTTTACCATAGAAATGTATGGCACGCAGGCACTGCCAGCCAGCAAAAGAAATGCTTTACTGTGGATCAGTAGATCCCCCATCCCACAGAGACTTTAAGGTTAAACTTATAATCCATCGTACGCTGGTGTTGTTTGGCTAAAACAACAGACGTTAAAGCTTTAGCTGTGAGCCTTGAAGACACCCTACAAATTCAGCTTAAAGCTAGTTGTGAGCCTTGAAGACACCCTAAAAATTCAGCTTAAATCCGAGACACGGGAGATGGAGTTACAGCGGTGGATGATGGAGGCAGACATCATCACCCCATCATCAGCGCCACGGAGAGCCTAAAACAGACCAAAAAAAAGAGAAGAGACGGCAGCCGCCATTAATAATTAATCAACCCTCTCTTATCTTTTAATCAAGGCGGTGAAAGTGAGGCAGAAAATGAATTAAGAGCAGAAGAAAAGGTTGAGGAATCGGCGTAATGAGCTCGGTCCCCCGGCGGGGGGGCGGGGCCTTATTATTATTATCATTACCGCAGTGGCGGGAGACTAATGACTCCGCCCAGGGGAGCTGGGGGAGGGGGTGGGGGGGTGGTGATGAGAAAGGACGACCTCGCCATGTCGTCAAGTACTCCGCGGCACTCGCATTCACTTGCAGTTCAAGGATTCCATGGTATACTTTACTCAGTGGTGGAAAGTAACTGAGTGCATTTACTCAATTACTGTACTTTTTACTTGAGTATTTCCATGTTTGGATACTTTAAATGTTTCTACTCTTCTATTCTACTTCTAATCTCAATTACATTTCAGAATTGAGATTATTTGTACAAAACATTATCCACTTATAAGCCCTATTTTGAACTTCGGCTATTCGAAAATAGCTGATCTACAAGCTTGTAGATCGGCTATTTCCTAAAGATTTTGAGTACTTTTAGTTTTGCTACTTGAACCACTTCAACCCCAGCATCGGTATTGTGGGGAAAGCTTTAGCTGAAAATAGCCAATCGACAAGCTCACAATGCAACGCAACACGTCGCATTGTGAGCTTGTCGATCTGCGATTTTCAGCGATAACAGAAAACAGAAAAGACACTAGCATTGAGCCCTGAGGACTCTGGTTACCTATATGGGGTTTAAGTGGTTAAATATATTTTGTCAATACTCTTTTACACGTAGTCGAGTATTTCTACATTGTTGTATTGCTACTTTTACTGATGTAAGCAGTGTTAGTACTTCTTCACCTCTGTACTTCAACTGCACACTCTATTATATATGTCTATTCTGTAAACGGAGTCTGTAAACGTCTGTATAAGAACACGATGCAAACCCGCACGCCTCCCGCGTCACATATATGTCTATATTTACCGGAACGAGACCGGCAAATGAATAATACAGGTCGATAAAAAAAAGGTGGTGAATATCGCGGCAGGGATTGAAGCGGTGATGATGTGGTTATTGCGTTTCCCTTACACCGGTGAAAAAGGCATTAAAAAGTGAAGAATGTTTTCTGACATGTGGATATTGGATCTTAACGCTTCGTTCTTTTTTACAATAATGCGGTTTCTGTCAAGTCTTGTGTATCAGCTCGGCTCCGGCACACCTTTCATTTATCCCCCCCCCCACCCCGCCCTATTGATGTGTAGATTCCGAACCCCGCAGCTCCCTCGGTTATTCGTTATAGTTTCGCTTTCATGCGAGGACCGTACCCTGTCAAGGAGAGGGAAGAAAAATGGAAATGAGTCTATTGAGGGAAAGAGTCTGTCTGTGGTTTTGATTAATCCATTAAGACCGGGAATGCAGATATACAAGCTCATAGCGCGACACCAAGTGCCACGCTATGAGCTCGTAGATCTGCTATTTTTGAAATATCATGAAAATGTGTGCAAATCTTTGAATGTATATATATTTTTAAAGCAAACATTTGTAACTCAAATCTTTAATTCTGGGGGATTTTACAAATGTCTAAATCCTAACAGTTGTCTTTTGAAACAAACTTATGTTGCTATATGTATCAGTGGTCAAGGACCCCCAAAATTACATGTATTTGGCCGCGGACCCCCATCTCAAAATATTTTGTTCCAGGTGCCCCCAGAAGCAAAGATTTGAGTTACAAATGTATATATATATATATACAAAGATTTGCACAACTTTTCACGATTTAAATCGCAGATCTACGATTTAAATCGCAGATCTACAAGCTCATAGCGCGGCACTCGGTGCCGCGCTATGAGCTTGTAGATCTGCTAAATGTTAAAATGACACAGATGCGTCCCCGGATTTAATGGGTTAAACCAAAGCATAGACGTCAAAGACGTTTTCTCGCATCGGAGCTAGACTTGACCATCTTGTGGGAGATTGATCATGCTCCCACTGATCGATATAAAACTCTCGTAGACCTATCTCTCTAGCGTCTTTAAATTGTTTTATTTATTTTTATCAGATATAGCTGAAGCTTCCGGATGCTTTCTTTCGACGGCACATACACAGTAGGGAATGTTTCATCACTCTAGCACAAAAGAACAATATTTTCTGTCAGATTTTGAAGTACGTGCAGGGGGAAAAAGAGAGAAAAAAAAACCTCTTCCAGTCTTTCTTTGTAACTCCTCAGTCCCTTCGGTATAGCGCTCACTCTCACCTCAGTTACACCTGCTTGTCTCCTCTAATCTCTGTTGTGGAAGTCCAACTGCAAGTTCTGCAACCTCACATCTCTTTTCCTACAGTATCTCTTCTCCTCTCCATCGATATAGCTCTCTGTACCTTCCTCCACCCCTTACCTCTCCATCACCTCGACTCTGCTCACATCTCTATCTGTATCTCTCCTCTCCTCTCCCAATACATTCTCCCTCCCAGGACAACGTTGTCTTACAAAAACAAACTCATATTTTGACTTTTTTTTGACAATTTTGTCAACATGTGTCACGATTCTGTGAATTTGTGACATAACTCGGACAGCACTGAGTCGGCTCAACGCGGACTTCACAACGCTTGCCTCTCGGCTCGCTCGGTGCCTCTCGTGACTTTAGACAGCCGCGCCTTCGTCGTTTTAGCTGTTTTTACCGGACCTGTCACCCTTTTTACGTCTCGTGTTTGAGAGCGGTATACTTCCGTATTCCTGGAGAGCCGAAGTGCCCGGGACGGCACCAGATGACTGGAAGGGTACATTTGTCCCAAGAAGTCACGATAGGCCGTTTGGGGAGTGAGAGTGTCTTCTTTTTTCCTCTCCTCTCCTCTCCTCTCCTCTCCTCTCCTCTCCTCTCCTCTCCTCTCCTCTCCTCTCCTCTCCTCTCCTCTCCTCTCCTCTCCTCTCCTCTCCTCTCCTCTCCTGTCCTGTCCTGTCCTGTCCTGTCCTGTCCTGTCCTGTCCTGTCCTGTCCTGTCCTGTCCTGTCCTCTCCTCTCCTCTCCTCTCCTCTCCTATCCTCTCCTCTCCTCTCGGTCCATTCAGAGTTGTTGCATGTCGTCCATTTAATCAGAGTGATTACCTTACCACCAGACACTGAAATATTTATACATTCCAACCACGACCTGCCATTTAACAAGCATGGAAATGGACCTAACCACACACACACACACACACACACACACACACACACACACACACACACACACACACACACACACAGGAAGCCCAATTCATTGACAGGTGTCGGGTTTTCTACGCCGAGTATCAGTTACCTGTGTGTGTGTGTGTGTGTGTGTGTGTGTGTGTGTGTGTGTGTGTGTGTGTGCGTGTGCGTGCGTGCGTGCGTGTGTGTGTGTAGTCAGCATTTAGAGAGGTTTTTTGCAGGGTCAGAGGTCAGACTCCTTGGCAGTGGGTGTGGAACTTACCTCCCTTGCATCTCCAACGAGACAGAATCACTTACAGTGGCTGCAGCTCACCATGCAGCTTACTGCAGTGGTTCTCAATCTTTTTTTGTGCCGCGGACCCCCAAATTGACATGTATCTCAAAAGTATTTTGTGCCAGGGGGTAGAAAAAAATAAAGAGAGATCTACGAGCTGTTTGTGTGTTCACAACTTGTAGCTTGCCTTGTAGAGCTTGTAGATCTGCTATATTTTGCTGATGTTCCCCCAGAATAATGGATACTGGGGGTTTTAACCTGAACCGGAGAAAACAAAAACAATAAAAAATTCCCGAGAGAGAAAAATAAACAAACTGCATTTTCTGTCAAACCTCCCAAAGTTGACAGTTTTCTCACAGTAGGTGAGTGGTAAAAAAAAAAAACTGAACTACAAACAACAGAAAAACCCATATCTACTCCAAATGACATTTCTACAGTACTTTGTGACATTTTCCTTCTGTGCACATGCTAGTTATCTGGATAGCACGACTTGCGAGCGCGATGCGCTTTCCGTCAAGCGTCATGAGTTCTGTTACAGAGTTCTTAAAAAAAAATCTTGGACTCAAACAATAGAGACAAAGACACTGATTGGATTTTGTTGATCATGAGTGATTCTTAACCCATTGATACCTGGAACGCATCTGTGTCACTTTAGATGTCTTTGGCTATTCAAAAATAGCAGATATACAAGCTCATAGCGCGGCACCGAGTGCCGCGCTATGAGCTTGTAGATCTGCTATTTTTGAAAAAAATCTTGAAAAAAAAATCTTGAAAGAAAATGTTTTAGATTTTTTTTTTTCAAAATGTTTCAAAATTTCAAAACTTTCAAAAAACCTCAGGTCTTAATGGGTTAAAATGCACTGTAGGAAATCGTCGGGCAGAAACCTCTTATCTCCATATTCTAACTTGTTGTGTTATTCTTTTCCCGTAAATTAATTTCCTACTTGATCATACTACAGTGTCACACAAAAGCATCAAAAGCAGCATCAAGTATCCGCCTGCTCGAAACACACGACGCATTGATATTTTTGAATTTGAATTCTGAAAAGTAACAGTTTTGGGCATAATGAGGTTTTTCCACCCGACAGAGACGACATGTAGAAGAGACTTGAAATGACCCTCAAGTTGGGTCCCTTTCTTTAACCCATTAAACCCGGGAACACATCTTTTCTTCTAAATTCTAATAGTTTTCTGAACCCCCAAAATGATGTGTATTTGGCCGCCGACCCCCATCTCAAAATATTTTGTTCCAGGGACCCCCCAGAAGCAAAGATGTGAGTCAAAGATTTCCCCTTTAAAAATATATACATTCCTAGATTTGCAAAACAAATCCAAGATTATTCAAAAATAGCAGATCTACCAGCTCATAGCGCGGCACTCGGTGCCGCGCTCTGAGCTTGTAGATCGTTCCCGGATTGAATGGGTTAACTTCTCTGTCAATCATCCCTGAGCTGAAATACAGCCATTCATACATGGTGGTATATTCCAAAGATAACACACTAATAATTGCTATCACAAGGTCTCAGTTATATGCGGTTCACACACAGACAGGGCTGAAGGTGCCATGTCCACTGTGTGTGTGTGTGTGTGTGTGTGTGTGTGTGTGTGTGTGTGTGTGTGTGTGGGTGTGTGTGTTTAACACTAAACAATACGTCCGTACCGATAGCAACGCATCGTGTGACTTTTTCCTGTTACTGGAATCCAATTTCCAGCTGCTATTTAAAGGGAAGCGCTATAATAAAGGAAACACTCTCGCTCACAAAACAATCTCCACCGCCATTGACTGCTTGCTCAATTTCCTAAAGAGTGTGTGTGTGTGTGTGTGTGTGTGTGTGTGTGTGTGTGTGTGTGTGTGTGTGTGTGTGTGTGTGTGTGTGTGTGTGTGTGTGTGTGTGTGTGTGTGTGTGTGTGTGTGTCGTACATCCTCTCATTTCCTCCTATACCTGTGCCAGGGTGGATTGCATCCTGTGTTTGATTGATGCTAAAGGCAGACACCTGTGTGTCAGTCTCTCCCTCTGTGTGTGTGTCTCTCTCTCTCTCTCTCTCTCTCTCTCTCTCTCTAGCACACACATTCACTTTCTCTCTCTTTCTGTAGACGTTAACATTGACAGTCAGTGAGTGATTTTTCTCTTAAGCCAACAACTTTTGAATGCTTCATATAGCGTCTATAATTACAGTAGGCCTACACCCCCCTGAACGTGGTCCAATGGAAGTTGTCATGGTTCCGTCATGTCTGTTCACAAAACTGTATTTCATCTTTTAAATATGAGGTAAAGAAATAATTATTTCACCCACCTCTTTACACCTGTAAGCCTGTGACGTGACGACCGAAGTTGATTCCGAATATGATGTCTGTCAACCAAAGCAGCGACCTAGACATCTTCTCTGTCGGGTTTTCCTGCCCGAAAGCGTCCTATAGCCTGGGATCCAGACTGCTTCGCTATACATTCGGCGGATTTATTTTTCTCACTCGCTATACAGTCTGAAAAGCCTCCTATCTCCGTGCACAGCACGGGTGTAAACGACCAGCGGCCAGCTCATAGCGCGGCACCGAGTGCCGCGCTATGAGCTTGTAGATCTGCTATTTTTTGGAAATAAAAACGTGAAAATTTGTGAAAATCTTTGAATATATATACATTTTTAAAGCGAACGTTTGTAACTCAAATCTTTGGTTCTGGGGATTCTGCAAATGTCTTCTAAATCCTAGGTTTTTTTTTTTTTATTATCTATTTGGCCGTGGATCTCAAAATATTTTGTTTCAGGGGCCCCCAGAAGTTGTAACAGAGTTAAAAATTAATGTTTGCTTTAAAAATACATATTCAAAGATTTGCACAAATTTTCACTATTTTTCAAAAATAGCAGATCTACAAGCACATAGCGCGGCACTCGCGCTATGAGCTTGTAGATCTGCTATTTTTTTTAATAGCCCAAAGAAATCTTTAAAAAATAGATTTTGCTGACTCACTGTCCGTCACCGTTCATCCAGCATGACTCATCATCACTGGCTCCCCCGTGAATTAGTGGATTCTTTTGTATTACTGCATATTACATTTTTTTTTAGCCACCAGCTTTAGTGGCCTTGTGGTTTGAGATTGGGACTATAAAAAGACTATGTCTCACTGCTTGGCACTCAGCATCAAGGGTTGGATTGGGGGGGTAAATCCGTTGGGACATACTAGCATCAAGCCGCCTCACGCTACAGAAACAGGAGATAGGCGCCTGCCCTATGCGCCACATGGCTCGGCAAGGCATTACTTACTTACTTATGTTTAATGTAATGAGGCATTGTTTGTGGAAGAGCAGCGATTGCAGAATTAATGGGTATGATTGAGCCTTCAACACACACACGTTTGTGTGCGTGTGTTGCAGGCTCAAACACGCATGCATGTGCGCACACACACTTTTGTCTATTTCTCTGGGATAATTATGAACCACTGTCATCACTATTACCAGCCACGCTGTTATAAAAGGTCTGTCATGGTGTTTAAAGGTATTTTGCTGATTACTATTCTAATCTCTTGTCTTTTTCTCTCTTCTCTCTCCTTCTCTGCCCACCCCGCGCTGTTCCCTCACTGAACATATAAAGGTAAGAACTGTTTATTGTTTTATTTGTTAAAGGTGTAGCTTCTCTATCTTTCTGTTTGTAAACAAGGATTCACCCCCCCCCCCCTCTCTCTCTCTCTAACTCTCTCTTTCGGACAGAGAGAGGGGGATGGGGGGTCTTGTTAGAAAGAGTTTGAAATAGACTTCCTTTGAACACGGGGCAGTGTGTTTCTGCAGGTATAGAGAGAAAAATATATAGTTTTATTACGTAAACACAGGGCAAAGTTAAGGGCAAGTTGTATTTAGTTTCCATGTTTACTTGGTATATCCTTTGTGGCACTCATACAAGTGAAAGTTGCTCAGTCAAATCTCTGCTCGAGTTTAAAGTACCACTGCTATGTACCCTGTCAACTGCTGACTCATGGTTCATGCCACGTAAATGCGCTGCTCCTGCACTTTGCAAGTCTTCCCTGGAGGAGAGCGTCTTGCTAAATGCCTAAATAGTAAATTGTAATGTCCTGCTTGTCAGTGCTCTCTCTGGAAGTGTCCGGTACGCGCTGTGCCAGAGGGCTGTGCTTGGACTCTTAACGCGGGGCTAGCGGAGGTATATAGCGAAGTCTTTAGCGGATCACAGTAAATGGTGGCGGAGGTCAGATTGTGAGTGCATCCTCAGTGCCATTTCAGAGCTATTAAGAGTTGTCAGCCCTGGAACCCGGGGAAGCTGTGAGGAGGAGATGAAGGAGAGGCTCTCGTCTTCAGGCTCTCTCCACTCTGCCAGGCCTTCAGTGGCACATCGAGGGTCTTTGTGCACTTTCCCTGCTCATCCTTGTGTTTGTTTGTCAACTGTAATGATGAGGATGTGTTAGCCTGGCGTTGCCGTCACGTCGGTCCGTACAGACTTTTGCTGTAGTATCAAGTAGGGTGTTGATTTACCCAAAAACTTGAAGGAGTAGTTCACCCAAAGAAATATTTATTTTCTATCAATTGCACACCCCATGAAGCCTTGAATACATGGATTTATTTTTGTTTTTGTCGCATTCCTAAGCCAATAATTTGATGCCCGGGTGTATTTCCGGTAGGAGACACAAATAATCTACGTTGTGTCTCCTACCGGATACATTAGCCGGTAGGAGACAGGAATCAAATTATTGGCTTAGGAATGCGACAAAAACACAAATAAATCCATGGATTCAAGGCTTCATGGGGTGTGCAATTGATAGAAAATAAGTCATTTTTTGGGTGAACTACTCCTTTAAGATAAGAGGTTTCTGCATGATAGCTACAATATATAAATCAATACATAAGCAGTGGTGGAAGTGGTGTTTGTGTTTTTTTTGTTTTACTTAAGTAGCAACCACAATGCAGAAAGTAGAAAGGTAATGGCATTAAAATATACAAGCAAAGTACACAGAAGTCTGGCATCAAGAGCAGTTCATCAGACTTCTGAACAGTTTTCATCTAGCAGAATGTTTTAAATGGATGGATATGCCAGCTAGTTAAATAGATGACATTTCTGTTACATTATGCACGTTATTTGTCTTCTCTTTTATGTTTGAATTCTCTATCTTTTTAACCACTTGAACCCCAGCATTCGTATTCTAGGGGAAACTTTTGCAGATATTTACTGTAGAGTGAAACGTTAATTTCTTTCAAATATTTGCTTGTTCCGTGTTATTTTTTAACCGCAGGCTTAATGTGTTCCTTCGTATTTTTTCTCGCTCGTCTGACGCACGTATATGCTGACGTCAGCGAGCGTGTTGATCAGCACTCCCAACATAGTGACTCAGCGTCAGATATCGTTGCTGTCGGGCAGAAACCTCCTCTCTCCATATTTTAACTTTTTGTGTATTTTTTCCCTAAATTAATGCCCTACTTGATCATACTACAGCGTCACTAAAAAGCATCAAAAGTAGCAGATCTACAAGCTCGAAACGCTTGTAGATCTGCTACTTTTGATGCTTTTGAATTTGAATCCTGAAAAGTAACAGTTCTGGACATATGAGGTTTCTACCCGACTGATGTCAGCGTGAACCCATGGCAACACACGTCGATCCAACACCTCACTCTCTCACACACACACACACACACACACACACACACACACACACACACACACACACACACACACACACACACACACACACACACACACACACACCCCACTCTCCCCTGGTACAATGCTATTGAGTGAGATAGGAAGTGGATGAGTGCGAATGACGCAATCAGATAGCAGATTTCACAGCTCGGGTTCAGGTGAAGAAGCTGTTTGCTTTGCTAACGCGTGTGCGGCGCGCGTCTGTCCGCGCGTGCGTGCGTTTTTATTACTCTACGTGTGAGGACCAAAATGTCCCCACAAGTGCAGTAGAATAATGAGGAATAAGACGTTGTGTGGAACCATTTTCCTGGTCCTCAAACAAGACGAATGGTTGTTTTATGGTTAGAGACATTGTTTTTAGAGGGAGGTTTATACGATTAGCATTTAGAGGTTATAGGTTTAGGGGTTTGTAAAGTGGAGTTAAACATGATTAGTTGAGTGAATGGCAGTGTTATGCGCCGGAAAATCCTCACAATTACCGTAATACAAACCTGTGTGTGTGTGTGTGTGTGTGTGTGTGTGTGTGTGTGTGTGTGTGTGTGTGTGTGTGTGTGTGTGTGTGTGTGTGTGTGTGTGTGTGTGTGTGTGTGTGTGTGTGTGTGTGTGTGTGTGTGTGTGTGTGTGTACAGTTCTTGTGTACATTTCATGCTCTCCTTGTCTATTAAGATCAGCGCTGACATTAACATAAGCCTGAGCAGACAGGCTGAAAGAGACGGCTCAGAATAGACCAAATGCTATCTGTCAGTCTCTCTCTCTCTCTCTCTATCTATCTATGTCTCTCTCTCGTTCACTCTCTCTCTGTCTCCTTCTCTCTCTCTCTCTCTGTCTCTCTCTCCTTCGCTCTCTCTCTCTCGCCCCGCCCACACGGTGACCAATAGCCGTCGCTAACCACAGAGCGGCATGGCGGCAGACATATACCAGCCACACAAGGAATGATGTGAAAACGGGGCAGTGGCGTGATTCTGTGAGATGCTGCTGAGCCCACGCGCTGCAAAGACAGAGTTCTGTTATAAGAACCTTTTCTATCGTCTCTCTGTCGTGGTGGAAACTTTGTATGTCCAAAAAACGTTACATTTCAGGATTCAAATGCAAAAACAGAGAGAGAAACATATCCATACTGTAGTTATCATCCTGACCTCTCCCCCCAGCTCTCCCCTCCTCCAAGGTTAGGCACTGGAAACCCAGTTCCAATATGGCAATATTGGCATCTACTGCCAGGGTTGCCAAATCTGCTTATTATAAGTTCCCTGCAAGATTTTATTTGAAAATAGCCGATCTGTTATTTTCAAATAGCTGATGTGTATGTTAAAGTGCTCATGTGGCCCATAGTCACTTCTATTGGGCTGGTTTTCCTAGACCTGGTTGCTTGTTTCTCTCACAGAATCTGGCAACACTGTCTACTGCACCCAATCACAGTTCTTCTTTGTGAGGAGTAGAAGTATTGAAAATTGGAAACATACAAGTAAAAGTACCTCAAAATTGTACTTAAGTACCATCAGCAACTAGGATGTACTTAGTACTGTAGTTGACTGTGATGGCAATCACCCCCCCCCCACCCACTCAGATAAGAACCCCGCCCCTCCGACCAATCTGCCGTCCGTCACTCAAGCCGTTGACAAGTCCGTCCTCCTCCTGCCAATCACTCACCTGCCCTTCAATCAAGCTGATGACATGTCCTCCCCGTTGCCAATCAACCCTGCGTCCAATCACCTGTCACCGTGCGCGCTATATCTCACACCGGCTGTCCTTATGTCTGCTGGACATCCCTCCATGCATTCCTCCATCCATCTGCTCATCCATTCATCTTGTACTCACTATCTATCAGTCTATTCATCCCATCCTCTCTCCCCTGCCTATTCCCCACCATTCATAACCAATTATTATCCTTTTTTCCCCTCCTACACCAAATCTCTTTGACGAAAATAGCAGAACTACACGCTCACGACGCTGCACGTTCTGATGCGTTGCGCGACGTGTTATTGTGACATGTTGCGACACTTTGTGAGCTTATAGATTGGCTAAATCCGCCCATACCGTTTTTACCAGCTTGCTTGAAGAGTCTACGAACAGACAGAGCAACTGGTCAGCGACCTTTTTCGACCTTTTCATCATTGGCTATCCTTTCAGCCGATGGGGAGACGTCCCATACTCTGAACGGCGGTCGTCCTCCCATGCTATGGCATCATAACCCTTACACGCCTGCCTGCCTGCCTGCCCTGGTGACTGCTCGCAAGTTGTCACAACTTAGCTATCAATTCCAGCGGCGTTTGGGCTGTTTTGGGTGTGTTTGAATTGCTACTCGTAAAAATGCATGGAACCAAATGGACCCGTAAGGGTCTTATTTGTACCCTCTCAGAGTTAAATTAACACCGGTAAATTGCTGCTGGAATGGACCCACAAGGGTCTTATTTGTACCCTCTCAGAGTTAAATTAACACCGGTAAATTGCCGCTGGAAGGATCCTATGTGTACAGAACGCAAGTAGCCTGGTTCACTCTCTGAGTGGACTGCTCCTCTTGGTCTGGTGTCATAATGTGAGCCTATGGCTTTTCACCGTCGAAGAAAAACCTGTCAAATCAGAGTCGGAGGTGGGGGTGGTCTAACGACAAGCCAATCAGCGAATATATGCTAAAACAAGCCGTGCGATGACGTCAGATGTAGGCGGATCCGTGGATCTCTTGTGATTGGTTTAGGGAAATTTGAATCCCCTCCCCCTGGTGATCGCGGACACTGCAGCCAATGTCAGCCTGAAGCTCCACGCAGCTTCAGGCTGATAATCAGGCTGGAACGCAAGTGCAGAACTCGTCAGCAAAAAAAGATTGGATGAGGGCAAAAAAAAAAGGCTTGCAGCAAACTGGTATAATATGACTGTGTCATGTCTTGTTGTAGTATATTTAGAGTTATCGTTTTAGCACCGGTATCAGAAAGAAGAAAAAAAACTAAAGCCCCAAACCCTAGTGTCCTCTCCTATCCGGTTGTTTTTTGGTAGAGATGGAGGGAGAGATGGAGACAGACCGACCGGGGCCTGGGACACATAAAGACAGAGTGAAACAAAATACAAAATAAAAACACTATATACTAGGAGTGAAGGCTCATGGGAAAAATACTGCAAAAAGGACAGGATCTGTGGGTGGGATGTTGAAGAAGAAGAAGATAGGGGTGTATCACATGACAGGCGCTGGATTCCTCGAAATTCACCTCACACACACGCACGTGCATGCACACACACACACACACACACACACACACACACACACACACACACACACACACACACACACACACACACACACACACACACACACACACACACACACACACACACACACACACACCTATATAACTTGCCAGCTTTCCCCCGGCTCCCCCATTCTCTTGCCTGTGCTGTCTGCTGTCAGTTTAACACTTTAAGACCGGGTAAGCATCATTTGTGTCATTTTAAGATTTCTTTGGGCTATTTAAAAAAATAGCAGATCTACAAGCTCATAGTGCGGCACCGAGTGCCGCGCTATGAGCTTGTAGATCTGCTATTTTTTTTTTATTGTGAAAATAATATTTTCATAATTTTTTCAAAAATAGCAGATCTACAAACTCACAGTGCAAATCTTTGAATATATTCATTTTTAACTAAAATCTTTGCTTTTGAGGGTCCCTGAAACAAAATATTTTCAGATGGGGGTCCGCGGGCCAAATACATTTAATTTTTGGGGTCCCTTGACATGAAAAAGTTTGAGAACCATTGATATTTTAGCAGCATAAGTGTTTGTTTTTTTTAACTGTTAGGATTTAGAAGACATTTGTAGAATCCCTTGAAGCAAATATTTTGAGTTAAACATTTCCACATAAAAAATTTAATATTGCACACATTTTCATGATAAAAAAACAAATAAAAAGCAGATCTACAAGCTCATAGCGCAGCACTCTGTGCCGCTCTATATGCTCGTATATCTGCTATTTTTGAATAGCCCAAATAAATCAAAAAATTACACAGATTCGTTCCCGGATTGAATGGGTTATGGCAACCAGGGACCACTATGTGTATTTTGGTAACATGTCGTTGTGCGCACACGCTGTGTGTGTGTGTGTGTGTGTGTGTGTGTGTGTGTGTGTGTGTGTGTGTGTGTGTGTGTGTGTGTGTGTGTGTGTGTGTGTGTGTGTGGTGTGTGTGTGTGTGTGTGTTGTGTGTTAAGTATTTGTTTGGGGCTGTCGAGGTGTCTGTGGAGGTGCCTGCTGAATATTTATCACTTACTTAATGCCTGTCTCTCCTCCAGGGAGAGAGAGAGAGAGAGAGAGCGAGCTGGACCACGTCTGCTGTTGCTGTGTATCTCTGTCTTTAACACACACACACACACACACACACACACACACACACACACACACCACACACACACACACACACACACACACACACACACACACACACACACACACACACACACACACACACCTCTCTCTCTCCTCTCTTGTCTCTCCACCATTCCCTGTGACGTCTGAGCTGAGAGCTTAGGGCTGAGCCCCCCAAACTGCCGGCCATGTTTTTTATAAAGATAAACGCCTTCGAATCTTCAAAACAAACACATCACCACATCATCAGGGGAAACAGAAAAGCCCCCAAAAGACACTCACCGAGGGAGAGAAAACACGTGGAAAAGCTAGAATGTTAAACACACACCAAAATGGAGACAGAGACAGAGAGAGAGAGAGAGAGGGAGGGAAGGGACATTTTTATAGCAAATATTGTCTGGCGTCTCTCTCTCTCTCTCTCTCTCTTTCTCTCCCTCTCTCTCTGTCTCTCTCTCTTTCTCGCACTATTTTCTTCACGCTCTTTCTTCACGCTCTACACCTGGGAGGGAGCAGTGTAGAAAATAACAGACACGCAGGAGTAAGAATGTTTTATCCCCCTTTTTACATTAAGTGTACGGTGCAGGACCGGCCGTGGGGGCGGGGCGGGGGCATAAGTATGGGGGCTTGTGCACGTTTTTTTTTTTATGATTCATTTTTACCGACAGCAGCTGAAGTCCTTGTCAAGTCTGTCTGTCTGTCTGTCTGTCTGTCTGTCTGTCTGTCTGTCTGTCTGTCTGTCTGTCTGTCTGTCTGTCTGTCTGTCTGTCTGTCTCTCTGTCTGTCTGTCTGTTATGTCTCTCTGTCTGTCAGTCCCTCCTGGTACACACAACACCACTGAGCACTTTCTGAACACGCTGAGGAAGGCTTGACGCCAAAACGCTATTAAATAAAAAGTACCAGAAGGTTTGTTTTTTTAACTGGCAGTCTTGACTGAGGAGGCGAGAGAGAGAGAGAGAGAGAGAGAGAGAGAGAGAGAGAGAGAGAGAGAGAGAGAGAGAGAGAGAGAGAGAGAGAGAGAGGAGAGAGAGAGAGAGAGAGAGAGAGAGAGAGAGAGAGAGAGAGAGAGAGAGAGAGAGAGAGAGAGAGAGAGAGAGAGAGAGACTGGGCTATATTGACATAATCACATGTCACTATTCTGGAACCATTCTCTCTTTGGATAATGTGAACATGGACATTTCTGGACCAGCTACCTCGATGTTAGCGATAATGGGACGATATTGGTTCATTTTTGTACTCTCTCAGAGTTATAATAGGGGTGCTAGAATTTTTTTTTTTTAAGTTAGAGAACTAACTGGTCATGGAGACATCGTGGCCAACTCAGTGGACAGGCTCTGGGATCTGAGCCTGAAAAAACTAGGCGAACAGAGAATATGTCATACTTTGGCGCCGATCATCATGGCACGGCATGCAGGCACGGGACTGGCGGTTATAATACGGTGTCTTGGAATATGCTCTCGGGTAGACGGAGGAAACTATACCACAATTATGGGAGGATTTATTATGAAAGGCCTGTTGGCATTATCGACGATGAGGGAGCTATTCGGCATTAGCTGACTTTTTTTTTGTTGAGAAATGTAATTGTTTAACCCTTAAGACCGGGAACGCATTTGTGG
>NC_137617.1:44609253-44682278 GCF_963280865.1 Gymnoscopelus braueri
AGAGAGAGAGAGAGAGAGACCACCGGAAACTCTTTGAATCGTAAAACAAATCTGCGTGAACGTGTCGTTTTAAAGCCGCGTCTTGGGTTTGTGGCCCGTGATATTAATTTGATTATATTTCATTATTATTTGTTGCAAAGGAGCCTGAGTTTATTCCGTCTGCCAGGCACACACACACACACACACACACACACACACACACACACACACACACACACACACACACACACACACACACACACACGCATAATCACACACCATGAATCTTGTTATTTTTCATCTGTCAAAAGTAGGAAGCAAGGTTATTTTCTTACCTTGTCGGCTGTGAAAATTGAGAAAATATTGTGAGAAAGCCTTGCTGCTTTCTCAGAAGGGGAAAAAACAGAAAGAAAGAAAACACAAATATTGTTTTATTTAGCCGAAGATTATAGGAGGCCGTTATTTATTTATTTATTTATGTGAAGATAACATACTTATTACTTGTAATGGATAAACAATCATTTGAGTTATGGAGATATGAGGTTTCTGCTCGACAGTGTCGATGTGTATCTTTTGAATTGTGACAATATCGCCTTACCCCCCCCCCCCCCCCCATGTCACCTCCATTTGATTAATATTGACTTCTGCTGAAGCTACAGTAGGTGGACCTGACTGTATTTTTTATTTTATCCTTTCATTCTTATTCAATTGTCTTGGGGACGGATCCATATTATAAATGTTGTTCTTTTGTTTTCTTCCCCTGACTGAAAATTGATTTTGCTTGGTTGGAGAAATAAAATCAAAACTCACTCTGATTTTAGACTCTAAAACACAGTGTTTTATCCAGCCTGTCTGTCTGTCTGTCTGTCTGTCTGCCTGTCTGTCTGTCTGTCTGTCTGTCTGTCTGTCTGTCTGTCTGTCTGTCTGTCTGTGTCTTTTCTTCCACATCTCTAGGTCATTTCACAATGAACCACCATTCCACCAAATGACATTCAATCAATGCACTTCTTCAGTAGATCACAACAGCACGACACACATACACACACACACACGCACACGCACACGCACACCCACCCCCCCCCCCCCGCCGGCAGTGGCTCAGGGGTAGAGTGGGCCGGATGTGAACCGCAAGGTTCCCAGTTCAATCCCGGGCTCCCCAGAGTTAGTGTGGAAGTGTCCTTGAGCAAGACACTGAACCCCTAATTGCTCCCGATGAGCAGGTTGGTGCCTTGCATGGTTTCCTCCGCCATCGATGTGTGAATGTGTGTGTGAATGGGTGAATGTAATGCACAATCTATGTAAAGTGCTTTGTATAAAAGCGCTATATAAATGCACCATTTACAGACCCACACCCACACACACACACACACACACACACACACACACACACACACACACACACACACACACACACAACATGTTGTGAGCTCGCGGACCCAAGTGGTTGATTCTTAATGTACTTTTTCCCCATTCCCACAAATAGTTGGACAGATTTGTTGGCAACTTTAACATTATACGGGGGAAGATAGATATCACATCGCCTGCCTGCCTGCCCGGGTAACAAGAATTTATAATTAACACATCATTATAAAAGGTCAGGATAAGAAGAGCACAAATTACCAGCCAGCACATCCATTAAAGCTGGAGTTCGTACCTAGTCACATCGCGCGTGGGCGTCGTCGTGCTGCCGAAAATAGCAGACCTACAAACTCACAGTGAGCTTGTAGGTCTGCCGTTTTCAGCGGCCCGCGCAACTAAGCATATAAATAAGCCATTAACCCATTAAGACCGGGAACGCATCTGTGTCATTTTAGATTGCTTTGGCTATTGAAAAATATCAGATATACTAATAGCGATCTGCTATTTGTTTTTTAATCTTGATATTTTTTTGCAAATCTTACATGTTTTAAAGCGAACATTTTTAACTCCGATCTGTGCTTCTGGGGGTCCCTGGAACAACGTATTTTGAGATGGGGGTCCACGACCAAATACATATCATTTTGGGGGTCCTTGACATGGAAAGGTTGCAGCACCACTGATGGATAGATTGAGAACACTTTTTTAGATATGTATTTGGGTTACAAATGTTCGCTTTAAAAATACATAGGCCTATATTCAAAGATTTGCACACATTTTCACGATTTTCCCCCAAAAATAGCAGATCTACAAGCTTGAGTGCCGCACTGAGCATGAGCTTGTATGTCTGCTATTTTTGAATAACTAAAGAAATCTAAAGTGACACAGATGTGTTCCCGGATTGAATGGGTTAACTCTGAACAGGCGATTCGGAGAAACGTCACGTGATTTGCATGTAAAGGTGATTTGCATGGTAAAGGTGATTTGCATGGTAAAGGTGATTTGCATGGTAAAGGTGATTTGCATGGTAAAGGTGATTTGCATGGTAAAGGTGATTTGCATGGTAAAGGTGATTTGCATGGTAAAGGTGCCATCGGCCGCCCTCAGTGTCACCCTGTCATTCTGTGCTCATAATGCGTCCACTCTCATTCCCACAGAGATGGCATTTTCCAGCTTTGACAAGCACCTCCTTTTGATCGCTTCAGAAAGGCCCGTAATTTATCTTCTTCTTCTCTGCGTCATGCTCTCTCCTCTCTCTCTCTCTCTCTCTCTCTCTCTCTCTCCTCTCTCTCTCTCTCTCTCTCTCTCTCTCTCTCTCTCTCTCTCTCTCTCTCTCTCTCTCTCTCTCTCTCCTCTCTCTCTCTCTCTCTCTCTCTCTCTCTACCTGTCAGCCTTTTCATCCTGTAATAGCAATGACCTCCGCAGCAACGCGGGTCACCGCCAATCTCACGTTTACCAGTCCACACTTCTCCGCTCTTTACCTTTCTCTCTCTCTCCCTCCGCACGCACTCACTCGCGCACTCATGCACATGCACACGCACACGCACACGCACACACACACACACACACACACACACACACACACACACACACACACACACACACACACACACACACACACACACACACACACACACACACACATACACACACACACGTTTGTATCGATTATACTTGTGAGGACCTCAACGGTTTTAGGACTGCATTGAAAACGGCTGAAAATAGCCAAACAATAGCCGGAAAATTGCAGATCTACAGTAGATAGGATATTTTCCAGTATGACTCTGCCAGTGTAAGTATAAAATAGGGGCATTTCTTGATCCTAACACCTAAACCTACAATCTAAATATCTAATTCTAACACTAACCCAACCTGAATATTTTCCTAATTGCAGTGGTGGAAGTAGTACTCAGATATTTTACTTAAGTAAAAGTACCAATACCTCAATATAGAAATACTCTGTTAAAAGTAAAAGGCCTGTGTTCAAAATGTTACTTGAGTAAAAGTACAAAGGTATTGGCATCAACATACACTTAAAGTACCAAAAGTAAAAGTACTAAAATGTTTGAAAATAGCAGATCTACAAGCTCACAACGCGTCGCGTCGCGAGCTTGTAGATCTGCTATTTTCAAATAGCCTAGGTATAAAACAGAGCTAAAGTGGTTAATGTATGTTTTATAATATCATAATTTATACCTGAAAAGTAACTAATAACTAAAGTTTTCAAATAATTGTAGTGGATGTAAAAGTACAATATTTGCCTCTGAGATGTAGTGGAGTAGAAGTAAAAGTACTGAAAATTGAAATACTCTGGTAAAGTAAAAAAAACTCAAATTGTACTTAAGTACAGTACTTGAGTAAATGTACTTAGTTACTTTACCAACACTGCCTAATTGTAACCCGACTCTAAACATCTGTTTGAACAATAAAACAACCATTTATTTTGTGAGGACAAGGATTTGTTTAGTTTTGTCCTCACAATGTCTATTTCTGAAATTACACTAAACTTGTGGGGACATTCGGTTCTCACAAGAATAGTAATACAAGCACAGACACGTGCATGCGCACACACACACACACACACACCCACACACACACACACACACACACACACACACACACACACACACACACACACACACACACGTCACACACACACACACACACACGCAGGCGCTCGCTCGCACAAATACTTTTATTCCTCCAATTTCACCGGTACATTCACGGGGCCTTAGCAGTAAATTACTAGCGCCGACAGTGCTCAATACGGACACTTTTTTTTCCCCCAGGGATCCTGGCAGCCCCGTTCTTCCAAAACCCTGCGTTGTTTGGCACAAAAAAAAATGCATTTTATAAAATGCAGATTGAGGCAGTCAAATGACTCTATAGTTGTAGTAGCCTCCTCTCACACACACACACACACACACACACACACACACACACACAAACACACACACACACACACACACACACACACACACACACACACACACACACACACACACACACACACACACACACACACCATTTTACGGGGCGGGTGTAAGGAAGTGGGTGAAATTCGTTTTTTGTGCAAGACATCCATCGTTGTTGATGTTTTCAAGAGGAGAAAAATAAAGAAAAAAAATAGGAGGGGGGGACGACAACGACAGGGAGACCAATTAAGAGTTAAGTGAAAACATGTCAAGGATAAGGCAAAAATCTAAGATATCTCTAGGCTACATATCGTTGTACCTCATCTTGAGAGCTGTCCAAATCGTGCCCGAGTGAATATTGTTATTTAGAGGCACTTTTGAGTTGCTAATTACATTTTTTGCTGCATTTAAAAACCTCCCCACCCACCCATATCCCCCCACCCCACCCTGTTGCCCGCTGTAACTTTATTTAAAGACTATACGCTGTTGAGAAATGTACAGATTGTTATGTGCTTTGAGCTCCATCCAGTCTGGGTTCCTTATTTTATTTTATTTCATTTCATTTTCATTTTGTTTGTGCCCAACACAAAATACACATTATGTGTTGGAAAAGCATGACAAGAGAGGCATTGCTTTCCAGGTTTGTTGTAGCCCGAGCTAATTAGCAACCCCCATGTCTCTGGTTAGGTTTGTATTTGTTTATTTTGTAAAATCAACATTGTTGTTGTCACGATATGTGTGTTGCACAGGAGTCTGGCATAACAGTTAAAATATGGAGGTTTCTGCCCGACAGCAACAATTTAATGTCCTGAAGTAACTGTCCTGAATCAGACATTTTGTTAAAGAAAGAAAGAAAGAAAAATAAATCAAAGAAACCTCACTTTCAGAGTAGCACCATCTGTACTACGACCGCACACCGCCTTAGGGAAAATAGCATGCGGTTGCATAATTCAACACTGGACAATAAATGATAATAATAATACATAATTATGATGACCAAATGACTTAATTATCAAACTAATCAGTTGAATTATTTAACGGTCATCTGGCGACAGAGGTTATAGGTAATAAAGTATTCATTCTGAGCACATCTCTGACAATCACGTGTCCTTGTAGATCTCTCTCACGCCCAGGGTTCCATCTAAAACAAAAGAGAGACATGGAATCACCCACCAAAGTAGTGTAAAAGTAGTAAAAGTAGTAAATGTTTGAAAGTAGCAGATCTACAAGCTCACAACGCTTCGCGATTCGACGCAAGTAAAAGTAAGAAAATGGGAAGTACTTTAGTTAAGTAAAACGTGTACTTAAGCACAGTACCTGGGGTGCAAGACCTAGGTATCTTTCTAGCTTGTCTTCTTCGTCTAAGATTAAGGTTTTAAGGCCCAATCTGGATGTATGGAATTGAGATTACAAGGTGATCTCAATACTTCTTAAGTTCTTCTTCTTGGCAGTTAACTATCTGCTTGGTATCGACGATATTGCTGGTGCTCCGGAATCTGCCATCAGACCTCTGGAGCTTGTTCAGAAAGCTGCGGCTCGTCTGGTGTTCAACCGCCCCAAGTTCTCCCACACAACTATCCTTCTCCGTTCTCTACACTGGCTCCCCGTAGCGGCTCGCATCCAGTTTAAAACCCTGGTGCTAGCCTATAGGGCAGTGAAAGGAACAGCTCCTTCTTACCCCCGGGCTATGGTCGATGCTTACACCCCTGCCCGACCACTTCGGCGACTGGTTGCCTCGTCACTCAAGGGTCCTTCTGACCGATCTACACGGTCACGATTTTTTTCTCCCCACTGATGTCAGGACAGCAGAGTCACTGCCCATCTTTCGCCGCAGGCTGAAAACCCACCTCTTCAGGAAACACTACCTTTCCTCTTCGCCTTGCCTACTTGTTGTTAACTAGTTGCACGAACGCTTGTTTTATTGTTGTATTGTTTTATTGGATCTTGTTTAGTCGATACACTTATTTGTTTTAGCTCTTGCTCATTTGATTTTGCCATTTGTCTCATCTGCTTATGTAGGTAGCTGATATATTGCACTTTTACCTTAGCGCTAGGTATAGTCTTGGTTGCTTGTTTTAGCAGAAAATGCACTTAAGACTTCTGGTGATTAGAAGTTTTGTTCCTACCTATATTGAATGCACTTATTGTAAGTCGCTTTGGATAAAAGCGTCTGCTAAATGACTGTAATGTAATGTAATGTAATGTGATGTGATATAATGATTAACTGCTACACTTTTCCTGAGAATACTTTCTTCTTCTGCGGTAGAAATATGACGCATTCCTTTCTGGTTCTATCTTTGGTGCAGAGATATTTGGGTTGTAACTAAAGGCCAAATATCATGGTTCTAGTCTGGTTTTATCTTCGAGACCTCTTGAGAATATCTGGCATTCCAGCGTTGTGGAATATTCGGGCCAGTGTTCTCTGGAGACGTGACAGCATGGTATGACGTCATGCTAGCAATTGTGCCAAATTAGGTGATCTTATGCTGTAACCTTGGTAACACAAGTACTATTCCATGAAACAGCTGCAACCCACACAGGTTACAGTGTCTTTCCCTCCTTTTTCACATGTGGGTTTTTATCTGGAAACAAAAAGGTCAGGGCTGAACGTTGCTGCTATCTCTAGCATGGCTCTCTCCACACACTCAACTCACAATGGAGCTCCTTCTGGCTTTATTTAGCATAGGCATTATGCAACATGACCTGGGAAAAGAAAATGTCACAGGAACTCTTTTCAACTGTTTTAGTTTCATAAATATGTTCCTTATATGGCACTCGTTAACCCATTAAGACCTGAGGCCGATTCTACGAATGTCTTCTAAATCCCAACAGTTTTCTGAAAAAACATAATGTATCAGTGGTGCTCAAACTTTTTCATGTCAAGGACCACCCAAAATGATATGTATTTGGCCGACGACCCCCCATCTAAAAATATTTTGTTCCAGGGACCCCGAGAAGCAAAGATTTGAGTTACAAATGTTCGCTTTAAAAATATATATATTCAAAGATTTGCACACATTTTCACGATTTTTCAAAAATAGCAGATCTACAAGCTCGTAGCGCGGCACTCGGTGCCGCGCTATGAGCTTGTATATCTGCTATTTTTGAATAGCCAAAGTGTAAAATAATGCTTTTTTTTTTAGCTCAAATCAAAAAGTGACACAGATTCCAGGTCTAAAGGCCTGAGGTTCCGATTCTACCAAATGTCTTCTAAATCCTAACAGTTTTCAGTCGTTCTCAAACGTCTTTATGTCAAGGACCTCCGCAATTATAAGCATTTGGCCGCTTTTAATAGCCAAAAAATAATGGTTTAAGATCACTGTACTGCATCAAACAGTTTCTGGTTGATTGTGGACAGTATACCGAACCTTTGATCAATCGATGACCATAGAATGACAGCTGTCCTAATAAAGCACTGCTATAATTAACTTTATACCGAAATGTTATGATTTAACCCATTGAGACCTGAAGCCGATTCTACATGTCTCCTAAATCTCAACAGTTTTCTGAAAAACGTATGTTTCTATATCAGTGGTTCTCAATCTTTTTCATGTCACGGACCCCCAAAATTATATGTATTTGGCCACGGACCCCCATCAAAAATTATGTTGTTCCAGGGACCCCCAGAAGCAAAGATTTTAGTTAAAAACTGTTCTCAAAAATATACATATTCAAAGATTTGCACAAATTTTCAAGATTTTTCAAAAATAGCAGATCTACAAGCTCGTAGCGCAGCACTCGGTGCCGCGCTACGAGCTTGTATACCTGCTATTTTTGAATAGCCCAACGTGTAAAATAATACTTTTTTAGCTCAAATCTAAAAATGACACAGTTCCAGGTCTTAATGGGTTAAAGTAGGCCTAGTTCATGTATAATGCCGTCCTTTATGTGTGAAGCCCTATACTGTTATGTGTAATGTTTCCGTTTGGCCCTTATTATTGGACGTATCGGATGTTGAAATTACCCGACCCCTGGGGGGTCTTGTAATTTACATATTGATTCGATGGGTTCACTGATTGACGTGGGAATGTTCGGGAGCACGGGGTCTGTCTACGTGAGACCTGAATGCTTTGATCACTTATATGCCAGCTCTTCATGCTATTATATGTTGGAGTACAGCAGTGGTTCTCAAAGTGGGGTCTGGGGACCCCCAGGGGTCCTTGGGGGGGGTTCCAGAGGGTCCCCACCAGCACAATTTGTTAATGCAGCATCACGATCATTTTAACCGCTTTATCCATATTTTATATGTTGGCTATTAAATAAAATAGCAGATATACAAGCTCAGAGCACGTCGATTCGTGCCGCGCTGCGAGCTTGTACATCTGCTATTTTTGAACTTTTAAAAAAAAATCTTTTTTTTTTACACACATCTTCTCTGTTGGGGGTCCCTGGCACAAAACCTTTTCAGATGGGGGTCCACGGCCAAAAACATTTGGGGGTCCTTGACTTGCCAAGCTTGGACAACGAAAAATAACGAAATAATGATGGAAATATGACAGTTAATTTCATCCATGCAGTTGCTTTTCATACAGATGATGACTGGAGACAATTACCATGAAAAAAGGCGATTATCTCAAATAATTGCGATGGGGCGATTATGTCATAATTGTGACAGCGCCTATAACTCCAGCGGAGAGCGTTTTGAACCTCTCTCGCCCCTCTCTCTTAATGCGTCTCTGCACCATTATGCAAATAATCCATACAATAGAGCTTTAACCCTTTAAGACCGGGAACGCATCTGTGTCATTTCTTTGATTTCTTTGGGCTATACAAAAATAGCAGATATACAAGCTCATAGCGCGGCACCGAGTGCCGCGCTATGAGCTTGTAGATCTGCTATTTTTTGTAAAAACGTGAACAATTTGTGCAAGTCTTTGAATATATATGTTTTTTTAAAGCGAACATTTTTAACTCAAATCTTTGCTTCTGGGGGATTCTACAAATGTCTTCTAAATCCTAACAGTTGAACAGTTGACATTGCTATAACGTCAGTGGTTCTCAAACTTTTTTCATGTCATGGACCCCCAAAATGATATGTATTTGTCCGTGGACCCCCCCCCCATCTCAAAATATTGTGTTCCAGGGACCCGCAGAAACAAAGACTTGAGTTAAAATGTTATATATTGAAAGATTTGCACACATTTGCACACTTTTCCCCCCTCAGAAATAGCAGATCTACGAGCTCATAGCGCTGCACTCGGTGCACTCGGTGCACCACTATTTTTTAATAGCCAAATAAATCAGAAAATGACAACATGCGTTCCCGGTCTTAATGGGTTAAAAATAACGCATTCATACAGTATCCTGTCATTGTGAGTCAGACGACAGACAGACAGCCTCTCTACTATCGACGTGCCTCACCCAGAGCGTAATCAATCCTCTCTGCCATAACGCGGCGGCGGCACAGGGAATATTATCGGCTCTGTATCGGAGAAGACTCTGCCTGTGTATTCCCCTTCCATCCGGCCTTCAAGTGTGCCTTGCATTGCGATGCGCTGGGAGCTTGTAGACATGGCTATTTTTGAGTGGTGCCAGCCACTCCTACACTTGACCGTGTGTGTCTCTCCGTCCGTCCGTATGTTTGAGCACGGCCTCAACAGCTGCAGCTGATTGCAACACAAAGATGCAACCAGTTACACTAATTAACTCATCACAGGCACCACTCTCTTCACACTGGGTGTGATTTTTGCTATACTAGAGGTTCAGGGCGCTACGCGGCCCTCACACATATGTCCAGTGTTGCCAAGTCCGCTTATTACAATTTTTCCCCAAGGTTTTATTTGAAAACAGCCGATCTACAAGCTCACAAGGCGTCGCATCGCGACACGTTGTGAGCTTGTAGATCTGCTATTTTCAAATAGCTGATGTATTATGTTTAAAGTGCTCATGTGGCCCATTGTCGCCTCTTTTGGGCTTGTTTTCCTAGACCTGGTTGCTTGTTTCTCTCACAGAATCTGGCAACATGTCTGAGTCATAGTGTCGGGGGGGCCTTTGTCAGAGTACCTGTTGTACCTGTCTGTCTGTGTCCCTGGTGTGCCCATATATGGAGATGTCGGTTTCTGTCTGTCTGTCTGTGTGTCTCGTCCCTTTTATGCCCATATGGAGATATCTGTATCTGTCAGTCCTTTTATGCCCATATATGGAGATCTCTGATGTCATCAGTAGATGCCCATATACATTGGAATGGCCATATATGGGCGTAACTATCGGTTGGGATCAACGGTTCTGGACAACCGGATGTCCAACATACTCTTTTGAAGGATACCGTTTGAACGATGATGTCACAATGAGTCATCGGGTTTGTTTATGGTTATTATGACTGAGTGGTGGCCTTGGTTTGTTTATGGTTATGTTGCCAGAGTGATATATATCAGAGGTCTTCAACAGGGGGTCCGGGACCCCTAGGGGGTTCTCCGAGCTACTATAGGGGGTCCGCCAAATCTTTGTGTGATAGGATTTCTTTTTTTTTTACATTAACCACTTGAACCCTAGAATTCCTTTTCTGATAGGGAACATTAGCCGAAAATAGCAGATCTACAAGCTCTCAACGCCTCGCGCTGCGAGGCTTTGAGAGCTTGTAGATCGGCTATTTTTGGCAAAGAGGCTATAGGTGTAGAGGGAAAAAATAGCAGACTAACTAAAAAAATAACTTTAATCTGAAACACAATTTTATACAATATAGAGTAGGGGATCCCTCCTTCATCTCTCTCTCAGCTAGCGGGTCCTTGGCCTGAAAACGTTGAAGACCAGTGATATATATTATTGGATGCATGGTAAAACACTGCAGCAGCCATGAATGAGAGACAGACATATAGCCGTTCACAGCTGGCTGATAACGAGCAGGATGTTAACACAGTGGATGAGGAGCACACAGTCATGTCACCGTGGGGACAGGAGAGAGCAGATCAATGCAGTGGTGTAATTAAAACACTGTTTACATGTTTAACGTGGACGTGTTTCTCTTTACCCTGCACGGCTTCTCTGAAAGGAAGGAACGCAACAAGGCGATTGAGACGTACAGTGTACCGTGTGCCTTTTTCTGCTTGTCTGAATTCCCTCGTCTCACTCCCCCCCCCCCCCCCCCCAACCCCCCCCTCTCTCTTTCTCTCAATGCAATTCAATTCAATTCAATACAAATATGCTTTATTGGCATGACAAGCATTCCTATATTGCCAAAGCATTAATGGCATACAGTATGATGCAAAATGTATTCTCTCTCTCTCTCTCTCTCTCTCTCTCTCTCTCTCTCTCTCTCTCTCTCTCTCTCTCTCTCTCTCTCTCTCTCTCTCTCTCTCTCTCTCTCTCTCTCTCTCCTCCCTCGCTCTGAAGGACAAATGGTTTCATTCAATAGGAGGGACTGGAGGCAAGTCAAACTCTGCTGTGTGTGTGTGTGTGTGTGTGCGTGTGCATGTACTGTGTATGCGTGAGTGTGTGTGTGTGTGTGTGTGTGTGTGTGTGTGTGTGTGTGTGTGCAGGAGGACGCAGAGGGGGAATTGAAATCGACTGGCACTCAATGTCAAAATGTCAATGGGGATCAGCGTCACTCTGTAATGAGAAATGAAAGCCCCTTTAATAAGGCAGTCCAAATCGGAACCCGGCTCGAGCCAACAAACGAGTGCGTGCACGTGCGCGCACAAACAATCAAACAAACAAACACTCTCTCTCTCTCACACACACACACACACACACAGTCACACACGCGCACACACACACGCTCTCGCTCACAACGAGAGACCAAAGGCATGGCAGCGTGTGACTTCACAGGCGTGACCTTTGGGTGACACGCCTGTGCGAGCTGTGACTGTGTGTGTGCTGACATGCAAAACAAGGTTGGGTGGGGGGGGCAGTGTTGCCAGATTTTGTGAGAGAAATAAGCAGCCATGTCTAGGAAAACAAGCCCAAAAGAAGCAACTATAGGGCACTATACTGTATATATTGAAAATAGCCGATCTACAAGCTCACAACGTGTCGTGATGTGACGCGTTGTGAGCTTGTAGATCTGCCATTTTCAAAACATCCAGAAACCCAGAGTCGCTTATAATAAGCGGACATGGCAACACCTTGGGGGGAGGGTAATTGGCCAATCGCAGCCCCTGGTGGAGGTTAATTGAGGCGCCCCCGCTCTCTCTCTGAGGTTGGGGGGGAGAGTTTCAATTAACGCTGTGAAGGTTGCCGGGGAGACAAAGCCACGGGAATGCGCGGGGAGTTCGTTAATGGAGTAATTAGGCGCGGCGTTCAGGTGAAACGCTGAAGGACTGATTGCAATATAGGCTCTATTACGTACGCGCGCACGCACACATGCACGCACCAGTGGTGGAAAGTAACTAAGTACATTTACTCGAGCACTGTACTTAAGTACAATTTTGAGGTATGTTTATGCTATGGACGTTAGTTAAGGTGCTATTATTGGTAAATTCATAATGCAATTTTGCAAGTTTGGTTCCTGGGAGAGACACCAAATTTCTCTTTTATGGGGCTCGAGCGGAAAACATTTTGGAACCCCTTGCTCTACAAAGACTGTCCGCTTTCAGGGATATACTCAGTGGTGTAAAGTAACTAAGTACATTTACTCAAGTACTGTACTTAAGTATAATTTTGAGGTATTTGTACTTCACTGGAGTTTCCAATTTTCAGTACTTTTACTTCTACTCCTCTACATCTCAGAGTCAAATATTGTACTTTTACTCCACTACAATTATTTGAAAACCTTTAATTAACCACTTCAGCCCCATATACATTCCGGCCATTTGAAAATAGCCGATCTACAAGCTCACTGCGACGCATTGTGAGCTTGTTGATCTACTATTTTCAGACTTTTTTTTAGACTTGTGAACTTGTGAAATGGGACATTCTGCATAATGAGCACTTTCTACTTTTGGTACTTTTAACTACATTTTGATACCAATACCTTGTGCTTTTACTCAAGTCAATTTTGAATTCCGGACTTTTACTTGTAACAAAGTATACTTCTACATTGCAGTATTGATACTTTTACTTAAGTAAAACATTTGAGTACCTTTTCCACCACTAGATATACAGTACTGTAAGCATGCGCTCGTAAAAAAAAAGGTGCATTTCTTGATGGTGATGGCGATGTAACATTATTGAAACCCAGCCATCTAGTAATGGAGGTGATGTGGGCCTCGTCTATACTCTAAATGGAGTCAGAGGTTGCCTTCTGCAAGGAGATGGAATTGTATTTCATGCGCTAAGTAAGAGCCGCGGCCATAAAGAGTTATGTATGTACAATTCCTCTTTTATGTGTCGACAGTTGGAGGGGCTTTCCAATGCTTTAACCCATTAAGACCGGGAACGCATCTGTGTTATTCTTTGACTATTAAAATAGCAGATATACAAGCTCATAGCACGGCATATGAGCTTGTAGATCTGCTGTTTTAGAGAAATCGTGTAATTTTTTTGCAAATCTTTGAATATATATATATTTTAAAGTGAACATTTGTTACTCAAATATTTGCTTCTGGGGGGATTCTACAAATGTCTTCTAAATCCTAACATTTTTATTTTTTTAACGTATGTTGCTATAATATCAGTGGTTCTCAAACTTTTCCATGTCACTTTTCCATGTATTTGTCCGCGGACCCCCCATCTGAAAACATTTTGTTCCAGGGACCCCCCAGGAGCAAAGATTTGAGTTAAAAAATGTCTTTAAAAATATATATATTCAAATATTTGCACTTTTTATATTTTTTTTTTCAAAAATAGCAGATCTACAATCTCATAGCGCGGCACTCGGTGCCGCGCTATGAGCTTGTAGATCTGCTATTTTTGAATAGCCCAAAGCGTAAGATAATGGTTAAAGTGGTTACACAGATGCGTTCCCGGTCAGAATGGGTTAAAGAGCGATGGGGGGACGAGGGGGGGGGCGTGGGGGTTGCCACAGGAATCATCATTGACTGCTTTTGCAGTTGGATGATGCGGCAGAGACGCTATTCGTCATGGTCCTCGCCAGGCCAATCATGTCCGTCCCCAGAGGGGGAAAATGGCTCCCCGAAGGGCCAAAAAGCACTTACAGACAGGAGGGGGGCCGGGGGCCGATTAGGGCTTCATTTTATAGCACTATACTATTCCTATGGTGGTGTGGCGGGAAAAACCCCACCGACTGGATTTACCGCGCCCAGGGGGACGTATACGGGAATATAAACTGGAGTCTATATGACAGCTGAGGGAAGTAATGAAACACCCCGCCGTCCGTTCCTCAGGAGAGACACAAATCCACACAGGTATTTCCCAAAGCGCCCCGGAGCCCCTCACGGATCACACTGGCTCAGGAGAGAGAGAGAGAGAGAGAGGGACAGTCGCTGTGTGATGGAGGGTTCTCCCACAAACCACAGGTTGAATTTCACTGTTGCTGTCTGGTTGGAAACCGTATATGTGCAAAACTGCTACTTTTCAGGAAAAGAAAAGGGGGAAAAAACTATTCCAATGGATTCCAATGTACTTAATATTTAGGCCAGAGGACTCAAAAGAGAAATTAGATTTTTGTCTTCCCTGGACCCACACTAGTTTTCACAACGCGTTGTGAGCTTGTAGCTCTGATATTTTCACGACTTCTAACTTTTTTTTTTAAATGTATTTTTAATGGAATTTAGATTTTGTTATTATGAATGATTGTGGAAAGAAACAGAAAAAAAAATTGAAAATCTTTTGAAATATATACATTTTTATAAATGAGAAGTAAAAAAAAAGGTATATTTACTACTACATAAAAATGGGTCCCCAGACCCACAAATGGGTCCCGACCCACTGTTTGGGAACCACTGATTTAGGCACACACTCTTGTTTATACTTTTCCATTGGTTCAGTATTATAAAACCCACAGAATGAATTGAGCACTTTCACTTCCTAAAATAGCAGAAATAGAAGATGTACTGTATGGGTATGTGGGTTGTGAGCTCCATGCTTCTGCTTTTGACCCCCCCCCCCCCTTTTGCACATTCACAGTACAGTACGGCAGACTGCTTATTTTAATTGACAACAATCCTGTGTAGGACTACTACTAGCTGGCTGTATACCGGCGTATCCCTATCATGGAAGGGGTTCACGTTTCACGCTTTGGCAAAGGCGACCGGCGACGCTCAGCAGTGCAAAACGATACCATGAAATGCTCACCGCCCGCCCGGCATGGCGGTGGTGGGTTCTCCATAACGTGGAGCGCATAGTGAAAGGGATGAATACAAAAGCTAAAGGAGAAATTAATCCATTAAGACCTGGGAACGCATCTCTGTGTCATTTTTAGATTTATTTGGCTATTCAAAAATAGCAGATCTACAAGCTCGTAGCGCTTGTAGATCTGCTATTTTTGAAAAATCTTGAAAATTTGTGCAAATCTATGATATATATATATATATATATATATATATATATATATATATATATATATATATATATATATATTTTTTTTTTTTTTTTTTTTAAGGGAACATTTTTGTCTAAAATCTTTGCTTCTTGGGGGTCCCTGGAACAACATATTTTCAGATGGGGGGGTCCGTGGCCAAATACATATAGTTTTGGGGGTTCTTGACATTAAAAGGTTTGAGAACCACTGATTATAGAAACATACGTTTTTTTTTCGTTAGGATTTAAAAGACATTTGTAAATGTGTTCCCGGATTAAATGGATTAAATGACGCTTCTCTAGACCAAAGCTCCCCGCATCCCGGGGGTGCTGGGGGGGCTAGGTACCTGGGCAAATGTCCAACCATCCATGCGTGTGCGTGTACAGGTGGGTGAGCAGACACACTGAAATTAGGCATCCGTGGGGAGAGAGGGGGTTTAGATTATGTCTGCTGGTGTTGTTTTTTATTTCTTTCTGCACCACCTGAGACACAGAGACACTGAACTGAAAGAGAAAGCATTCATTGAGGAAGGTGTCTGTCTGTCTGTGAGCACCATGTTGGAAATGATGATGAGGTTAGTGCACCGTGTTGCCGTAGCAAAAGTTCCAGTTTCATCATTCTGGTTATGCCTCAGTGATTCTCAGCCTTTTCAATTTCGAGGTGAAGTCAAAACGTAACCCTGGAACAGGTCCCTTGGGTTCTCAGAGTTGCAGACTAGTAGGAAATCTATTTGGTTCTCAAACTTTATCACGTCAAGGACCGCCAAATTGATTGACAATTAATTCCCACGGACCCCCATCTGAAAACATAATGTACCAAGGATCCCCCAATACAAGATTTGTATTAAATGTTCAAAGTTTTTCAGATTCTTTTTTTAACCCATTAAGACCTGAGGCGATTCTGAGGCGATTTTTCTAAATCCTAAAAGTAGAAAAAAAAAATCCAAAACATTTTTTTCAAGATTAAAAAAAAATAGCAGATCTACAAGCTCATAGCGCGGCACTCGGTGCCGCGCTATGAGCTTGTAGATCTGCTATTAAAAAAAAGTCTTGAACGTATACGAGCTTGGACTTATGAGCTTGTATATCTGCTATTTTTGAATAGCCAAAGAAATCTAAAGTGACACAGATGCGTTCCAGGTCTTATGGCCGATGCAACAATGCGACGCAACTCAAGGAGTTAAACTATGTTTTCTTGTATTTTAATGACAGGAATTATTCTAGGTTAGTTTTGCGTTTGGGTGTAGAGGGAGTCTGCAGTCTGTCTGGCCTGGAAAGCAGCAGCTCTGACATAATTGTAGCTAAAGCAAAAAGAATAGCGCCAAAACCTTAACCGTAAGAGAACTGTGCCTAACCAAATAATAGCCATGCCGTTATTATCGACCCTGGCAGCTTGCGTCCAATGTGGTCCACGTTTCACAGTTGACATTGAACAAACATTGGCACGCATGCTCTTCAGTGATGGAAAGTAACTAAGTACATATTTAGTCAAGTACGGTAGCCTACTTATAAGTACAAATCTGAGGATTGTTTTCCTTAACAGGAGTATTTAAAATTTTCAATACTTTTACTTCTACTCCACTACATCTCGAAGGAAAATATTGTACTTTTTACTCCCCTACAATTATTTAAAAACTTTAGTTACTAGTTACTTTGTAGATTATTACAAAACATGCATTAACCAATTCATCCCTAAATACTTCGGCTATTTGAAAATAGCCGATCTACAAGCTCACAACTCGTCGCTTTGCGACGCGTTGTGAGCTTGTAGATCTGCTATTTTCAAAAGATTTGTATGCATTTTGAACACTTGAACACTCTGCATAATGGGTAATTTTACTTTTGTTGCTTTAAGTATATTTTGATGCCAATACTTTTGTACTTTTACCCAAGTACATTTTGAATAGGCCTACAGGACTTTTAACTTGTAACAGAGTATTTCTACATTGCAGTATTGATACTTTTTACTTAAGTAAAACATGTGAGCACTTCTTCCATCACTGTCCACATAATTTCACAGTTGACTTTGAAGAAACATTGGCTTGCAGCTTTTTAGAAATAAAGCCATGACTTGAATTAAGCTCGTGGAATTTTTCCACACCATCATTCTTCCAAAAAACAAGTCCTCGTAGACCTACTTACTAACATGTTGTTTGTCCTTGGCTTGGCAGTATACACACCATATTGACATAACGTTGCTGTCAGCAGAAACCTTGTATCTCCATATTTCAGCTTTTTTATTGTATTAATGCCGTGCTTCGTCATACTAATATACAGTGTGACACAAAAATAGCAAAAATAGCTGATCTACATAGCGTGTCTGCTATTTGATATGCAAGATCTGCTAATTGTGCTGTATTTGATTATTTTTGTTTAAGTGAAAGTGGCTAAGCGTTTTATAAATATTGAACCAATGAAAAGTTTTAACAAGAGCTGGTGACTATATAATAACTGCATTGGATCCATTGGAACATTTCCTTGAAAAGTAACCAGTGTTGCCATGTCTGCTTATTATAAGCGACTTTGGGCTTGTTGTGTTAAGTCGCTTTTAAATATTGGTGGTGGCGGGTTGCAGTTTTTTGGGCTCGTTTCTAAAGTGCAGTTGCTTATTTGGGCTTAATTGTTTCCTAAATATTGTCTAAATTATTTGGGCTTGTTTCCTAAATATTGTCTAAAATCAGTGGTTCTTAAACATTTTCATGGCAAGGACCCCCAGATTAATAAGTATTTGTCTACAGACACCCCTTTGGAAATAAATTGTCAAGATTTGTGTTGTTAAAATGCTTGAATATTCCAAAACGACACATTGTTATTTTATTATATTTTTTCTCGCAGATCTACAAGCTCGCGGCGCAGCGCGCTGTGAACTTGTAGTACGGCTATTTTCTAATAGCCGTAGCCATATAGTCGCTTCTTTTGGGCTTGTTTTCATAGACCTGGTTGCTTATGTCTCTCGCAACATCTGGCAACGCTCCAAGTAACCGTTTTGGACATACAAGGTTTCCAGCTGTCAGTGGCAACATTGACACCAGTCCACGAACACAGAGAAACATGTTGTTTTATCTACGGGTAATTCCCAGCCTAAAAAGACCTTGGCCGGGGGGCTACACGCTATCATCTCCCAACACATCACAAGGTCGGCCAGTGATGGAAGAAGTATCTCACATGTTTTACTTAAGTAAAAGTATCAATACCCTATTGTAGAAAGTCCGGTATTCAAAATCTACAAAAGTATTGGCGTCAAAATATACTTAAAGGAGGAGTTCACCCAAAAAAAAATCTTATTTTCTATCAATTGCACACCCCATGAAGCCTTGAATTCATGGATTTATTTTTGTTTTTGTGGCATTCCTAAGCCAATAATTTGATGACCGGGTGTGTATCCGGTAGGAGACACAAATAATCTACTTTGTGTCTCCTAGCCGGTAGGAGACGGGAATCAAATTATTGGCTTAGGAATGCCACAAAAACAAAAATAAATCAATGGATTCAAGGTTTCATGGGGTGTGCAATTGATAGAAAATAAGTAATTTTTTGGGTGAACTACTAACCAAAAGTTAAAGTAGTCATTATGCAGAAAGTCCCTTTCCACAAGTTTTCAAATGTATGAAAATACTTTGAAAATAGCAGATCTACAAGTTCACATGTGTCCCAAAGTGACGTGTTGTGAGCTTGTAGATCAGCTATTTTCAAATTGCCAAAGTAAATACACACATATATAGGTCTGAAGTGGTTTCATAATAATACAAATCTAAAAGTGGAAAACTAACTAAACTTTTCAAATAGCCTAATTGTAGTGGAGTTAAAGTGCAATATTTGCCTTTGAGATGTAATGGAGTAGAAGTAAAATGAAAATTGGAAATGCTCCAATAAAGTAAAAAAAATACCTCAGAATTGTACTTAATTACAGAAGCCTACTTGAGTAAATGTACTTAGTTACTTTCCACCACTGAAGGTCGCACACACACACAGTCAGGACCAACCGCCATCATGGCCGTGATTCCACTCACTCCGTGCCAGTCAACAGAACAGCAGCTACGGCCAAATAAGGCAAATAATCAAGTCGTGTGTTTGGATCCAGTCTCTCCAGCCAGCCAGCCAGTCAGCCCACTGGCACACACACACACCACAGTCCACCAGATCACACCCATCAACATCAACAATATGCTCCCTTTTAGGCACGTGCACATATAGAGACATCAAAGAGGGCTTGAGCCCCCTGCCCTTTGACTCGTATGTAAAAAAAACTGTCCCTCTCCGACCATGAATGCAGCGTTTATCATGGTAAATGCCCCTCTACCCGAAGGCAGCATTCAGGAGAATTTCCTTTTTTCTGAACACTGCTGAACTTGAATTCAGCATTTTATGTTGAAGGAATGTGCACTCTGTGTAGACATCCATGTTGTACGCCGTATCTCCCAGTAGCTAAAGAGTGTGGGGTCGTGCACCAAAAATAGCTGATCTACAAGCTGTCAACGCGCTGAGAGCTTGTAGATCAGCTATTTTCAATTATTTTTTTGCCAAAAGTGCCCTTTAGGAAATGTCAGCCCTCTAGCATTCTCTGCACGTCCCTGCTCCCTTTGTCTGTCTCTCTGTAACTCTCTGTCTCTCTCTCTGTCTCTCTCTCTCTCAGTAAGCCAGGGGAAGGCTAGAGGACAGATTAAGCCTGTTAATGATGACCAGTCTATTGAGATCTATGGGACTACAGTGCAACGGAGGGCGACCCCGCCTCCCCCCTCCTCTCCCCAATTCCCTTTTTTCTCTCTGCATGAAAACGGTCCTACCCCCCCCCCCCCCCCCCCCCGCAACCAGTGGTGGAAAAAGTACTCCAATTTTGTACTTAAGTAAAAGTATCAATAATGCTATTTAGAAATACTCTGTTACAAGTAGAAGTCCGGAATTCAAAATTGACTTGAGTAAAAGTACATACGTATTGGTATAAAAATGTACTTGAAGTACCAAAGTAGAAAGTACTCATTATGTAGAATGTCCCATTTCACAAGTTTTCAAATGTATACAAATCTTTTGAAAATAGCAGATCTACAAGCTCACAATGCGTCGCATTGTGAGCTTGTAGATCGTCTATTTTCAAATGGCCGAAATGTATACAGAGCTGAATGTATCTTTTGTAATAAAAATCAAAATCTACAAAGTAATAACTCAAGTTGTCAAATAATTGATAAAAGAGTAAAAGTATAATATTTGCCTCTGAGATGTAGTGGAGTAGCAGTACAAGTACTGCAAATTGGAAATGAATACTCCGGTAAAGTAAAAAATACCTAAAAAATTGTACTTTAGTACAGTACTTGAGTAAATGTACTTAGTTACTTTACACCACTGCCCGCAACCTCCACCTGGCTCCAGGGTCTAGCTTGTCTCCTCCATAGATCACAGAGATGTCCTCCAGATTAGCCAGAGGAGGGGGGGAAGAGGGGTGGAGGGGGTGAACTGCGTCCAGAGCGGGCCGCTTCGGCGCTGGAATAACTCTCGCTGATAGCTCTCTCTGTCTAGAACACGTTGAGTTAAACACAGTGGCACGTTGTTTAGGGAGAAAAAAGGATTAATCAAACATTAGCGCAGCTAAGGCGACAACCGGCCATTAACAGTGTTGTTGTTGTTGTTTGGGTTTGTTTCTTCTGTCTCCTTGGAACGAGAGAACCAGATACGTTTCTGTTTTGTTTGCTGAAGAGATTTGAAGCGTTCCAAAAAAACATATAAATCCCTTGGGGGGGATGAGGGGGAGGGTGGGTGGATTGTGGTTTGCTGGGTCTTGTCTTTCTTATCTGCCCTTGCTGCTTATGTTTCCATCGCCCCTGAATCCCCCCCCCCAAATGTGGACACACACATACACACGCACTGACACACACATACACACAATGACACGCACGCACGCACACACACTGCGGCTGTCATTATCTTCCCATCCCCACTAGTTGCAGGTGTGTGTGAGAGTTAATGTGCAGCAGCTTGAGACCAGCAAGCCAGTGGTTCTCTGGACTGGTAGGAATCTCTCTGTCTGACAGTCAGCCAGCCAGTCAGTGTGCGTGCGTGCGTGCGTGCGTGCGTGCGTGCGTGCGTGCGTGCGTGCGTGCGTGCGTGCGTGCGTGCGTGCGTGCGTGCGTGCGTGCGTGCGTGCGTGCGTGCGTGCGTGCGTGCGTGCGTGCGTGCGTGCGTGTTGCGTACGTGCGAGCCCTGACTGTGCAGCCAGTGTGCAAGCAGTGTGCCACACTGATATACAAGCATTGTATGTCTTGTATCTCACATGGTTCATCTTTTCGTGTGACTTGTTGTGAGGAGCTTGTGACTAGATAATATCTATATTTTTACCAGGAGTACCTTCAGTATACTTTTGAGGCTGATCACTGCCGGAATGGCTTAGGCATAGTTGTACTGAGGTCACGTTTAGGAATACCTTGATCCGGTGTGAGCGTATTTTGGGGCGAGCGTTCATGTATTCGCCGCAATAGCTGACCGCATACGTGCGGCACCTTGATTGTATTTTGACAGAAACCTGTGTTGCATATTATCCTTTCCCCCTCTCTGCCTCGCTGTGTAAATAATGCAATAACTGACTTAAAATAATCTTTGAAGATGAGAAACTGAGTGTGTTGATGGAGCAAATTGTGATAAAGTTGAATGTATCTAATTATTCCTTTTTCTCTTTTTCTTCTTGGTGCCGTTACCTCAACTGTGAAAATCTACACAGGTAATCAAAACATTTATTTTTCTACTGTAGCTTGGTTTTACTTTGGTGATTTGAATTCTCCCTCTTCCAAGCGAGGTTAACACAATTTCCGACAGAGTGCTTTAGCATTTTTGTTGTAAGTTATTCATATTCATGCGATTTCATAATAAGCATTGTTGAGCCTGGCGCGCCATGTTTGTTCGACTTGATGATACTTGAGACCACCTACGTTCAACACACACTCACAGTCCATGGATAGCGTGGACTGGACACACACGCACACACACATTCCATGGTAGCGCGTGTGCACTTATGCTGTACACGCACACACGCACGCACACACACACACACACACACACACACACACACACACACACATACACGTACACGTACACACACACACACACACACACACACACATACACATACACACGCACACACACATTCCATGGTAGCGCGTGTGCACTTATGCTGTACACGCACACACGCACGCACACACACACACACACACACACACACACACACACATACACACACACACACACACGCACACATACACATACACATACACATACACATACACATACACACACACACACACACACACACAGGTGTGAATAGCGTTGGAATAATAAGGACTCAGGGCTCTCTAAGCACTGTGGCCCATGCACAGCTTAATGACTAAGGCTCACCAATAAGAAGCAATTACAGCTGCTTTTGACCCCAGCCTCGCTCTCGCTCTCTCTCGCTCTCTCTCTCTCTCTCTCTCCCTCTCCCTCTCTCACGTTTGCCCTCTCTCTCATCTCTCTCTCTCCCTCTACTGCAGTGATGGAAGAAGTACTGTTTTTACACGAGTGAAAGTACAACAGTATTGGCATCAACATATGCTAAAAGTACTAAAGTCTAAAATGTATGAAAATCCTTTGAAAATAGCAGATCTACAAGCTCACAACGTGTCGTCGCGACGCGTTGTGAGCTTGTAGATCTGATATTTTCATTTTGCCAAAGTATTTACATATTATCTGAAGTGGTTTTGTATTATGATCAAAATCTACAAAGTAACTAGTGCCTAAAGTTTTATATAATTATAGCGGAAGTAAAAAGTACAATACTTGAGTATAAGTTACTTTCCACCCCTGCTCCTCTCCCTCTCTCTCTATCTCTCTCTCTCTCTATCTCTCTCTCTCTCTCGCCCTCTCTCTCGCCCTCTCTCTCATCTCTCTCCCTCTACTATCCAGTGATGGAAGAAGTACTCCATTGTTTTTACTCAAGTAAAAGTATCCCTCTCTAGCCTTTCAGTAGTGTTGTCTGATCATCGTCACCCCGCACTTCTTCCCACTAACGTAAGACTTTCCATTTATCCAATTCACTAAACAGTCAATCAGACCCCCCCCCACCCCCCACCCCCCCCCCCCCCCACACACACACGTACACTGTACGCACTTTTTGTCTTTTACCCTCCTGTTTTTTATTTTTTGCCGAATCAGCTCATCCTCCTCACTTCGTTCAAGCATAAGAAAGGAGGAAATTCAATAATTCAGATAAAAGTTGGGTTGTGCGATGCCGATAGAAAATGCTAGCCCAGCAGTCCTTCTTCCTCCTCCTCCTCATCCTCCTCCGCACGCCTTTCTTTCCGCCAGTCCTGAAGTCGAGGAGGCGATGATGCTTTTAAGTTTTAACACCAGCCGTTCATGGGGGGGAGAGAAAACGCTTTTATCCCAAAGAGTCTCACATTATGGCGGGTGTGTACAGTTTAGCCAGGGCGGTCTCCGTATAGGTTTGAACCCCAAATGCTTTGGTATACGTTATACATACCACCAACTATATAATATAAATATTAGTCGCATTTTTTGGGGGCTTGTTTCTAAAGTGTAGTTGCTTATTTGGGCTCGTTTCGAAACGAGCCCAAATAAGCAACTACACTTTAGAAACAAGCCCAAAAAAACGCAACTAATATTTACAAGCAACTTAACAGAAAAACAAGCCCAAAGTCACTTATAATAAGCAGACCTGGCAACACTGTCTGTTTCCATATTGCTTCTGTACTCTGCGCCTTCCTCGGTCACTCCATCCACCTGCACGTCCTCTCTCACCGCTCATCCCTCAACTTTGGCCTTCCTCTTCTCCTCTTGCCTCGCAACTCCATCTTCAGCATCTTTCTCCCAATATATGCCTCATCCCTCCTTTTCACTTGTCCAAAAAAACATCTCTGGGCATGGTCTCACAACCACCTATGGGTCTGTAACTCTGAGAGCGTGTAAATGGAACCAAATGGACCCTTACAAGTCCCATTTTGTTCCATTTGCATACACTCTCAGAGGATATTTTGCAGTGCAGATTGAGAGTCACTGCATTATACCATCCAACGTGATCTCCACTCGAAGCACGTATACGTGTCCGACTTAAAGTCCCTGTCCACGTGTACCCTGGTGTGCTTTAAATTTGCGGAAATAAAATCATCTCTGTTCAATAAATGTACATGTCAAGTATTTCTCTAACCCCAAAGAAAGTCCCTAAAGGAGTTGTACCGGTACCTTTTTTTTGCTCCATGCGGCTTTCGCCTTCACTTAGTAATCCATATCCTTATGAATTATGCATAATGTGTGATCCTCAACAATTTGGTTTTCCAATGAGTATCCACAGGGAACATCCACGCATAAACATCCATGTATAAATAAAGCACTGCGACCAAAACAACAAACAGTCACTTAACCCATTAAGGCCTGAGGCCGACTCTACAAATGCCTTCTAAATCCGTACTTCTCAAACTGTTTTGTAATTCAAAATGATTCAACATTTCTCAACACTTTCAAGAATTAAAAGAAAATATCAAAAATCGCAGATGTTCATGTATATTTTTTAATATTTTTTTGAAACGCCGAACAATGTCGTGGGTCCTTGAGGACTGTTTCTAAACACCAAGGTCCGGGGACCACCAGGGCCCCAAAATCACAGCTTTAGATTCAGAATCATCCATATTGTCCTGTCACAGGTTTAAACAGGTGTAAAGTTGGTGGGGAAATACAAATCATCATAATTTGGAGTTTTCGTGAGAAGAGAAAGGATAGAGGTAAAGTAGAACAGGTGAGGTTAGAACATACATAAAAAGGAAGGAACGCCAAAAAAAAATAGTTACTCCAGTGCGTCCCCTACAGATCTGGTCAATGGACTTTCTTTATTGACCCGATTTATTCTTCCGGGGAAATATTTTATTTTCTGGGCAAAACGTGTATTTAGACATAAGGTCAGAGTGTTCCCACAAGAAAGGTAGGCTTTCAACATCTTAAAACCATCTTTGTTTTGGTGAGTAGCTAAAGTGTATTTTATTTTTTTTACTAAAGACGAGAGGCTGCACAGCCTGCGCTACCACGGGTCTGCGGGCAACGGTGTGAAAGTACCATAGCGTTAAGGAGAACTCCTGACGCTATGGACCAGAGCTAGCACAATACATACTGTACCATGCGGCCCTGAGGCGAGGTTAAAGTAGCAGCAGGTACCGCAGGCACCGTGATATTAATGTGCAGTTCAATGGACCAGTTAAACCTCAGTGGCCGGTACCCCGTCGTGCCTCGTAGAGTTCACGGCGTCCCTCGTTCCCGTCAGGCGCACGAGCGCCGAACACAGCAGAGGCAGCGTGGCCGTGACGCCCACGTACGCCCAGTAGGGGACGGGCGGCGTGCTGCCCAGCGGGCACAGCGCCAGGCCGCGCCGGGCGCCGTCCCGCACGTGGTGCGTCGCCATGGCCACGAACAGCATCCACGGCAGCGAGGAGTAGCGCCACGAGACGTCTTTGAGGCGCGCGAGCCACGTCAGTAAACAGAGAGAGAGACACAGGACTGGGATGAGCGAGGAACAGTGGAGGGGAGGTCGGCGGGGGGAGAGAGACGGCCGCCTCGAGGGACAGAGATCCGGCCATGTAGAAGTGGTCCACGTCTATGAGCGACGCCATCAGCCCGGCCAATAGAATCTCACACAGGTCGCGCGTTTTCTTCGCGGGAAACCCGATCACGACGGCCCACGACCACAGGCCCACCAGTCCGTGCGTGGCGTTGTCCAGCCCCGCCCTCAGCCAAAGGCGACGCCGGACGGTCGACAGCTGGAGGGCGCGGTCGGCCGCCACGCAGAACAGCGCCAGCCCCGCGCACGCCAGAAGGGAGGCGGAGCTAAATGTCTGTTGTAGGAGGGTATTGTGAGCTTTCGCCGCTGCAAGGCTGAGCTGGAAGGGGACGGACTCTGGCGCCCTGCCTTTGAATCCCGCCCCTGATAAAGCGGGGGAGGCATGGGAGGAGTCTAGCTCGTAGTAGACCCCTCGCATGTTGACGGGCGGGCCGTAGGGTCCAATCGTCACCTGTGGAGGATCAGAAGGAGGCGGGTGGACCTACTTCACAGTAGACCTCCTTCCTCGTCATGCCAAGAGCGTACTGTAGTGGTACGGTAGAGGGCTGGAACCCAAACCTTTAGGGAGAGTCATGTGACCTACGCGTGACGTAATGCTATCGTCGTTTGGCGTCGAGGACACACACTTCGGTGTGTAAACAGGAAATGCCCTGTTTTGGGCATTTTCAGTTTTTCATCACTTCACCTGATGACACGCTCAGGTGAGTTTCAGTGATGTCATAATTCCATTGGCATAATTCCTAACTGGCTAGAATAATTAATTCACTGCCTTCAGTGGACACCCCTGCACACTGATAAGCAGACAATGTGCAGCTTACTTTTCATGACTTTGAATATAAGCTTTTAAAAATCAATCTAATTTGGCTGGGTGGTTTATAACCCTGGCCAGAAATACTTTCAGATGGGGGTCCGCAACCAAATGCATATTAATTTGGGGGTCCTTGACATGAAAGTTTGAGAACCACTGGTGTAGACAGCGTTCTGTCTTTCGGGTGGCTCGGTTGCCATCGTTGTCACAGTTTTGACCAGTAACGGTCAGAGAGAGAGAGAGAGAGAGAGGTTTAATGAGCATGTTTTATGTCCCCAGCAGCGACAGCTCTCTCTGCGTTGGCTAGTAAACACAGCGAGACACAAAGTAGTGCCATACTTCTTTCTAACAGCTTTAACGTAGCAATAACCGTCAAGTTCAATCTGCTCCGCCACAAACAGAAAATAGCAGAGAGAGAGAGAGAGAGAGAGAGAGAGAGAGAGAGAGAGAGAGAGAGAGAGAGAGAGAGAGAGAGAGAGAGAGAGAGAGAGAGAGAGAGAGAGAGAACAAGATATGAAGATAGTTGCTCTGCAGTTTTACGATGTTAGTCATCATTGCGTCAGCTTTCAGTTTGTTTTAAGGACACGAGAAACGGTTGAGGCATCTTAACTAAACACAAGTCAGAAAGAGGCAGAGACGCAGAGAGAGAGGAGGTCGCAGCAACGGTTGAGTCAACCGTAAAAGCCGTAAAAACAGAACATGACTAACATCCTCGCTTGAATGTTTGAACAACTCACTGACCGTTTAGTTTGACACTACACAGCAGGGTGTCATCAGAGAGAGAGAGAGAGAGAGAGAGAGAGAGAGAGAGAGAGAGAGAGAGAGAGAGAGAGAGAGAGAGAGAGAGAGAGAGAGAGAGAGAGAGAGAGAGAGAGAGAGAGAGAGAGAGAGAGAGAGAGAGAGAGAGAGAGAGAGAGAGAGAGAGAGAGAGAGGGGGGGGGGCTGGTCTGAAGTTGAGTCAGCGATTCCCATATAATTGGCAAAACAATTAAGATTTTCATGACAATACAACATTAATATAAAAATTGTTATAGAAACCCCTTAGGTTAATAAGTATAAGTCATATAGGGGAGGACGTGGAAACATGGTCGCCATTCAAAACCCACTGGAAAGCAAGTCCCAGATACAACTCACAACTGTAATATATTGATACGAATATTATGATCAATGGTGTCAAATCCTGCATGCACTCAAGTCCTACAAAACAAGTTTGAACCAAACCAATGCCAGCAAAAGTTTTCAATCTGGGAGGGTTATTGTGGGGCTGACGAAATCCAGACTGAAACATGTTCTAGCTCTATTAGTGTCTTTTCACGGCTGCCAAGAAGAAGTTGTAGCGAAACTGTCTTCATTGTCTTTTTTTAAAAACTGCGGATATTCTCACTGGTCCAATGGAGATGGCCCGATTTAGCACATGGCGCTACAGTATCTAGTAGATCTACAATCTCACAACGCGCCGCATGGCGAGTTGGCGACCCTTTGCGAGCTTGTACATCGGCTATTATTTCAAACAGCCAATGTATATAAGGTTAGAGTGGTTCAGCTAATGTTGCTGGGGACCCCCTGGAAACCCCTTCAAGGACCCCTGGGGGTCTGTATGCCAGAAAACACTGGCATACAGACAGCTTGAGTTTATAGTTAAAGAGGTTCAGTACATAACCACACAGAAGAATATATGGTAATGGGGCAGCATTTAAATGCTTATTAGAAACAACAGATACTCCCCCCACCGCGACCAATTTGTCTGGGCTGAATAAAACACTCTTTAAAATACAGTTGACTCTGCTTCTTCTTCTCTCTCCAAACAACAGAGAGAGAGAGAGAGAGACGGAGAGAGAGAGAGGGGAGAGAGGGAGAGAAGGGGAGAATGGGAGAGAGAGAGAGAGATATGAACATCTTCGCTCCTGCTCAGGAGTTTTAAACTTCTTAGTAAGCACTGTCGACATTGGCTGGCTGCAAGGAGGGTGGGAGAGGGAGGAAGAGAGAGAGGGGGAGGGAGGGAGGGAGGGAGGGAGAGAGAGAGGGGGGTCAGGTATACAAAGATTCAGAGAGAGAGAGAGAGAGAGAGAGAGAGAGATGAACACCTTAGCTCATGCTCGGTAAACTTGGCTGGCTGTAAGGAGGGAGGGAGGGAGAGGTAGAGAGAGAGAGAGAGAAAGCAATCGAGGGAGGGGGGCGGTCAGGTATACAAAGATTCAGAGAGAGAGAGAGAGAGAGAGAGAGAGAGAGGAGAGATACAAAGAGAGGTGGGGGGTATAAGATTCAGAGAAAGAAAGAGAGAGAGGAGATGCAGTGTCCTCCTCTGACCCAGTGAGCTATATATGGAAATAAGCAGACAGTGATATGTGAGGGTTTAGCACAGAGAGCAGGCCAGGCCCCAGCTAGCTAGCTCTCCCACAAACACACCACCCAGGGTTGCCATGTCCGCTTATTATAAGCCACTTTGGGCTTCTTGTTTCTGTAAAGTGCTGGTAAATATTAATTGGTAGTTGCGCTTGCGGGTTGCGGTTTTTTGGGGGTTTGTTTCTAATGTGTAGTTGCTTATTTGGGCTTGTTTCAAAACATGTTTGTGTTATTATTTAAACCAGTGGTTCTCAAACATTTTCATGTCATGGACCCCCAAATTAATTTATCCCTGCCTATCCCCATCTGAAAATGTGTTTTTTTTGCCAGGGAGCCCCGTAACAGATTTGTGTTGTTAGAATGTTTCAAAAACCTTCCAAATCTTCCATATTTTATTTCTACAAGCTCACAACGTGTCGCATCGCAACGCGTTTTGAGCTTCACAGTAGCCTATAGGTTTAAAGTGCTCATGTGGCCTATAAGTCACTTTGTTTGGGCTTGTTTTCCTAGCTGCTTATTTCTCTCATAAAATATGGCAACACAGCACACACATACACACACGCACACGCACACGCACACACACCATGTCGCACACCGCAGTGTAGCCCTGTTTGTGTCCCCTAAAGCGACTATACCAACGCAAGGTGATCGCAATAATTAGCCGCGCCCTCTCCGCTTGGAGGTGTGCTAATTATCCAAAGAGTAGCGCTGGGTTGGAACGCAAACATGGAACACGCTAATGAGGTACTTTTACTTTACTTCAGTATGTAAAGTTTTCGATACTTTATACTTGTTCTCCACTACTATCTATCTCAGAGGCAAATATTGTACTTTTTTACTCCATTACAATTATTTTGACAGCCTTATAGTCACTTTGCAGATTACAAAACATAATAAGCCCTTACTTGAGCTATTTCTTAAAAACTTAAAAAGTCAAATTCTGAAAAGTTTTACTTCTTTTGCTTTGGTGCTACATGCCAATACTTTTGACAGAATATTCTGATATTGATACTTTTACTTAAGTAAAAATATCTGAGTAGTTCTTCCACTGCTGCGTAGCGGCGTAGGAGTGACATTGTTAGAAGTTGTATAGGACAGGAGAGAGAAAGAGTGTTGAACTTATCGAAAGGTTGAAATGTTGGTATAGCGGCCACAACTCGATTTGCATAATACCGCCACAGCGCTCGCGTTTTGGAAGAGATCCCGGTGGTTTCTGTCCGTGATGTGAGTGCATGGAGGTGGACTTCTGTGTGTGTGTGTGTGTGTGTGTGTGTGTGTGTGTGTGTGTGTGTGTGTGTGTGTGTGTGTGTGTGTGTGTGTGTGTGTGTGTGTGTGTGTGTGTGTGTGTGTGTGTGTGTGTGTGTGTGTCATCGTAACGGTAACAACTTGAACTTTTGCATCCTCTCGCGCAGGACTCCTGTCCGCCCACACACACCAAAATCCTGATTTATGCACTGCCTACTGTTAGTCGAGCGCCAGTGTTGGTGCCAGCGTAAATAGCAGATCTACAAGCTCCACAACGCGTCGCCTGTGAGCTTGTAGATCGGCTATTTTTCAGTGCGCTGCGTTGGCGCGCAACTTGAGTGCAAGTCAGGCATAAAGCCAGTGTACTCAGTTATATTTTAAACAGAGAGCCATGAGAAGAGATGTAGAGAAAGTTGAGAGATTTTGATTTTTTTTTACCCATTTTTTCACCCAGTTCCAATTGCCTATGTAATCCTGGGCGCTACTCTCCCTCTGCCAGCCTATAGGGAGAGCCCCGAACTGGGGTCATGCTTCCTACAATTAATGAGGAGTGAGCAGGCCGCTTCTTATCACCTGACAGGGGGGAGTTTCCCCGGTTGGACGTAGCGCGTGGAAGGAACACGTTATTCCAACCAGTTCCTTTCCCCTCCATCAGGCGCCCCGGCTGACCAGGCGGAGGCGATATAGAGACCAGGATTACCGCATGTTTTTGTGAGGGTATTACCTATACTAGGAGACACGGGGAGAACATGCAAACTCCACACAGAAAGGCCCTTTCACCAACCCCACCTAGGGTATGGGCACTGATGACGCGGAGGAGAGAACACGCCCCCCAGCGCCCACAGCGGGAATCGAACCCAGGACCTTCTAGCTGTGAGACGACAGCGCAGCGCTACCCAGTGAGCCATAGTCGGCTATTAGACCTCCATCTAACCGGGTTATAACTGGTCTAACAGTGAAAGTTTTTTCAACGTCTATTCTTAGTTGTTTTTTAAGCGTCTATATAGACGTCTATATTATAGATGTCATTTCAACGGCTATAATTTATTCGGTCTATATATAGACGCTTAAAAAACTGCTAATCAACGTCTAGGCTAAGAATAGACGTTGAAAAAACTTTCACTGTTAGACCAGTTATAACCCGGTTTTAGCCTAGCCGTTTATTTTAGACGTCTAATAGCCCGAAAAATGCTCAGTGGGCACCGACTGCGCCACCTTGCCCAGATTTAGATTCTTAACCACTCATTTATTCATAAGAATTTGTGCTACATCATTAGTTCATTCAAACAATCAATCACAGACTACAATAAAAGGCCACAAAAAAAATATTCTACAAAAGTTATTCCCATTATCTTTTACAGAAAAAAGTACGCCTTCATAGTTCTTCAAAGTTGAGAGAGGGAGAGAGAGAGAGAGAGATAGAAAGTGTATACTCATGTATTCTAGGCATATTCTGCACCCCCCCCCTCCCCTACCCCCCCTCCCCTATCCCCCACCACCCAGGTTTCTGTTATGTCAGCCCAACAGAGAGAGAGAGAGAGAACGAGAGAGAGAGAGACAAGAGAAACAGACTGTTTTGCATCGTTTGATCTGGGCTTCTCTCTCTCTCTCTCTCCCTTAACCCTTTAAAACCGGGAACACATCCGTGTCATTTTTTAGATTTCTTTCTTTTCTTTTTGAAAAATCTTGAACATTTTTGAGCAAATCTATGAATATATTCTACAAATGTCTTCTAAATCCTTACCGTTTAAAAAAAAAACGCATGTTACTATGTGTGTTTTCATATCAAGGACCCCCAAAATGATATGCATTTGGCCGCGGACCCCCATCTCAAAATGTTTTGTTCCAGGGACCCCCACGGAATCATAGATTCGAGTTAAAAATGTCCTCTTAAAAAAAAAAAGATAGAAAAAAGATTTGCACAAAATGTTCAAAATGTTTAAAAAATAGCAGATCTACAAGCTCATAGCGCGGCACCGAGTGCCGCGCTATGAGCTTGTAGATCTGCTATTTTTGAATGGCCCAAAGTATAAAATATGGATAAAGTGCTTACACAGATGCGTTCCCAGCTTTGAATGGGTTAATGGGTCCTGTGACAATGGGAATGGCCCAAGTGAGGGGGGGGGGGGGGTGGTGAGAGAGAGAGAGAGAGAGAGAGGGGGGGGGGGAGTCTGGCAGATGACAGGTGCGCAGAAAGGAGAGAGAGAGAGAGAGAGAGAGAGAGAGAGAGAGAGAGAGAGAGGCAGAGAGGTACAGGCGGGCTGAAGGGTCCCTGGTCGAGAGGGGAAAATGATCTATGACAGCTCTCACTTTACATCGGGAGTGCTGGGTGGATTGAACTCCCGTTGAGGCGCGGGAGAGCCTCGGATAGAGTGTGTGTGTGTGTGTGTGTGTGTGTGTGTGTGTGTGTGTGTGTGTGTGTGTGTGTGGGAGGGGGGGGGGGGGGGGCTAAATGGAGAGAAGCCGGGGGGATGAGATAGAATAACAGCCATTATTCAGAGAGGATATTATTACTGGTGTATGAGTAGTGGCCCTCTCTCTCGCTCTCTCTCTCGCTTGCTCTCTCTCTCTCTCTCTCTCTCTCTCTCTCTCTCTCTCTCTCTCTCTCTCCTGTGCGGACAGGAGCCATCGAGACAAATAATGCTTCTCTCTCGCTTTGTTGTTGTTGTTGTTTTTTTGTATTGGATTTTTGGTACTTTTACTTAACTGGAGTATTTCCAATTGTCTATATTTTTACTTCTACTCCACTACATCTCAGATTTGATACCTAGGCTATTTGAAAATAGCAGATCTACAAGCTCACAACGTGTCGCGAGTTTGTAGATCTACTATTTTCAAACGTTTTTGTACTTTTACTATTGGTACTTCACGTACATTTTGATACCAATACTTTTGTACTTGTACTCAAGTACATTTTGAATTCCGGACTTTTATTTGTTACAGAGTACTTCTGCAATCGCAGTACTTTTACTTAAGAAAAACATTTGAGTACTTTTTACACCACTGGATCCTGCTTTACGGGGACGGAGAGACTTCAACAACTCATCTCACTCCCAAGACGGTAAACGGTTGACTTTTTCGGATGGATTTGACCAATCGTCAAATGTTTGACCTGAAGGGGGGCTCTGAGTTCCGCTGAAGTGGACTTCACAACGCTCGGCACGGTGACTCGTTCGCAGATTCCCAGAGATCAAAATGGTATCAAATGGGGGGTCAGTGGCCTAATGCATATAAGGTCCTTGCAATTAAAAGGTTGAGAATCTTCTTTTTTGATGGTCCCTGTCATATCTTTTCAAATGGGGGTCCGCGGGCTAATTTATGTGTCAATTTGGGGGTGCTTGACATGAAAAAGTTTGAGAACCCTATGCTGTAGTGAACCGCCGAGATCACGTGATCACAATCCTAGAGAGAGCCGAGAGTTTGCTTCTTAAGCCGCGCAGCGGCGAATAACGTAAAACTAGCTGATCTACAAGCTTATATACAACTGTGTGCTGCGAGGTGTGACCTGTTGAAGTGAGCTTTTAGATCGCAATCGCCAACCTTTTTTTTCGCCTATAATAATGCCCCCAAAAATAGACACGCTCAAGTAGAAAGTATAGGTTTCATAACCGAGACTCTATTTCGTTCTTTATCTGTCCCCTCTATCTACCACAGACCCCCCACCCACCACCCTACCCAACGACCCCACCTGCCCGATCCCCACGTGGCAGCAGCCAGCACCCACCTAACCCCCACCCCCCTATTTTTATATGATGTAAGGAATTGCCAACAGTTGCAGCCCCCCAGGAGCAAACGTGGGCACGCACACACACACACACGCACGCACACACACACACACATACACACAAACACAAACACACACACACACACACACACACACACACACACACACACACACACACACACACACACACACACACACACACACACACACACACACACACACACACAGACAGATCGGCTAGCTTTCGGTGGGGAGGACCAACTGCCGAGATGTGTGGATGGATGGATGGATAGGAGGGGAGATCGGGGTGGTGGGGGTCTGGGTCGCTGCAGTGATACAGGAAAAAAATAATTGAAGTATCCGGGGGGGAAAGAAGAAGACATGTGGAGCAGACGACGGGTGTGTGTTGGAGGGGAGGGGGGTCGACCTGGATTTTGGAGACCACCCTACAGCCAGCGGTCCCTCAGAGCCCACCTAACTGTGTCACTCTCCCGTTTGGTGGCAGAACGTCTATGTTCTACGATATCGTCTCTGTCGGGGTGGAAACCTCTTACAGTATGTCCACAATTGTTGAGAAACCTTGAGCGTTGAAGTACATTTGAGTAAATATACTTTCCAACCACTCAGAGCAGGGTGGAGAGGGGGAAGGGAGGGCACAGCCACACAAACACAAAGACAATGGGACAATAAAATGACAGAACTGCCTTCAACCGCATGTATTTGTGTCGGCTGTGACTCAAAAGAATACTTCATGGTCCGTGGTGGAAGAAGTACTCCCATTTTTTTTTACTTAAGTATATCGTTGCTGTCGGGCAGAAACCTCATCATATTTGACCTTTTTTGTGTTTTTTTGTAAATTAACGCCCTACTTGATAATACTACAGTTACTTTGTAGATAGTATCAAAAGTAGCAGATATACTTTCCGCCGCGTTTTGTGTATATTTGTATATTTTATTATATATTTTTAATTGTAATAATCTTATCTACAAAGTAAAGGCCTTTGCACACAGGGTGCGATTAGTCAATCAGTTTTTACTGCATGCGAAAAGACGCACGAATTGAACTGGGTTCGATTGGAGAAAAAAAACGCATCGCATCGCCGCTCTGTAAATTCGGAGCCGGTGTGCATGAGGTCATTGAGAACCATGTGTTCATTTAAAAAATGATATTGTCAGTTTTTTCCGCGCGGAAAATCGCACCCTGTCAGCAAAGGCCTTAACTCATTGACTGCCATTGACGTCACCGACGTCACGTTTTTATAAGCCCAGGGTGCCAATGACGTCGCCAAAAAATCCCCCAAAAAATATATATATTTTTTCTTTTTGAAAAAAAAATCAGAACCCAAGATATCATGATTTGATGATTTGCTGCTCCATTCACTTCTTGTTTAACATCTTACTGAAAACGGCTGTATCTCGCTTCCTAAGCACTTTTTTTTTACAATGTATTTTTGGCTCTAGCACTCAGAGCCAAACTGCCAGAAATAAGTCAGGCACTGAATGAGTTAACTAGTAAATAAAGTTTTGAAATAATTGTAGTAGAGTAACAATATATGCCTCTGAGATGTAGTGGCGTAGAAGTAAAAAAAAAAAAGAAATATTGACATATACTCAAGTAAAGTAAATGCACCTAAAAATGAAGTACAGTACTTGGCTACTTTCCACCAAACGCTGCCACACAAAGACAAAAACGAGAAAATAAAATGACAGAAGCTCTGTGGAGCGTGTTTATGTGTTTCAGGCAGCAGTGACTCAGTAAGAATCCTTCATGGTTGATGGTTTAATGTTTTTTTTGGGGGGTTGTGAAGCAACCCAGTGAAGTATTGTGCGTTGAGCCCACACAGAACATTGTGCTTTTTGCTCCATTTCATATCTTAACGGTCACCAGAGTTGTGAAAACAACCCCCCACCTCGGTATCCACCCACCCACCCACCCCTGCCCACAAACCTCGTTGTGCAACACTGCGAGCTCCGCATCCGTCCGTCTGTCCTTTCGTCTGTCTGTCTGTCTGTCTGTCTGTCTGTCTGTCTGTCTGTCTGTCTGTCTGTAAAGTATAAAAGGTTGAAGTGGTTAACATCATTGTGATGCTATATTAACTAATATTGCTGGGGACCCCCTGGTACCCCCCATGGACCCCTGGGGGTCCCCGGACCCCACTTTAAGAACCAACCGATGGGCTAGACCACACTCTCGCATCGCATCGCATCATCGCACGTTCTAGAAGAGAGCTTTATCCATTTATGTTTTTGTTTGTTTGGCCTTAGGTTGAAACTCTTGGCTAACGTTTGCGCCATAATATATGGTTGTTGATTGGTTCTTGGAAGGAATGCAACATTCAACGGTTCCTCACCACGTTAAACGTGGCGTGACTGGCGTGGTATTCAGCTTGTTGTTATAGGCCAAAATCTTCAAAATGTTTTGAAAGAAATTCAGAACTTTGAAATGTTGCAAACAATAGCTGACCTGCTAGCTTGCAACATGACGCATTGCGACAACGTTGTTAGCTTGTAGAAATGCTATTTTCTTTTGCTATTCAGTGTAGGATGAAGTATAGGTCTTAAGTGGTTATAAATGACTTTGCTTTTACAATACAGAGATGTAATAAACTGGGCTGAGTCCCTTGTTTTTGGAATGCAGAATGTGAGGGCATAAAAACATTTGAGTGCTGAATATCTCTCACAGAAGCTTTTATGATCGCTACCAATTAAGCATAACCGCTTTTGTTACGATATACCCATTTCTAACTGTGTGCCCTCCCTCCGATGTTATTACAGTTTTGCATTTTTGTCTCCTTCGTTTAGTTTTTTTTAATTTCCTTTTGCCTTTTTTGTTTTCCATTTCAGTTTAGCTTTAATTAGTTTTTAAAATGGGTTTGCTGCTTTAAAGTTTAGCTTTTTATTGTTTTGGAAAAGTTTTACTATAGTTTAGTCGTACTTTAGTTTTAATTTAATTTATATTATTGCAATTTGGGGTATTTATCATGGAGAGGTTGAAAGTATTGTTTGATAAAAAAAAGAAGTGTTTTGCACTTTGGCGAAAAGCCTCAGAAAAATAATTGTAATCAAAACTTAACAATTCATAAAAAATCACAATTAAAACTAGTAAAGCTAAGATAAAAGGAAGGTACAAAGTAGCTTCTACTTTTTGATTACATTTTGATAACAATACTTTTGTACTTTTACTCAAGCAAAATTTGAATTCCAGACTTTTTCTTGTAACAGAGTATTTCTACATTGCAGAATTGATACTATTACTTTAGTAAAACATTTCCACCACTGTGTGTGTGTGTGTGTGTGTGTGTGTGTGTGTGTGTGTGTGTGTGTGTGTGTGTGTGTGTGTGTGTGTGTGTGTGTGTGTGTGTGTGTGTGTGTGTGTGTGTGTGTGTGTGTGTGTGTGTGTGCGCGCGCGCGCGTGATGAATGACACTGACTGGAATCCTAAAATCTCCACTCTGCTCTGATTGGAAATGGCCTTTTACTGTAATTACACGCTCTTCTTCTAGCTGGGGTGTGAGTGCCAAAATCCATCACAACGTGTGCAGCGTTGTGGGAGAAATTGATATTTTCAGTTTCTCCACAGGCATATAAAACAGACTCAATGCAAATGAATTGCCTGGAGTCGTATGCTGGTACGATGGTGTTATTAAACCTTGCCATGTTGACCCATAGGTGAGGAGCCTAGCTCCTGTTTCTGTAGTGTGAGGCGGTGTGATGTACATAAGTACACCCCCTGGACATGATGCTATGTCGCAGGGACTTACCCCAAATCCAACCCGTGTTTGTTTGGTCACAGGGGTCTCTCCAGCTCTTTAGTAAATAGAATATAGTACATTTTCAGGTAGGTGAAACATTTAAGCCAATCAGGAGAGAGCACTGAGAATGCATTTTCTGTTTAATAAAGAGCTGGAGAGACATGGGAGACTTCTTTTACTGAACAAACACTCTATAGCAATGAGTACTATCACAAAATAGAGCTATCTAACACTTATTTGAACCAAAGTAAATCACTTACCCTACCTTTAAGTATTCAAAAGTACATGCTTTGAAAAATTACAAGTAAAAGTAGTAGTACATTTCTTAATTTTTATATCAATGAAATTGCTGTAATGTTTTCACAATGAATGTATAGGACCTTGTAACCATTGTTTCAAATAAGTAATTCTCTGAAACCACCTGCACTGATTGCTTGTAGAACCACTACGTTATACAAAGCCTGCAGACATAGCCGTCGGAAGCCATTCCCAGTTGGGGGGGACATATTTGTACCGGCCCACGAAGTTGCGCGCGTGCGCACCCCCATCCTCGCGATTTTTTTGCGGTTCTGGGCGGATATTTCCAAGTTTTGGGTGGTTATTTGCGGTTATTTCTTTTTATAACTCTTAATAAATGTGATTGTGCCGCTCTTCCACCTTCAAGCAGCTCACAGCAGCTCACAGCAGCTCACAGCAGCAGCCAGCAGCCCTCCTTTCCAGGCAGCGGCCGCGTGGTCCTAGTGCCGGCCTCATTTGAGGCTTTTTTTTCCTCCTCTTTTTCCCCGTGGCCTCGCGGCCCAAATACCGGTTCGCGGCCCACGCGAGGCCGCTCCGCGGCCCGCGGGGGACGAGTCCCCCCCGTCCCCCCCGTCTCCTACGGCCCTGCCTGCAGAAACACCTATATATGAAATGTAGCCAACAAAATCGAATACTCAAGTAAAGTACAGATCCTCAGAATCTGTACTTAAGTACAGTACTCAGTACATTTACTCAGTGGACAGTTACTGTCCACCACTGGCAGGGAGGCATTGGGTCCCATATGTATAGTGTTTGGTATGACCCCGCATCTCAATAGACGGTCGAGAAGCCCACAAGGCGTCACAATGCAAAGTGTTTTGAGCTTGTTGTAGTCTTTTTTTTCTTACTTTTGCATGGCTATGTACAGTAGGCCTATCAGGGGTATCTGTCCGGTTAAAAACATTTTAAAAACAAGGCACAGGCCCGGCGTAACAAAAAAAAGAGGAATTCTTCTTCTGCTGACTCGCCAACGTGTGGAGTTGGTTACCAATAGGCTTGGAGATCATCCTGTCCTCCTCGTCGACATGTGACCATGACAGGAAAGACCCCGTCAACGTCACACACAGGAGTCTCCTTGTGTCAGACGGGTGCCATGGTGGTTAACCCATTAAGACCGTGAACGCATGTGTGTCATTTTAGATTTTTAGCCATTACTTTATACTTTGGGCTGTTCAAAAAATAGCAGATATACAAGCTCATGTCACGGTACCGAGTGCCACGCTATGAGCTTGTAGATCTGCTATTTTTGAACAGTTTTAACTCAAATCTTTGCTTCTGGGGATTCTACATACGTCTTCTAAATCCTAACAGTTTTTGGGGGAAAAAAATGTATGATGCTATAACATCAGTTGTTCTCAAACCTTTTTCATCAAAATGATATGCATTTGTCCGCGAACCCCCAATCTCAAATGGGGGGCTCAATATTTCGTTCCAGGGACCCCGCAGAAACTAAGATTTGAGTTAAAAATGTATGTATATATATATATATATATATATTCAAAGATTTGCACACATTTTCACGATAAAAAAGCAGATCTACAAGCTTGTATATCTGCTATTTTTGAATAGCCAAAGACATTTTAAAATGACACAGATGTGTTCCTGGTTTTAATGCGTTAAGACACACACTTAGCTAATCTGCCGATGGGAGGGCAGGACACAAACAACCCACGTTGTGTATTTCAACGTCTGCGTAATTATTCGTTCTTGCGGCCCGTGTAGCCATTATTTATCATATACCTCCTCCCCATCCTCTCTCTCTCTCTCTCTCTCTCTCCCTTATCAGCGGGGCCAGCTCGTCCCTGCCAGCTCCTCCCTCGTCCTCCCTCCTCAGGAGCGTGGCCAGCTGCATAAACATTTCAGTGACAAGGACGGTCAACAGTTTACTGACCAAGCAAAAGTCTTCCTGGCAGTGGTGCCACATAGTGGGCGTGGGCCAGGGTGTGCATGCGTGATAGCGCGCACGAGCGTGTGTGTGTGTGTGTGTGTGTGTGTGTGTGTGTGTGTGTGTGTGTGTGTGTGTTTCTGTGTGTGTTCAGATTGTAAGTGTATGTATGAGTGAATGTATATGTGTGTGTATGCCTGTTTATATTTTACTTTGTGTGTGTGTGTGTGTGTGTGTGTGTGTGTGTGTGTGTGTGTGTGTGTGTGTGTGTGTGTGTGTGTGTGTGTGTGTGTGTGTGTGTGTGTGTGTGTGTGTGTGCCCGTGTGCGTGCACCAGTGCAATTTCAGCTGTATGACGTATGAGGGCACAGAATGTGCATGTGCATCTGTGCGTGCATGTGTTTCAGAGTGCACGTGTGTGAGCATGTCTGTTTATGTATGGCATGGGTACGAGGTGTGTGTGTGTGTGTGTGTGTGTGTGTGTGTGTGTGGGGCTTTGCCCAGGTGACGTTGCTTGTTTTTGCGGGTGTGTGTGTGTGTGTGTGTGTGTGTGTGTGTGTGTGTGTGTGTGTGTGTGTGTGTGTGTGTGTGTGTGTGCTCAGAGATGGAAGATGACAAAGCAGCCCCCTCTCCCTCGACGTGCAGCCACTTTATGATTGGCCCCCCACAGCTTCCTCTCAGGGGGAGCTAGGAGTGAAAAAAAGTAGGGACAAGTGGTCCATTTTTCACTGGTTTACTGGAGGAGGTGCATTTATCTAATGCACTTAAATCCTGGGCCAACCTTGGAACTGTGTGGTCTCTGACCACCACACTACTGATACACTGCTGTATTAACCCAGTCCACCCGGGAACGCATCTGTGTCTTTTGGCTATTCAAAAATAGCAGATATTTTGAAAAAAATCGTGAAAATGTGTGCAAATGTTTGAATATATATATTTTTAAAGCAAACACTTGTAACTCAAATATTTGCTTCTGCGGGGTCCCTGGAACAAAATATGTTACTTTAATGTCAGCATTAAAAAATATATATAAAAAAATTTGCACAAAATTTGCACAGGTTTTCAATATTTTTCAAAAACGGGAGATCACCAAGCTCATAGCTTGTAGATCGCTATGAGCTTGTATATCTGCTAGTTTTTGCATAGTCAAAGTATTAAATAATGGTTAAAGTGGTTGCGTTCCCGGTCTTAATGGGTTAAGTATTGAGACAGCTCTCCTCTCTTCTGTTCTCATTGCTCACACTGGCCTGTCGTCTTTTGGGCCATTTTTTTTATCACCACCTCCTCTCCTCCATTTCTCTCTGTTTCTTTCTCTGGCAAACTCCCAGTTTTGGACAAATTACTCAAATCAGTGGTACTTGAGTCAAAGCATATACTCTGGGTCAAATGTGACTCCACCACTAAGTTGCTCCGTCGAATTTGCACTTGCGTTAAGAGGTACTGAAGTACTTGCATTTTAAAGATACTTTCAAAAGTATTACAAATACTATAGTAGTACAAATCACAAAGTGCATGTTCTTCATTATCAATTTGCTGTATTAAAATGTAGACGAAAATATTTTCCAGAAACTCTCCAAAAGATATAATAATAGTCAAAATAACTGCTATTTTCACTATTATTTGCAATAGGGGCTCAAGTGTTCAATTCATAATGAACTGCACTTTTTTTTTCCCTCTCCAGAAATATAGTGGAGTCAGAAAAGTACAACATTTGTCTTTGAAATGTAGTGGAGTGAAAAAAATACAAATACTCAAGTAAAGTACAGATACTCCAAAAGAATATTGTCTCTGTCGGGTGGAAACCTCATATGTTACAAAACTGTAACGATATGTACTTTGTTACTGTCCCACCACCACTGTGACCTCTTCCCCTTCATGTCGGTCGGTCGGTCGGTTCGCCCGTCTTCTCGTGTCGATCATTCTCTCCCTTGTTCTCCCGTCTCTCTCTCTCTCTGGTTATCTCTCTCCGCCCTGGTTGTTGTAGTAAGAGGAGAGGAGAGGAGAGGAGAGGAGAGGAGAGGAGAGGAGAGGAGAGGAGAGGAGAGGAGAGGAGAGGGAGGGGAGACGGATGGGTGTTGGCCCGCGTCCAGAGCCTCTGAAACAGATACCGGCCCCATTGAAATTCTCCTTAGCTAAGATAAATTAATTCCAACCTCTAACTGGCCCTCTGTTGTAGTGATGGAGGGAGGAGGAGGAGGAGGAGGAGGGATTTTAAACTCTAGCTTCCAGGGGGCACCCCGCAGCCCCCCCCCCCCCTCCCCTTGCTGCTGAGCGGTATAGAATTCCTGACCACACTCATTTACCTACAAGACACTGAACAATATGTCTCCCCCCCACCTCTACCTCTTTTGACCTCCTCAAACGTCATGTCCCCTCCCCCGCTCCCTCAGGTCTGGTTATAAAGCTGCCACAATAATTCAACCTTTTGTTCCGAAACACCGGAAAAACAACATGTCAATATGTGGAGTCAACATGTCATGTGGATATCTGATATCTAGGGGGCGACGTCTCACTTCCAGCTCATCACCATATGACCTTTATCCATATGTCAATATTTGAGGGATCATTGTTGAATCATTGTGGTCTGTCCAAGACCAAAACCTGCAGTTTTTGGAGTGAAACTAAAGCCCACTCCACACCAATAGAGCACCGAAGTCTGACGTTATTTACTCATCCTACCTGGGTCGCGTTTTATTTCCCCATTCAGAATTCGCATAGACTTGTTTAATAGCGCGTCAAATAAGAACTGTGTTCCAAAAATACAACAATTGATCCCGGCGGTTTGACTCATATGGATATGAAGCATCAACTGACGGCGAGAAAACTCCAATGTTAACCCCCGCCGAATTAGTTAAATTTTCGCCAGAAACAGATATTATCAAATATGAGCGACTGACCATCATGAACGATACAGAGCCATCTCCCCGACAATATCGCCGGGACAGTTTGTTTATTTTTCTTACATGAGACGGTTTTAAGATGACCCAATGTTATTCTCCATAGAGAAATGACTTCCACGACCCGGGGGATGAACGAGTGACGTCAGGACTTCGGTACTCTATGTTTCGCCATGCAACTACTTGCAACTACTTGCAGCCATTTATCCCCAATGGCAGTTGCATTGGTGCGATTGACCTTAAAAAGTTGCAAGGAGTTGCGACTAGTTGCATTGGTAACGGTTCGGCCTTAACAAGCCATTCAATCCAAACCCTCACCTTAACTAAAACAACTCTACTTAACCTTTACCAAATGATTCTTACTAGCAGTTTGAGGCATCATGGTTCACATTTCAGAATTGATGTCAAAACTGAATTTTCACTTTGTGGTTTGGACCCCAGCCAATGGACATTTTAACAAAAACCTTCTCTTCTGGTGTGGGGTGGGGGAACTTTAACCCATTCAAACCGGGAACGCATCTAGTGTAACCACTTTAACCATTATTTTATACTTTGGCTATTCAAAAATAGCAGATCTACAAGCTCATAGCGTGACATTGAGTGCCGATGAGCTTATAGATCTGCTATTTTTGAAAAAAACATTTGTGCAAATTTTTTTATATATTATATATTATTTTTTTAAAGCGAACATTTCTTACTCAAATCTTTGCTTCTGGGGATTCTACAAAATGTCTTCTAAATCCTATCCACTTGCAAAACTGTTCACGATTTTTACAAGCTCATAGTGTGGCACTCATGAGCTTGTAGATCTGCTATTTTTTAATAGCCAAATACATCTAAAAATGATGCTTTCCCGGTCTTCGTGGGTTAATCCTACTGGGTGTTCCGGAGGGCGTTAGTCTTCAAACGGCCGTCAGAGAACGGCCGTGCTAAAGTTGATCAAAGACATCACAGACAATGAGAGAGAGCAATAAAGCAGGGCTGGGTGTTCAGAAGGCCTGCCGTCCGGGGGCATCTATCCTATGGGTTGTCTGCCCGCCCAGGACCATGGGGGGCCTGTGGGCACCGTGCCTCCAACACTCAGCACATTTTTCAAAGGCTTATATCTCTGCAATGTGTCATGTCCGCACGCACACGCACACTCACACTCACACACACACACACACACACGCGCACACACACACACACACACACACACACACACACACACACACACACACACACACACACACACACACACACACACACACACACACACACACACACACACACACACACACACAGATATATACACACTATGAATCAGAAGTATGTCGACCGGTACACGGGAAGCATTCGGCTTGTGGTTAATACACAGAACTCTGCGATGTTGTTGTGTGCTGGTTGTTTTTTCTGTGTGTGTGACATTGACCTTTAGCAAGGGAATGTGCTGCTGGTGTGAGCGAGCGAGAGAGCGAGAGAATGGCTTATACTGACTGTGTTTGTGAGCGAGCGAGAGAGAGAGTGAGTTACTGAGTGAGTAGTAACTAGTCAATGAGTGAGTGAGCGAGCGAGCGAGTGTATGAGCGAGCGAGTCGGTGAGTGAATATTATATAGGAGTGTGTGCGTGTGCGTGTGCGTGTGTGCGTGTGTGTGTGTGCGTGTGTGTGTGTGCGTGTGTGCACTCGCGTGAAAATGAGCATCTGTGCTCAGCAACTTTCTCTGTGTCAGTAAAGGATAAAACAAAGTCTATTTGTACAGTGTGTACAGTATAGCACATTTCAACGAGGCATTTCAATATGCTTTACATAAAACATTAAGCAAAAGGAAACACATTTTAAAAGGACGTTTGAATTCAGCAAAAAAAACCGGAAGAAGTGAAAAGTAAAGCAGAACAGCACAGACGGCACAATTACACTTCAGAAGAGAAGCCTGATTAAAAACACAATAAAAAGCAAACAAAGTGTTTTGTTCTCTCTCAGTCGTCCTCAGACGAGCTTCCATCGGAGTCTCCAATCCTTCCGATTCTCCATACACCCGGCCAGCTCCGAAGAGCTTTCAGCTCCCACATCCTTCTTCAGGACGTCCACATACGTTAGTGCGGAACGTCCTCGCGATCGATGCCCGTGCGTTGGTTCCTACAGGACCAGCCTGCTGACCGGGAGCTCCCGATGTCTGTGGCAGTGGCCGGCCAGTCTCATCCTCCTGACTGCTACCTTCTTGCTGAGCCTCGGCAGTTGCCCGTACAGGTCCTTGTTGGTAATGTGGATGTTCTGGTCCACATTCAGAACAGTTCGTAGCATTCTGGTGTAGCACCCATCCAGGGACTTCTGCAGGGTGGGTGTCAGGGTCCAGCTTTCGCAGCCATACAGGAGGACAGACTCCACAGTGGCGTGGAATAGGCTTAGCTTTATGTGTCGAGGGAGATTCGAGCACCATACTCCTGACATACCGTTCAGGGCCCTCCACGCTAGTGCCTTCCTGACCTTAACGTCCTGTTCTGTGGAGTTCACCCAGGAACCCAGGTATTTGAAGTCATTGACCTCTCGCAGAGCTTTGCCATCTGATGTTGTAATCGGCGGATGGTCCATGTTGATGTTATAGGTGATTACCTCAGTCTTCTTTGCATTCAGTCTGAGGCCAACCTTAACACATTCCACCTCCACTCTGTTCAGGAGTTCCTGTGTCTGCTCCACGCGGTCAGACACCAGGCAGATGTCATCTGCGTAGTCTAGGTCTGCCAGGGCTATAGCAGGGTTTCTTCTAGACTTCCTTGGTGTAATTGTGAAGCCAAGCTCCTGCTCCCGCCCTTTGATAGCTTTCCTGAGCGTGTAGTCCAGAGCTATGACAAAGAGGAAGGGGGCAAGAGTGTCTCCCTGCTGCACCCCTGCTAGGATTTGGAACTCCTCGCTGATGCCATCTGGGGTTACCACCTTGGCTCTTGTGCCCTTGTACATGGCCTCTATGGCCCGGAGTAGATTCGGGGGGACCCCGTAAGCCTTGAGGATTTTCAGCATTATGCCTCTGTCTATTGAATCAAAAGCCTTTCTGAAGTCAATAAAGCACAGCACTGCTGTCAAGTTGTTCTTCTTCACCTCCTCGATGATCCTCCTTAAGGCCAGGATCTGGCCTACGGTCGTCCTTCCCTTTCTGAAGCCATTTTGGTTGTCCCTCAGGTGTGGGTCAATGGCGTCCCTAATCCGGTTTAGTATCATGCGGTTGTACATCTTTGCTATGACACAGGTCAGGCTAATGCCACGATAATTGTCTGGCTTAGACAGATCTCCAGATTTTGGAACCGGGATAATGTTAGAGAGGGACCATATGTCGGGCTTGATGTTATCTATCAGAGCCTGGTTGCAGATCTCCAGTATGATGTTGTCGAGATCACAGTTGTTGCTCTGATTCAAAAGAACAGATTTGCAGTGGTGGAAAGTAACCAATTACATGTACTCAATTACTGTACTTAAAGTAATACTAGGTAACTTTTTCAACAAAACTAAAGTTAAATTGTATATCTTTTGTGAGTGGCAAATCTTTCACAACACCCACTCCATGAATTTCACCCCCGAAAGCCTTTTCTATTATAGTTTATATTGAACAGGTGGCTCGGTGAGCCTTTCCCGCGAAAATGACGTCATCCGGCCGGAAAACGGAAAAGGAAATGCTCCGGTTTCCTGTTTGGCCAGGAACTACCGCACCGGTTTCCTGTTTTGCCAGGAACTACCGCGCTAATAACAAAAAGGAATCTCACGCCGTTTTTAAGACATTATAGGATTTGAAGATGGAAAAACAACGGCAAAAGAAAACACAACTCACGGTAACTAGCTCCACTTGCTAAGAGAAACGATCCGTAGATAGTATAAAACAATTAAAAGAACGCTTTTTTAAACGCTTCCGTCTTCCGGTGAAAACAAATGGAATTCTGGGTAATGCAGGAATAAACGAACGAAAGGTGAAAATAGATGGACTACAAGCTCACAAGGCCTTGTGATCTTGTAGATCGTCTATTTTCAAAATGTCTGCCTCTTTCTTTGGTAATATTTGACAATTTGGCCAATTTGGTATTACAAATGTATTAAAAGTCATTAAATTGTAACTTTAGAAATGTGCAGATACCATTATGTACACGTATACTGTATGTTGGTTTGTTTACTGTTGAGTGAGAAAAAATGTTGCACATTAACACATTTGGTGCCCGAATTTTATAATAACAGATTACGTTCGGTGCCAGAAATCTCACCGTTGCGCTGCGCTGTGCTGTTTAAAGCTGTAGACTCCACGACGAGCAATCCATGATAAACAATGCATGTGTTTTGCAACCCTTTTCAGGATGGGTGTTGTGAAACATTTGCCACTCACAAAAGATATACAATTTAACTTTAGTTTTTTTTTTTTTTAAGTTACCTAGTATAACTTTAAAGAAATCTGTTTGTATATTGCCAGTTTTCACAGCATAACATCTTAATTATTATATTTTTCAATGTTGTGGTGTAAATCCAGTGTGACTCATGCTCCAGATACTATGTTCACTGAGGAGGATGTTTATGAGGCTGCAGAAGTGCTTCCTCCTGGTTGTTGCTGACACCTTTTTATTTCCCAGTAATTGTTTGGGTCAAATTTATTTCCATTTTTAAAGACCGCTGCGATAATTCCTTTTGCTCTGCAGATTGTCGGGGGAAATGTCCGACGCTCAGAACGAGGTTGAATCACTTTAATATGGCAATGTTGAACTTATAAATCCCAGCATTTCATTTTACTGTAAAAAGACCATCAGGACCAACTGTCCCTTCCTTGGTTTTTTAGGGGCCTGTAGCTCCTCCTCAGTAATGTGACTTTAATAACTGAGAATGTGTAGATTGTTGAGTTCATTTCGGGCCACATTCAGTCTTACAGTTCTATACCAGTGGTTTTCAACCCTTTTCATATCAAATGTCCCTTATTTATTCAGCATTTGAGCCACGGAACCACCATTTGATGAGATTTAGACTCTCAGACCCAAAACGTACAATATTTTGCTGTCGTTGGACACACACGATAACAGGCAAACGTTGATCAAAATTACAATTATTCAATTAAGTAATGCAGATGTTTAACAATAATTTAACTCTTTAGAGAGCGTCAAATGAAACCAAATGGACCCGTAATATAACCTATATAAGGGTCCATTTGGTTTCATTTTACGCTCTCAAGAGTTAAAGATCTAATCATTTGGTTACGAACTCTCCTTCATTTAGCTTGGGACCACCTGGAACCCCCTCAAGGACCACTGGTGGTCCCCGGACCACTGGTTGAGAACCACTGTTCTATACACCTGGAATAGCAAATTCTTCCTTGTATGGTCCGCTGAAGGAATGGCATTTTTTTCCAGAAATAGTTTCAGTCAATGGACTCTTACTGATGTAAAGAAGTGGGTGAAATGTGTTTTTTGCGCAAGCCCAATCGTTTTTGTTGTGGGGGGGGAGGGAGAGTAATGAGAGAAAGAAAACCAAATGACTAGTGTCAGGTTGTCTGTGTTTTTTGTCACATGACTGACTCTCTGACTGTTCACATTGTCTTTGACTTTGTGTTTCTCTTCCCTTGAAATGAAACATAGTGCAGAGTCATCAGCGCAATATTTGTCTTTGAAATGCAGTGTGAGTGAAAGTCATGAGCATTCAAAAATACTGACGCTCAAGTAAAGTGCAGATACTCAAGTAAAAGTACCTCGTTACTGTCAACCACTGCACGGCTGTCATTCTATTTTAGAGTGTTTTTTTTTACTTGGAACTTGGAACTTCCTTCACTATACTTTGCTTTCACCTTTTCCCTTCCTCTCCTCTCTGAACTCAACACTTTCTTTCTGTCACTTTTGCTTTGTTTCTCTCTCTCTCTCTCTCCTCTTTGCATATGCCTGGTCCCTCGGCACCATGCTGTCTTTTTAATTTAACACGTAGACAGACTCATGGGTATTCGTTGTGTTGTTGACGCGTCGTCCCTTTTGTCTCCGTCATTCATGTCAATTCCCCCCGCCGAGGAGGCGCTCAGGCAGGCGGCGGCCATGACACTTCCAAAACGGTCCCCTAGCCTTCATTCAGGGAGAAGAATGAAAGCTCCCATAAAATGCCAAAACAACTAATAACGAAAGAAAAGAAAACAAGAAAACATCCCCTCTGTTCTTCCCCGTCAGACAGACGTCGTGGCAAATTGTTTTATTTTGTTCGGTTCTTTGTTGTTCTGGCCTTTTCTGGGACAGGATGACCGTAAAAAGAAGCGTCCATACAATGCCAGCGTTAACCCCTTCTATCCGGGAACGTATTGCTGTGTCATTTTAGATTTGAGCTGTAACCATTATTTTATACTTTGGGCTATTCAAAAAATAGCAGATCTACAAGCTCGTAGCGCGGCACCGAGTGCCGTGCCACAAGCTTGTAGATTTTTTTGTCGATTTTTTTTTAATCGTGATTTTTTTTTTACAAATCTTTGAATAAATATATATATATATATATTTCTTTAAAGGGGACATTTGTGACTCAAATCTTTGCTTCTGGGGGGTCCCTGAAACAAAATATTTTGAAAATAGAAATAGAAATAGAAAATAGAAAATAGCAGATCTACAAGCTCATAGCGCGGCACCGAGTGCCGCGCTATGAGCTTGTATATCTGCTATTTTTGAATAGCCAAAGAAATTAAAAGAAAATGACACAGAAGCGTTCCCGGATTGAATGGCTTAATGATGAAGCAAAATGTAATCAACATCTTGTGCCTCAAATCACGGCTCCTATTCTCTGGCACAATGCCTGCATGTCTGATCCTCTGATTGAATCCTCCTCCCCCATGATGGAGACACAGAGAGAGGCAGAGAAAGAGAAAGATGATGATGGTCTTGTTGTTGTTTTCAGTGATGGAAAGAAGTACTTAAGTTTTTTACTTAAAGGGGAATACCACTCATTTTCAACATTGAACTATATGTCATTGATACACCTTAGAGCTGTGGAAATAAGAACAAAGTCCCAACCCCACCCCTTCTATGTTGCCTAGAACTAGATAATTGATTGATATCATAATGTAGAAATACTGTGTTACAAGTAAAAGTCCAGTATTCTAAATTTACTTGAGTAAAAGTACAAAAGTATTGGCATCAAAATGTACTTATAGTGCCAAAAGTAAAAGTACAATAAAATGTATACATATCTTTTGAAAATAGAAGATCTACAAGAGAACCACTTCCCTAGAGTGCATGGCTTCAGTGAATCACCCCCCCCCCCCCACCCCCGCCCGACACCCATAGCCTTTAGCAGAAACAACTACAGCCTATTTTTCACGACTTTGAACCGTATTTTGTATACTTAACAATTAAAAAAAATCTTTCTAATTTGCCTGGGTGATTTCTAACATATAAATATGTGGTCTCACAAACTTTGTGTACAGTGCTGCTTAGATTGAAAAATCTTACTAGTGTTGCGAGTCTGCGACCAAATATATATCATTGTGTGGGTCCAATTCGCACAAAAACGTTTCAGAACCACTGCTTCAAGGTGCTTTTCAATAGACCAGTTTGTGCCACACGGAAAGGTAAAAGAAAACCCCCACATATTTCACATAATGCAGCAGGATGCAGGAGGACAGCGCATGCAGGGAATGCGTTGGAGGCGCGCGGTGTGTCCTGTAGGAGCTGCCAGCGCTGCCTACAGAGTGGGCATCCTGGCTGTCTGCAGGCCAGTGGTGGAAAAAGTACTCAAATTCTTTACTTAAGTAAAAGTACCAATACTGCAATATAGAAATACTCTGTTACAAGTGAAAGTCCAGAATTCAAAATGTACTTGAATAAAAGTACCAAAGTATTGGCATCAAAATGTACTTAAAGTACCAAAAGTAAAAGTACTAAATATTTGAAAATAGCAGATCTACAAGCTCACGCGTCGCATCGCCTATGTATAAAACAGGGCTAAAGTGGTTAATGTATGTTTCATAATATCATAATTCATATCTGAAAAGTAACTAGTAACTAAAGTTTTCAAATAATTGTAGTGGAGTAAAAGTACAATATTTGCCTCTGAGATGTAGTGGAGTAGAAGTGAAAGTACTGGAAATTGGAAATACTCAAGTAAAGTACAAATACCTCAAAATTGTACTTAAGTAGAGTACTTAAGTAAATGTACTTAGTTACTTTCCACCACTGCTGCTATGCCTGTGTGAGAGTCAGTGAACGAGTAGAATGATGGAGTTGGTGGTAGGCGGGTTGTGGTGGTACCGTAGACCGTAAAAATTAATGGACAAAGTGATGGTTTCTACAGACCGGTAAATGAAGCCTATTTTTCAGCGATTTCAAATCCGCCATCTTTCTATATTCGGAAATGAACGCTATTGGCTGAAACCGCAGCGAGGGGCGGGTCTTCACTCGGTAGAACCAGTAGAAACCCTAGAAACATACCCTACTTTATCGTTTATTTTAAAATGAATGGGACAATAATTTACTAAACGCATATCATGATGATTAAAAAAATTAAACAATTCCCGGCTGGGTTGTGTACTTGAGCAAGACAATGACAAAAGACAATTCCCTCTGCTGTCGGTATGTGAATGGGTGAATGTAATGCTCATTTTACAGTACTCTGGCCAAATCAAGCCATATTTAATAATGCTATACTTTAAAAAGAAATCTAAAATAGCCGATCTACAAGCTTGGCTATTTCCATCATTTTTCAACAGAAGAATTCTGACGATTAACACATCCACCGCCAAGGGCTAATCTCATAATGTACTCACCAGTGCCAAGGTTTTATTGTTGTTTTTTGTTTTTTTCAGGTCGCCATAGGCCCCGTTAAAATCCTTTAGATTGCCCGATCCAATGTTTGTAAACAACGGGCACATGTCCTGGTGTCTACTCGTCGAGACCGCGTGTCAAACGGAGCCGCCATGTTTGAGTTCTGATCGTTTATGTTAACATGGGAAATGCGAGGATGAAAAACTACATGTCCTGTACAGCTTTTACAGGGGGTTTTTGTGTACGACTTAGAATGAAGGCAGACGGGAAACAAAAAACGTGATCGCACTTCCGGTCGATTTCGGGTGGTGTTACACTGAAAATGGTCCCCCTGGAAAATTGAAAAAAAAAAAAATCGAAAAAAAGGAAAAAGCACCACAGCCCTTAGGGCTACGGTCTCGGCGCTTAACAGTTGGATTTAACGGCCCGTAGGACTACGGTCTTGGCGGTTAATGTGTTAAGCATTGAAATAATTGCGATTATCTCAAATCATTGCGATCAGGCTGTGTAATAATTGTGACAGACTTATGTGCAACAATGTATGAATGAGGATTTATCAGGCTTGTTGGTCACTGCAGAGCCACCGCAACAGGACGCGGGCGGACAGCATGTGGAGGAGAATGTGTTGTTGGCATCAGTAGGAGGCAGTGTAGTGTGTGTGCCCTGCAGAAGCTGCTGGCTGGCGCTGCCTACACACTGTGGGTATGCTGACTGTCTGCTTGCTGTCCAGGGTACAACACACTGTTATCACACCCGATCACTGTCTGCCTGTTGGCCCTGTGACACTGCTGTGTGTCTGCAAGGAGACATGCACCCATCACATCACGCCATCACACTCAAACACGCTGTAGCTGTTGGTGTGTGTGTGTGTGTGTGTGTGTGTGTGTGTGTGTGTGTGTGTGTGTGTGTGTGTGTGTGTGTGTGTGTGTGTGTGTGTGTGTGTGTGTGTGTGTGTGTGTGTGTGTGTGTGTGTGTGTGTGGTAATGGCTTAGAAAGGTCTCTCCAAGTTGGCAGCGTTCCCATGGCATTTTCCAGGTCACTGTGTGTACAGTAGGCTTTGAGCTCTACCTCGATATCTCTGTCTTACACACATTCTCACACACACACACACACACACACACACACACACACACACACACACACACACACACACACACACACACACACACACACACACACACACACACACACACACACACAGAGCTATAGCTGTGTATATTGCTATGGTGTGTATTATCGTGTGCATTTCTATGCTGAGTATTATGGTGTGTATATCACACAGAAAGCTTGCTTAGGGCTGCAGATTACTGATGCACCCAGCCTGTTATCTGTGAGGATAAACTCTAAACTCCTTACAGTATAATCACACTGCCCCCATTCTGTTTTAATGCCACCCACACACCTACAGGTACCAGCACCCATCCTGAGTTAATGCCACCCACTCACCCACAGGTACCAGCACCCACCCTGAGTTAATGCCACCCATACGCCCACAGGTACCAGCACCCATCCTGAGTTATGCCACCCACATGCCCACAGGTAACAGCACCCACCCTGAGTTAATGCCACCCATATAGGCCTACCCACAGGTACCAGCACCCATTCTGAGTTAATGCCACACACGTAGCAACAGGTACCAGCACCCACTCTGAGTTAATGCCACCCACACACCCACAGGTACCAGCACCCATCCTGAGTTAATGCCACCCACACGTCCACAGGTACCAGCACCCATTCTGAGTTAATGCCACCCACACACCCACAGGTACCAGCACCCATCCTGAGTTAATGCCACCCACACACCCACAGGTACCAGCACCCATCCTGAGTTAATGCCAACCACACATCCACAGGTACCAGCACCCATTCTGAGTTAATGCCACCCACGTAGCAACAGGTACCAGCACCCACTCTGAGTTAATGCCACCCACACGCCCACAGGTACCAGGCAGGAGCCAGAGATGTTGAACACGACTCGTCCTGCGTCTCTGACGCTTCTTATAAGAAAATATGCATTCAGCTGACTACGGGACGCACACTATGAACTATAGAAATATTGCTGTAAAGAAAACCTTCCACGAACACCGGCATTTTGCAGGGACGCGTCCTAGTTCATGGGGCAGTATGGGGCAGCAGTGGCTCAGGGGGTAGTGTGGCCGGATGGGAACCGCAAGGTTCCCAGTTCGATCCCGGGCTCCCCCAGAGTTAGTGCCAAAGTGTCCTTGAGCAAGACGCTGAACCCCTAATTGCTCCCGATGAGCAGGTTGCATTGCATGGTTTCCTCCGCCATCGGTGTATGAATGTGTGTGTGAAATGGGTGAATGTAATGCACAATGTATGTATAGCGCTTTGGATAAAAGCGCTATATAAATGCACCATTTACCATTTATTTTCAGTTCATTCTCCGTCTCTCTCTCTCTCTCTCTCTCTCTCTCTTGATTTAATCTAATTATTCATGTTTTCTCTTTCTCTTCTCGGTGCCGTTACCTCAACTCTGAAAATCTACACAGGTAATTAAAAAATATATATACTTTTTTTCTACCTGGGTTTTCCCTTGGCGATTTTGCTATCTCTCTCTCTCTCTCTCTCTCTCTCTCTCTCTCTCTCTCTCTCTCTCTCTCTCTCTCTCTCTGTCTCTCTCTCTGTCTCTCTCTCTCTGCACACTGTGTGTGCCTTACTATGTTTCTGGCCTTGAGAAGTTCTCAGTGTGGGTCACTTATGTCTGACTTATACTTAGTTGCTTAGTGCTGCTGTTATCTCACACCAAAAATAGCCGATCCACAAGCTCACAACGTGTCTGTAGATCAGCTATTTTAGGTGCGGGACACGATGCGCAACCAAGAATACATCTGTCTACATATGAGGTAACAGTGTTACTCTCACAAGACAGGAAGTGTTATTTCCACGCACACACACACATGCACACACACATACACACACACACACACACACACACACACACACACACACACACACACACACACACACACACAGTCACGCACACACTCATATGCACACACACACACACACACACACACACACACACACTCACACACACACACTCACACACACACACACACACACACACACACACACACACACACACACACACACGCACACGCACATGCACACACACAGTCACGCACACAATCATATGCACACACACACACACACATGTCACTCCAGTCCTGTGGTGGAAAAAGTACTCACATTTATTACTTAAAGTAAAAGTATCAATACTGCAATATATAAATACTCTGTTACAAGTAAAAGTCCGGAATTCAAAATGTACTTGAGTTAAAGTACAAAAGTATTGGCATCAAAATGTACTTAAAGTACCAAAAGTAAAAGTACTCATTATGCAGAATGTCCCATTTCAAGTTTTCAAATGTATAAAAATCTTTTGAAAATAGCAGATCTACAAGCTCACATTGTGAGCATGTAGATCTTGTAGATCGGCTGTACTTAGTTACTTTCCACCACTGCTCCAGTCAGGAAATGTATTGGATGGACGGACAGACAGACTAATACATAATTGATGAAGGGCGGGGTTGCATGAGCAATCCGTTTGACTGATGACCAAAACATATCAAGTTCATGGACATCCGAGAGCTGCACCAATGTGGGAAACAAAAGCTGTGTATGTGTCTATCTGTTTGTGTGCAAAGCATTACAATGTATTGTATGTTTGAATTTGTGTGTGCGTGCGTGCGTGTGTGCGTGCACGTTGTCTATTCATATCCACAGCCCGGGCGTCTGTGTTGAGAGGTGTTGCGTGTGTTTGAGCTATTTCGACTGACGCAGGCATAAATGGGACGAGACGTCTTTTTGCTCGTGTCAAGTGAATCTAATTCAGCCGGCTATAATAGCCGCCAAGATTCAACGCTAAGTGATCTTGATGCTCCACACAGCGAGGAATCGAAACAAAAGAAAACGATTTTAGAAAATCATGTCCATTCCGTCAAGGCTCTCATTAAGGCAGAGCTCCGTGTGCTGGAACCTCAGTTTAACCCATTAAGAACTGAGGCCGATTCTACAAAATGTCTTCTAAATCCCAACAGTTTTTTAGTTTTTTGAAAAAGTTTTTTTTTTAAAACTTATGTTGCTTTGTCAGTGGTTCTCAAACTTTGTCATGTCAAGGACCCCCACAATGATATGTATTTGGCCGCGGACCCCCATCTCAAAATAGTTTGTTCCAGGGACCCCCAGAAGCAAATATTTGAGTTACAAATGTTCGCTTTAAAAATATGTATTCAAAGATTTGCAAAAAAAATCAAGATTTTTCATAAATAGTAGATATACAAGCTCGTAGCGCGGCACTCGGTGCCGCGCTATGAGCTTGTATATCTGCTATTTTTGAATAGCCAAAGACATAGATGCGTTCCCGGTCTTAACAGGTTAAGATTGTCTTCCTTCTGACCGTCAAAGTCTCTCTCTCTCTCTCTCTCTCTCTCTCTCTCTCTCTCTCTCTCTCTCTCTCTCTCTCTCTCTCTCTCTTTCTCTCCATTGACCATGGATGTCCATCCCTCCATCCATCGCACGCCCACTAGCTAACAGCTCTGACGGCAGTCAGGCTGATGCTTGGGCTATCTTCCCTTTGGCAGGCCTGTGGAATTACTGTGTTGGGGGCCAAGCCACCGTGTCGGAATAACAGAAAGATATGAGGATGTTCAGGAGGGCAGGGAGGGAGAGACAAAGAGAGAACAGAGACCACAGCAGAGCCACTGAGAAACAAGCGGTATAGACATTAACCCTTTAAGACCTGAGAAGATTCTAGAAATGTCTTCTAAATCCTAAATTTTTTTTAAAAAAAAAACCCAATTTTTTTTTTTCCTCGATTTTTCAAAAATAGCAGATCTACAAGTTCGTAGCGCGGCACTCGGTGCCGCGCTATGAGCTTGTAGATCTGCTATTTTTGAATAGCCAAAGAAATCTAAAGTGACACGGATGCGTTCCAGGTATTAATGGGTTAAGACAAGAAAGACTGGCTATTGTAACGTAATGTGGTTACACGTGTGTTTCTCACACTTCATGTGGTCAGTCTATGACAGGGGTCTTAACCCATTAAGACCTGGAACGCATCTGTGTCGCATCTTTTTTGATTTGAGGCACTCGAGCTTGTAGATCTGCTATTTTTGAAAAATTGAGAAAATGCGTGCAAATCTGTGAATATGTTTTTTTTTAAGCAAACATTTTTAACTCAAATATTTGCTTCTGGGGGGTCCCTGGAACAAAACAATTTGAGATGGGGGTCCGCAGCCAAATACGTATAATTTTGGGGGTCCTTGACATGAAAAAGTTTGAGAACCACTGACATAGTAACATGTTTTTTCAAGAAACAGTTTTTAGAAGACATTCTAAAAACAGATATTTTGTAGAATCGGCCTCAGGTCTTAATGGGTTAAATGTTTTTCAGGCCAAGGGCCCCTTAGCTGAGAGAGAGAGAGATGAAGCACTGCGTTATTATCCTATAGTCCGCCGGTAGGGGGACTTCTGAAGTCACGCTCATGTCACCATGGCTCAGCCACTGGTCGAGCAGCTGCATGCGCGTGATTGGTTTATACAACTAGATTCTGACAAGTCCCGGAAAAGACTATGCGCTGTGATTGGCCAGCAGTCACTTTGAGTGGCAGTTGGGGGAAAACGCTCGCCCCCAAAAACATGATTTACGATTCTATGCCTATCGGTGCATAACTCGGACGGCGCTGAGTCGCAACGTTCGGCACGGCAACTCGCTCGCTTTAGCTCGCTCGGCGGTGCCTCTCATGGCTCAAGTTTGCTTGAGACGGCTGCGGTCAAAAACGATACTTGGCAAATACAATTGTCCACAGTTGTCGGATAAAGAGTACTGGCAGCGGGATTTGATCACGGGGGGTTGGGGTCGCCACAAGACCAGTTCGAAAATTAGGGTTTTTGGCGGTATTAAAATGTGACAACACCTCCACCGCCCCCTCCGGTTCCCCTCTCGTTTTTGCATTCAGCCAATCGCAAGGCAGGCAGGGCGGGGCTTGGTAGAATCTAGTTACCATTAAATATTACGCGCAGCTGATGCGCGACTAACACTGCAAGAAGCGTGTCGATCCGCCATTTGTGATATTTCTGAATTTGTTTTAAATGAAGGTTGTTTGTGAGTTACCAATGAACAATCAACAATAGCTTGTGACCAAATATCCTGAAAAGTAACAGTGTCAGACACAACAAGGTTTCCATTCCACAGCAACAACAACACAATGCTGCTCAGATTCTCTATCCTATCTGTTATCCAGCCATCTGTGTGCCAGTCAGTCAGTCAGTCCCACACTTTAAAGAATGTATGTGTTGTAGTAACTGGAGAGTCTGTATCTCTCTCTGGTTCTCCTGAGGTTGTCTTTTCCCCGCGGTGCAGCGAGGGCTCAGCGTCCGACAGCGTTGTCACGCTCTATTGAGCCACAGCACGTCCATCTTTGAACCCCGAGCATCACACCCTGGCTTTACGTGGCTTTATGTAGTGCAGCTTTCTTTAGAAGAGAGGGAGAGAGAGAGACAGACAGACAGAGCAGAGAAGAAAGAGAAGTGGGAGAGAGCAGCACTGGTGGAAAGTAACTAGGTACATGTACTCAAGTCCTCTACTTAAGTACAATGTTGAGGTATTTGTACTTTACTGGAGCATGTCCAATTTCCAATACTTTTACCTCTACTCCACTACATCTCAGAGGCAAATATTGTACTCTTACTCCACTACAATTATTATAAAACTTTAGTTACTTTGTAGATTTTGATTATTATTATAAAACATTCATGAACCACTTCAGCCCTATATACATTTCGGCCATTTGAAAATAGCCGATCTACAAGCTCACAATGCGTCGCGCTGCGACGCATTGTGAGCTTGTAGATCTGCTATTTTCAAAAGATTTGTATACATTTGAAAACTTGTAATGGGACAACATTCTGCATAATGAGTACCTTTTGGTACTTTAAGTACATTTTGATGCCAATACTTTTATACTAGTATTTCTACATTGCAGTATTGATACTTTTACTTTACTAAAAACATTTGAGTACTTTTTCCACCACTGGAGAGCAGACGGAGGAACTATATGAACACAAAGAAAAGACAGTGAGAGACGTAGACAGAGTGAGACAGAGGAAGCTGCGGAGAGCTAGAAATAGAATTAAAATGAAGACTTGAATCAGAGACATGTATAGAGAGAAAGCATGTTAGATAGAGACAGCATGAGAGATTGGGGTTATGAACAATGTTTGATGCCCTCTATTTGTTGTTAATATTTTATTTATTTCTTGAGTCAGTTAGGTCTTGTCTTGTCTTGTACTGTCTGTCTGTCTGTCTGTCTGTCTGTCTGTCTGTCTGTCTGTCTGTCTGTCTGTCTGTCTGTCTGTCTGTCTGTCTGTCTGTCTTACTTATCTGTCTTTATGTATGTCTGTGAAAATGTTTGCAAATCTTTGAAAGTAGATATTTTTTAAAGCGAAAATGTTTAACTCAAATCTTTTCTTCTGGGGGGTGGTCCCTGGCTGACACGAAACCGTTTCAGATGGAGGGGGGTGGGGGGTGCGTGGCCAAATACCATCTCAATCTGGGGGTCTTTGGCATGAAAAAAAGTTTTAGAACTAACTTTAAGTAATTTTGTTTGCTCCCCCCCTGATCGTGTATGTGAGAAGATCTCTCCAGACAACATGGTTCCAAATCTCACCATCCGTCTCTCAATAGGCTTTTTCCTCCCCCCCGGCCCCCTCTGAATTATTTCTTCTTCTCTTCTTTGTTTGTGGTGTACTTAAGTGCAGTTCCCTGCTGCTGCCAGCCTTCACAGCGTGGCTTACACAACTATAGACAGCCAGGCTTGTGTTGGCCGGTTGTAATTTGCTCCGTGCGTCTGGATTCCGGCAGAGCGGATCGATAGCGCTGTCTTGGCCGAGGCCTCAGTTTGTTTGGTCTCGACACCCCGGGCCAAAACGCAGTCAGCAGCCATAAATACAAAAGTTTTTCTCATCAAACGTTTTAACTCATTAACTGCCAGAGTTAAAACATCGTCTATTGCTGCCCTTGCCAGGGTTTTCGAGTGTTTCTTTTTTTGTTTTATTTTGTTATTTTATTTTATTTTTGCCTTTCTCTGCCTTTATTTATTGTTCTTAAAGTGGGGTTTGGGGACCCCCAGGGGTCCTTGAGGGAGTTCCAGGGGGGTCCCCAGGGACCCCCCAGGGACCCCCCAAACCAACCAAATGGACCCTTATGGGTCTGTAACTCTGAGAGTGTACAAATGGAACCAAATGGACCCGAACCCCTTAACATTGATTTTACAATATAAATCGGGGTCCCAGAGATAGAAATGCCATTAAATGGGGGTCCGTAGCCCTAATGCATGTCAAACTGGGGGTCCTTGAAATTAAAATGGTTGAGAATCACCTGTAGAGCCGTGTAAATCTTCTCTTATCCCTGGGGCGTATCTTTTCAAATGGGGGTCCGCGGGCAACTAAGTGTCAAGTTGGGGGTCCTTGACATGAAAAAGTTTGAGAACCACTGCAGTAGACTGACAGAAATGGGGGGAGAGACAGAGAGAGGGGGAGTGACACGCAGCAAAGGTTGTCGGGATCGGGACTCAAACCCGCGACACGCTATCAGGCTGCATTAGCAGCCTACAGGTGCCCGAACCGCTACCCCAACCGTCCGGGTTCGAGCGTTTTTTACTAACCTTTCAAGACCCACAGAATATTTCACTCCACAACGATCTAAACACAGATCGTCTCAAAAGACGGAGGAGTCTCTGTGCTTTCATCGGGGGGCGAAAGCGTGCCGTCGCGATGCTCCGTTCCATAGTTATTGGCAGTTTAATGTAGCTTGTTTTCGCCAAAAAGCAACGGAAAGCAGAGATATTTTGTACTGAACTGCTAGGATCACTCACAGGTTGCGGAAGAGCGCCCTCTATCGTAAACCACTGAGAAGACCAAATGACGAACGATACGTCATTTGCGCTCTGAGCCTTGGATTGTCCGCCATGCCCGCCACAAAATGTTAGGGTTTTAGTGGTTAATACTTTTTATTGGTTCAGTATTTATAAAAACCCACACGGACAGACTTTCCTTTCACTTTCATTTAATCAAAAGTAACAACAAAAATAGCAGATCTAACAGTGTGACACTGTAGCAGGGCATAAAGAAAAAACTTAAATTTAAATATGGAGTTATACGAGGTTTCTGCCCGACAGCAATGATATATTGCAATATGCATTTTGTTGACTTGCAGTAAAAAGGCCTTTGCATACTTAGCAGCGTTTTAAAAATTCATGTCGGTTTCGCCCCACAGCTGAAATAGAGAGAGAGCGAGAGCGAGAGGATAACAATCTCACTGTGTCCATCAATCAATGAGGATTATGGAACGATCCCAACACTAGAACTGTCTCTCGCTCAAACACCGCTAACGGGCAGAGCGCTTATACCATGGAATATCAGAAGTGCGGGGACGCGATTTATTCATATTCCTGTCTGTTACTGTATCCATCATTATTGCCTGTCACCAAGGACGCAGAGGGCATTTTAGAACTGTGACGAGAAATTGTGCGTATTTTTCCGGGTTTGTTATTTATTTTTTAACTTTATTTTGGTTAATTCGGTACAAAATATTTACTTATGAAGTGTAGATGTCAGAGTTTTTTTCTTTTTCGTTGTGACGTCCCTGCCTGTCACTATAGTGTGACACAGTGGTTCCCAAAAAAGTGGGGTCCGGGGACCCTCAGGGGTCCTTGGAGGAATATTTATCTCCAGTATGAGCGATCCCCTGATCGCTTTAAAAGACGTATCCGAGTCTCGTAGAATCGGGGGTGGGGCGATCTACAAGCGATCAGGGCGATCTACAAGCCGATCTACTAGCCGATCTACAAGCTCACAACGCGCCGCACTGCGACATGTTGTGAGCTTGTAGATCTGCTATTTTCAGAGTGCAACACCGAGCGCAACCCAACATAATAGTTTAGTTCTACTCTGCTTATAGATCTGCTATTTCCACGGTTTTGGACATACAAGGTTTCCACTCGACAGTGACAATAAACTACAGTTATATGGGCCACTCAAATGACAAGCAGTCTTTTTTTATATTAATACAATAATAAATCATTTAGTGTGGCTTTTAGAAACATCGTCTGTTTTAGACTCTAAAACACAGTTTAACCAAACATCAACTTCTCATGAAAGTGCTTTTAAATGATTTATTATTATTATATGTTTTTTTTTTGCAACCAAAGGCACAGCGCAACTTTTTAACTTTTTCTCTGAAGGCTCCGGATGACAGATAAAATGCCCAGATAATGACAGATAAACTGTTCCTTATAAACTTCTCAGCCAACGGCAACTTCGAGATGAAAGTACATTTAAATGATTTCTCTTTCTTTTTTTGTCTTTTCTTTGCTCGCAACGAAAGGCACTTTTAAACTTTCTTTGATGGCTCCTGGCACGGTGACAGATCTCAGCGCGGTGAGAGCAGCACCTGCGTGGGTTTCGTTGAGTCCCCAACACGGCGCTCTCTTGTCTTGCTACCTCTGTAAGTCTGTCAGAGAACGCAAAACCGCAGCAGTTTGAGTACGCCGTGTTTCGCACCACACTTGTCATGATGCCATTTCGGTCTATTTGAGTCTCTCCGCTCCTGGCGAGCTCGCCGAAAAAAATAAGAAAAAAAAACGCCCTGTCAGGCGACTGACTTCAGAGACGACCCACCACCGCACGCTCCCTTCCTCCGTCTCGCCAATGGTGGAAGAAGTACTCTATTTTTGTTACTCAAGTATCAATACCACAATGTAGAAATACTCTGTTACAAGGTAAAAGTTCGGTATTCCAAATTTTCTTGAGTACTTGAGTAAAATATACTTAAAATGACCAAAAGTAAAAGTTGTCATAACGCATTACCCATTTCACAAGTTTTCTAAATGTATAAATCTTCGATCTACAAGCACACAATGCGTCGCATCGCGACATGTTGTGAGCTTGTAGATTGGCTATTGTCAAATAGGGCTGAAGTGGTCAATGTATGCTTTGTAATATATTCAAAATCTACGAAGTCACTAGTAACTAAAGTTATGTAAAAGTACAATATTTGCCTCTGAGATTCAGTGGAGTAGAAATAAAAGGATGGAAAATCGGAAATACTTCTGTAAAGTAAAAAATACCTCAAAAAGTACAGTACTTGAGTACACATACTTAGGTGCTTTCCAGCACTCCGTCTCGCTCCGTCTCTCCACTTTCCTCAAATAGGATGGAGTGATGAAGGAGGGGAAGAGGGATGACAGCGCGGGCCGACCCGCTCCAGCTGTGCCCCCCTCCCCCCCACACCCCCACACCCCACACTCCCGCTACTCCATGCTTATTGATTGACGGCTTTGGGGAGAAAGGTACGGGACGTCTGATCAATCCCTAGACCACGGGGCGTGCGGCAAATACAGGCAAGAAGGAGAGACACAGAGAGAGAGACAGAGAGAGAGAGAGACATAGAGAGAGAGAGAGACAGAGAGAGAGAGAGAGACATAGAGAGAGAGAGAGAGAGAGAGAGACAGACAGAGACAGACAGAGAGACAGAGAGACAGAGAGAATTAAGCAATTAAACCAACCGTTGGTTCTCAAACTTTTTTGTGTGAAGGACTGTGAAGGACTCGCACATTGATGTATTTGCCCCGCAGACCCCCATCTGAAAATAGTGTTGTGCCAGGAACACTGATTGCCAATTAAGGCCTGATTTAAACAAAATACAAGCTTTTTGTTGTTAAAATGACGACCTATGCTGCGTGTCACCCCCCTTCTCCTGTCAGACTACTGTATACTATCAATAAAGGCAGAAAAAGTCACAAAAAAAATGGAAGAAAAATCATAATTGTGATGCTATATTATACTTTTGCTGGATGGACCTCCTGGAACTCCCCTCCAAGGACCCCTGGGGGTCCCCGGACGCCACTTATTTGGGAACCACTGTGTCACACTAACTAGTGACAGGCAACATTAATGAATACAGTAATAACAGACAGGAATATTAATAAATTGTCCCCGCCCTTCTGAGATTCCATGGTATAAGCCAGTGGTTCTCAAACCTTTTCAAAATGATATATGTATTTGGCCACGGACCCCCATCTCAAAATATGTTGTTCCAGGGACCCCCAGAATCACAGATCGGAGTAAAAAAAAATCGCTTTAAAACATATATATATTCAAAGATTTGCGCAATTGTTTTATAGTAGATCTACAAGCTCATAGCGCGGCTATGAGCTTGCATATATGCTATTTTTGAATAGCCAATTTTTTTTAATTGACACAGATGCGTTCCTAGTCTTAATGGTTTAAACCAGGCCTTATAGTAATCAGTGAACCCAGAGAGCCGAACCAAGTAATATCTACACTCTATCTGTAGATGTACTCTTGATATACTGCTTTTTTAAATAAACTAAACTAAACTGCATCGTGTGGATAAAGCACAGGGATGGTTTTAACTCTGTTTTACATCCTCTACTGCTTTATGTTCAAGTGCTTGTTTTTTTTTTTGCTCCGCATCAGAGCTGAGCAAAGAGGCAGGCAAGGAGGAAACAGCGGCTCAAGTAGCAGCGATTGTACATTTTCATTTCAAAACGGAGACAATTTTATGTGGAGACAAGCGAGCCACTTTCATGTTCGCTTAGTGTTTTCGTTCCCCTCCTTTTCTCCCTCTTGCTTTGCTGGATAAAAGAGGTATTTTGGACACCTTTTAGAGAGATTTGGTTTGAGACCCTGAGTGCATTCTTCACAGAACCTGCGGAAAAACAGAAACCTTTTGAATATCGTAGCTCAACCACCTCAAGTAAAATACAGGACTTGCACTTGTGACAGTATTGAGTATTTCATCGTCTCTGTCGGGTGGAAAACCTCATATTGTCTAAAGCTGTTACTTTTCAGGATTCAAATAAACCAGGGGTCTTCAACAGGGAGTCCGGGACCCCTAGGGGGTCCTCAGAGCTACTATAGGGGGTCCGCCAAATCTTTGTGTGATATGATTTCTTTTTTTTTTACATTAACCACTTGAACCCTAGAATTCCTTTTCTGAGGTTAACATTAGCCGAAAATAGCAGATCTAAAAGCTCTCAACGTTGAGAGCTTGTAGATCGGCTATTTTTGGTAAAGAGGTGTAGGTGTAGAGGTAAAAAATAGCAGACTAAGTAAAAAAAAAACTTTAATCTGAAACACAATTTTATACAATATAGAGTAGGGGGTCCCTGCTTCATCTCTCTCTCAGCTAGGGGGTCCTTGCCCTGAAATCGTTGAAGACCAGGGCCGGATCTAGGCATAGGCAAGGGGGGGGCAATAACCCCCCAAATGCCCTGACTGCCCCCCAAAGTTTTGAATTTGTTTGCTTTAAAACAATATATATTCAAGGATTTGCACATATTTTCAAAACATTTCAAAAATAGCAGATCTACAAGCTCGTAGCGCGGCACTCGGTGCCGCGCTATGAGCTTGTAGATCTGCTATTTTTGTATAGCCAAGGTGTAAAATAATGCTTTCTCACTATTTCCTCACTATTTCCTATTGCCCCCCCAATTAAAAAGTCTTGTATCCGGCCCTGTTGAAGACCCCTGAATTAAATAAATTGCTCCAATTAAAAAAATAGCTCAAAACGTGTCGCTACTCGCCACATTTCAAGCTTGTAGATCTGCTACTTTTGATGCTTTTGTGTGATGCTGTAGTATGATCAAGTAGGGCAGTAGGGTGTTAATTTACGGGGAAAAAAACACAGAAAGTTAGAATATGGAGACATAATGCAGGGGTCTTCAACGTTTTCAGACCGAGGACCCCTTGGCTGAGACAGAGATGAAGCAGGAACCCCCACTCAGTGGTGGAAAGTAACCAAGTACTGTACTTAAGTAGAATTTTGAGGTATTTGTACTTTATTTGAGTATTTCCAATTTCCAATACTTTTACTTCTACTCCACTACATCTCAGAGGCAAATATTGTACTTTTACTCCACTACATTTAGTTAAAAACTTTAGTTACTAGTTACTTTTCAGATATAAATGATTATATTAGGAAACATGCATTAACCACTTTAACCCTATTTTATACCTAGGCTATTTGAAAATAGCCGATCTACAAGCTCACAACGCGTCGCATCGCGACGTGTTGTGAGCTTGTAGATCTGCTATTTTCAAATATTTAGTACTTTTACTTTTGGTACTTTAAGTACATTTTGATGCCAATACTTTTGTACTTTTACTCAAGTAAAATTTTAATTCTGGACTTTTACTTGTAACAGAGTATTTTTATATTGCAATATTGGTACTTTTACTTAAGTAAAGAATTTGAGTACTTTTTCCGGGCCCCACTACATATTGTATAAAATTGTGTTGCAAATTAAACATTTTCATAGATTCCTTAGACAGCTTCATAGACTTTGACAGCACTATTATCAGTGTATGTTGGATTAATGTGTATTTTCAGACATTTTTAACCACTTGAACCGTTAAATGTAGTCTTTTTTTCCCTCTACACCAAAGCTCTTTTGCCAAACATAGCAGATCTACAAGCCACTCGCACCGCGAGGCGTTTTGAGCTTGTAGATCTGCTATTTTTGGCTAATGCTCCACTCAGAATTGGGATGCTGGGGTTCAAGTGGTTAATGTAAAAAACATGATCCTATCACACAAAGATTTGGCGCCCCCCCCCCCCCCCTGTAGTAACTCTGGGGACCCCTTAGGGGTCCCGGACCCCCTGTTGAAGACCCCTGATATAATGGTATTGCTGCTTAAAGGGATAGTTCACCCAAAACATTACTTTTTTTTCTATCGATTAGTCACCCCATGGAGACTTGAATTCACGGATATTTTTTTTTTTTTGTCGCATTCCTAAGCCAATAATTTGATGACCAGTGGATCGGGAGGCAGCGGTTCCCGGTAGGAGACACAAAGGAGACTCTTTGTGTCTCCTATACCGGAACCGCTGCCGGTCATCAAATTATTGGCTTTGGAGAAAAAAAAAACGAAAACATATCCATTCATTTAATGGGGTGACTAATCGATAGAAAAAATTTCATTTTGGAGGTGAACTATCCCTTTAAAAAGTACTTCTTCCACCTCTACCTGGTGTCTAGCTATAAAGCACCCTCTCCGGTGTCTAGTTTCACTCCAATCGAGAGCGATCTCCACCCCTCTACCTCTCCCTTATTGTTTGTTTATCGTTCGACAATAAGAGCCAATTCTGAGCCAATTCTCCCCACATCTCCAGTAGCTAAATGGAGAAAAGCGATACCCCCGCAGAGCATGCCGCTCCCAGACGCAGACCAGACGGAGGCTATCTGCGCTTCCATCAGTGGGAGAGCGTCTCCTTGAGTTAGGGTTGCCAACCGCCCGCGAAAAATACCGAATGGAATCGTCCCTTATCAGTGGTGTAAAAAGTACTGCATTTTTTTTACTTAAGTAAAAGTAGCAATACTGCAATGTAGAAATACTCTGTTAGAAGTAAAATTCCGTAATTAAAAAATGACTTGAGTATAAGTACAAAGGTATTGGTATCAGAAGTAAAAGTACTCATTATGCAGAATGTTTCACAAGTTTTCAAATGTATAAAATGTGTAAAAATCTTTTGAAAATAGCAGATCTACAAGCTCACAATGCGTCGCTTTGCGACGCATTGTGAGCTTGTAGATCTGCTATTTTCAAATGGCCAAAATGTATGTAGGGCTGAAGTGGGTAATGTTTTGTAAGAATCCAAATCTACAAAGTAACTAGTAACTAAAGTTCAGTCAGATAACTCACGAATAGTTTGAACCAATATTTTATTATGAATGTGAATACAAGTGTGTATATAATAATTTATCTTGGCGTTCGGCTCTGCAATATTTGTTCTCCCTGCTCGGCACAATCATACAGACATCATTAACCATTAAGAGCAGGGAGATAGATATACATACATAACAACCCCCCATGGGGAACAGAACCAATAGCAGAGCCCACTGGTGGTGCTGGGGTGGTGGTGGGAGTAACAGTTGCATTCCAACAACCAGGGGTACAAATGACAGCAGAGAATGAACGAAGACCGAGGTGAGCTTAAATAACCCGCTGATTGGTCAGCTGATTGTCACGTCAGCTCTGACGACAGCTCTGACGTAAGACTGCGTAATAGTATTGTAATAACTCTGTATGCACCCGCATAGCCGCAGTATGTAACCTCTCGAGTATATGCTGCCTGAACTAACTCGCAGGCTACGTCTCATTTTTCAAAATAATTGTAGTGGTGTAAAAGTACAATATTTGCCTCTGAGATGTAGTGGAGTAGAAGTAAAAGTACTGAAAATTTGAATTGCTCTGGTATTGTACTTCAGTAAATGTACTTAGTCACTTTACACCACTGTCCCTTATTTGGAAACTAAAAGACGTGTCCCTTATTGAACTGATAAGGGACACCATGTGTTTTGGGGAATCAATCAATGACACACATCTCACAAGTTCAAACAGCTCATCCTATCCTATGTAACAATTGGCTTAAGGGAGGATCGGCCGGCCCGGGTAGGATTTGTGTACCGTGCCCATATATGGGCATATACTGATGATATCAGGGATCTCCATATATGGGCATTTAAGGGACAAGGACTGACAGATACAGAGATATCCATATATGGGAACATCAGTCGGATTGGCGGTGCGGCGTAGTACTATAATACAGGTTTTTAAAGGTTTCATGACGTTCAGTTTTACCACACATTAAAAGTCTTTGTCATGGTCCTTCAAACGTGTATAGAAAGTTCTAACAAAAAAATCCACTCCATTGATCCATGGCAGGTGTTTTTCTCTCACATTTCTAAAGCCTTTTCAACTGCAATGAAAAAAGAAATCTTTGCCTGCGGGTATCGCTGGTGAGGGATTTTGCCTGTCAATCATCGCCTCTGCTCCGCCCCCCCCCCCCCCCCCAAAGGAAAGGATAGGGGAGGGGAGGGGCGAGGAGGAGAGTGGGCGGGATTAAATCGGCTGTGACCTCACTGTCGAAGGGCCAAGCTCAGATTACTTTTCAGCCTAATTATTCAGAAAACCCCAGACCACAGAAAATCCACTGAATGTTCAAAGTTCAGATTTGTTGGGTGTAATTGAGGTCATAAAACCCCCAAAAAAACATAAAAGATAAAAAAAAGTGAAAATGAATGTCATAGAACCTTTAACCACTTTAAAAGACTTAGTAAACTCACGCTGCGTTTCGACCTTGTAGATCTGTTACTTTTCATGCTTTTGTGTGACGCTGTAGTAGGCTATGATCAAGTTAGGGAGTTAATTTACAAAAAAATAAACCCACAAAAAGTAAAACAAAATATGGAGATAAGAGGTTTTTCTAAATGTTAGTAACTTCCCACCACTGGAAGTAGTAAACCATTTAGCCCACAGTCATAAGCTATCTGCTCTGCATCAGTTATAGTGTGAGAGCCTCTCCTTGAGAGCATTAAGCCTGAGATGAGAGACAGCGTGCTGGCGTGGCGCGGTGGAGGGGCGGGGCAAGGGGTTGCGATGTCAGGCGGCGAGCGGCTCTGAACGGATCGAGAGAGAGAGAGAGAGAGATGAGGAGGAGAGAGAGAGAGAGGAGAGAGAGAGAGAGAGAGAGAGAGAGAGAGAGAGAGGAAGAGAGAGAGAGAGAGAGAGAGAGAGAGAGAGAGAGAGAGAGAGAGAGTGAGAGAGAGAGAGAGAGAGAGAGAGAGAGAGAGAGCGATCGGCCTTGATTGAAGTCGTCAGGTTTGAACGCGGGGCGGTGGAGGGGGGGGCTCTCCTTGGTAGAGCCCGGTGCGGAACAAACTCTCGCCTCGGGCGAGAAAGGCGTTTGGCCCTCATTGAACTTCCATTTTTATTCTCTGTATCTCTCTCTCTCTCTCTCTCTCTCTCTCTCTCTCTCTCTCTCATGTTCTCTCCCCGTCTATCTCTATCACTCTCCTCTGTAGCTCTGCCAAGCGGAGCTCTACGCCGAGGCATCTGGCACCTTCGGATAAAAAAAGCAAGAGATATAGAAAACAGAGAGAGAAAGAGAGAGAGCAAGCGGTGGAGAATGCAGCCTTTGCCCCCCCCCCCCCCCCCATCCTTTTATATCTCATCTTTGATTGTGTTCGGCCCCCCCTGGTGGTTTGTTGCAGGGCCGAAGGTAGTGTTTGATTCCTCGCTCGCCCCCGGTGCAGCGGAGAGGGCACGGCCCTCCTGTGCAGCGCGGCGCATCACATCACATCACAACAGGCCTGGTATCGGCTGGAAGATACCTATGGTGCAGAGAGAGAGAGAGAGAGAAAGAGAGAGAGAAAGAGAGGGAGGGAGGGAGACGGAGAGAGAGAGAGACGGAGAGAGGGAGAGAGACAGAGAGAGAGAGAGGGAGAAGAGACGGAGAGAGAGAGAGGGAGAGAGGGAACAGCGGTGGAAGAAGTAACATGTTTTCAAATGTTGCTTGAGTAATACTTAAAGTATGCCACGAAGAAGTGACGCGCTGTGAGCTTGTAGATCTGCTATTTTTTAATAGCCAACGTATAAATGGATAAAGTGGTTAAAATCACGTTATATTAACTACTTTTGCCGGGGACCCCCTGGAACCCCCCCAAGGACCCCACTTTGAGAACCAATGGTGTATAGGCCTATGTACAGACTGTCCTGGATCAGGGTTCCCCATCACCCCGTTCACCCTGACGCCACATCGTCTTCTTCCGGCGCACGAAAAACACCGCACATCTGAGGCCCTCGCTGTATTTTCTGGTTCCCTGATGTGCACTGTGTAGCACACATGAAATATGTATGCTGTGTGTCTTCACAGAGGTACACCCCAAACCGCAAAGAAAACATCTACATTTCCTATGTATTTTAAAGAGGTGGTGCCATGGGTTTTGCACTTTTTCTGTCTTTCATGTGTCTATGAGGTTGATAGAACTTCATTAAGCCCCCTGGTGGTGTTTTTATGGTGTTTTATGTCTTCTCTGACTATTTTGAGTTTCTTCCTGGAGGCTGAAAACTTGAGGGTCAAACGTACCAATAGAAAAACAGCACTTTAATGACAGTAGAATATACCCTCCCCCCTCATAACACAACAGGTGTGGGCATGAGGAGGAGGAGGGACTGGTTCGGGTGGGAGGTGCTAAAGTGAGAACGAGGTGTACTTAATGAACTGGAGGCGTGTCCACATAAAAACATAATTTTTAACACTTTCTGTACACTTTTTTGAAAAAATCGTCCTCCTAGTATAACCATAATACCTGATGATTATGTTTTAGGGGGAGAAAAAATCATTGAAAATCACGGCACCCCGTCTTTAAATGTTTTCATAATATGGCCTGTCGCTGCTGCCGGGTGGAAGTTTAGTCTGTCCAAAAGAAAAAGTTACTTTTAATGAAATGGATGGGAAAAAGTGTCTCATGGGGACACTGCAGTGGAGAGCCCACGCACAAGAAGACAAAAGAACGTCTTCAGTCACAGGGACCTTCATCAGGTTATCCAAGAGAGATGAAGGTCAGTGCAACCCAGACGTTTGATTGCCTGTATTAAACAGACACTGTGAGTGAAGACAGTGTGCAGGATTCATAAATAACATCGGCCTACAACACATATTAACATAATATTTCCCTCAATTACGTTTGCGCTGTATTTTTAGCCGTGTCAAAATACATCTCCAAAAGTATAGCTTTGCCCCTTTGCATTATTTTTTAAACGTATGAAATGTCTCGCAAACTCGCCGTAGAGACGAGTGAGAGTTTGAGGGAAGAAGTGAGACTGCATGGAGAGTTCAGTCGCAGCGTCTGAAGACAGTGTCAAGTCCACTTACCCAGATGATCTGCGAGCTCTCAACTGTGTGTGTGTGCGTGCGTGTGCGCGTGTGTGTGTGTGTGTGTGTGTGTGTGTGTGTGTGTGTGTGTGTGTGTGTGTGTGTGTGTGTGTGTGTGTGTGTGTGTGTGTGTGTGTGTGTGTGTGTGTGTGTGTGTGTGTGTGTCTGCGTCTGCGTGAGTGCGTTTGTGCATCCCAGACAGAAGCTTCTAGGCTTGTACGGGCCTCTTCTCAACTCCCATCCCGTCAGGATAATGGCATTTCGGTGTCTGCCGGTCGCCTCCTATTGGCATCAGGTCCCGTCACCTGCCTCTACCCGCCCCGCCACGACCCCCCCCCCCCCCTCTCTCTCTCTCTCTCTCTCTTCGAACCGCCGCCGCCCATTAACCTGTCCGGCTCAACGTCCTCACACACAGACAGAGGGGGCTATTGTCATCACGCTCTCAATGCACCCCCCACGCCCCCTGTCAGTCTTAACCCATTAAAACCTGGAACTGGGTCATTTTTTGATTTGAGCTAAAAAGCATTATTTTACACTTTGGCTATTCAAAAATAGCAGATATACAAGCTCATAGCGCGGCACCGAGTGCCGCGCTATGAGCTTGTAGATCTGCTATTTTTTGAAAAATCGTGAAAATATGTGCAAATCTTTGAATATATATATTTTTAAAGCGAACATTTTTAACTCAAATCTTTGCTTCTGGGGGTCCCTGGAACAACATATTTTGATGGGGGTCGGCGGCCAAATACATATAATTCTGGGGGTCCTTGACATGAAAAAGATTGAGCACCACTGATATAGAAACATAGGTTTTTCAGAATACTGTTGAGATTTAGGAGACATGTAGAATCGGCTTCAGGTCTCAATGGGTTAATACCGCTCTCCTCTTGTGTCTGTCGCTATCTAGCGCTCTCTGTCCGCTTTTCTCTCTCGTACCGGCTTGCTCCGGCCCTAATTTTAAGTGAGGGATAGACACCGAGAGAGAGAGACTACCAGAGAGAGAGAAAGAGAGAGACAGATGGCTCTTTTTTTACTTTAGTGAAACTGTGGCGTTCCGTGAAACGTTTTTTTTTCACAGGATCTGTGTTTCGTTGCTGTCTGGGAATAAACCTCTCATCTCCATCGTTCTAATATTATTTTGTTTTGTAAATTAAGGCCCTACTTGATCCTACTACAGCGTCACACAAAAGCGTCAAAAGTAGCAGATCCACAAGCTCGAAACGCGGCGCGAAACGCGGCGCGAAACGCGGCGCGAACGCGGCGGAAGCGACGCGTTTTGAGCTTGTAGATCTGCTACTTTTGATGCTTTTGAATTTGAATCCTGAAAAGTAACAGTTTTGGACATATGAGGTTTACACCCGACAGAGACTATATAAGGTTCTCAGAACCTTATATGATC
>NC_137617.1:44682478-44689978 GCF_963280865.1 Gymnoscopelus braueri
TGTTTTCATGAATGAAATTTTAAATGATTTTTTAAAATAAATAGTACAAGGTTTCCACTCGACAGCAACGATATACAATCACACTTTAGATATTTAATGACACAACATAAACATGTTAAGGACGCTCAGAAAGGACACTGTGATCACCTCACACACACACACAAACACACACACACACACACACACACACACACGCACGCGCGCGCGCCTGCGCACACACGCGCACACACGTGCACGTGTGCGCGCGCGCGCGCGCACACACGCACACACGCGCACACACGTGCACGTGCACGTGTTGCTTTCCCCGTTAAGTGTGACTTGAGAGTTCATCACCTCTGCTAAAGGCTCCTGTGGTTAAATGTGTGCAATAAAGGCTCTAAGTACTCTGTGCTGGACCCACACTCACAGGCCATTTGTGGTAAAAAGCATGCACACCCCTCCCCTCCTCTCTCTCTCTCTCTCCCGCACGCACGCACGCACGCACACACACGCTACTGTAATTTTGAGGTACTTCTACTTCAATTGTCTATATTTTTACTTCTACTCCACTACATCTCAGAGCCAAATATTGTACTTTTACTCCACTACAATTTTTTGAAAACTTTAGTTACTATACTTTGCAGATACACATTTTTACATTATAAAACATACATTAACCACTTCAGCCCTATTTTATACCTAGGCTATTTGAAAATAGCCGAACTACAAGCTCACAACGCATCGCATCGCGAGTGTATTACTACACTTGTGAAAAGTTCTATGAAAGTTTTTGTTTAACCCTATAAGCCAAAAATTTCAGATCTACAAGCTTGTAGAGCTATTTTCAATTGCTCTACAAGCTTGTAGATCGCAGCGCGACGCGTTGTGTGCTTGTAGAAATGCTATTTTCGCCATGCAGCTAAGTGAAAATCTACCATTTCAATGGCATCACAGCCGCCAAAAATACATTTTAGTCGACTAAATCAACTATAGATTTAGTCGGCTAAAATCATTTAATCAACTAAAACTAGACTAAATGAAAACCATTCGCCCTTACCGCCGCATACGTACAGCCCTCCGTTGTAGGCAAAGGCTGAATGACCGCCGCGTCTCTGTGGAAGAGTCCGTGCAGAACTTAGAAGGCGTGCTCAGCCAGCAGTCGGTCTCCGTGTCAAACACTCTGACGTTGTAGTCCTGGCCCCCAAATACAAACATCTTTGTCCCAATGATGGTGGCAGTCTGTTCCTCTGGTGTTAATTAAAGACCAGACCATTGTGGTGGTGTCCAACTTGGAGACGTCATTAGGTGTGTATATCAATCGGTATCCTCCATTGGAACAGTCCCAGAAATCTTGGGCTTGAACCATCTGTGGGTGTCGACGTCAAATGCATAAAAATACACGTCGTTGCAGTAAAGATATCCTCCAGAGATGTAGATGGTACCGTCGATCAGCACCGCCGTGTGGCCCTCATTGGGTGGTGGAACCTCAGGGGGGGGCGTTCTCCTCTTCCGGACGTCACTTGGGGCAACGTCCTCCAGCGTAAAGAGACTGTGTTGAAGACGTTCACATCCATCTGAGCCTCGCCACCTCCAAAGGAGTACAGCTTGTGCTGCACTGCAACGGCCACACGACAGTATCTTTGTGGATCTCTATTCACATGTACAGTCCAACGGAACATTTCTCACCCTGTCTTGCTCTGTAAAATAGTGTAGTCCTAATGGGTGTGACACTGTGTTATTGCTTATAATTTCTTCAGTGGCACAAATGTCACGCAAAGTTTGACAAATCCGTCAAGCCGGCAGTTGGTGGGTCTCTTGATATGGCAAGTGAAATCACAGCAGACAAATCCGTCAACCAGTGTTTCCAGGGAAGTCGCTACAGATAGCCCCCTGCTGTTCTATGAAACACGGTTCTAATCCTTTAAAGTATAAACCTAACCCCAACCTGAAACTTTTCCTAATTGTAAATTTAACAAAAACAAAAAAAAATTTAACCAAAAAAACAGCCGCTTCTATTGTGAGGACCAGGAAAATGGTCTTCAAATGTCTATTTCTCAAGTTCTACTATACTTGTGGGGAATATAGTAATACAAGTACACACGCGTACACACACACACACACACACACACACCACACACACACACACACACACACACACACACACACACACACGCGCGCGCGCGCGCGCGCGTGCGAGCGCCTGCAGCATCGCTACGTATGTAAATGATTGCGTTTTGAGTAAAAAGCTGGTCTTAGATCTCACCCTGGTGGATCTGAAGGAGGAGGAGGAGGGGGGGGCGGGGGTCGGGGGATTAGAGCTCCACATTTATGAAATGTAAATAGCAGCCTGCAGGAGAATTCATATACTCTACCCTCTTTCCAACTTGATGAGATATGATTCAACCCAGAAATAGGAAGAGACTCTGTGTGTGTGTGCGTGTGTGTGCGTGTGTGTGTGTGTGCGTTACTGTTCCTGTGAGGGACAAACGTTCCCACAAGTATAGCAGAATTTGAGGAATAGACATTGCGAGAACCATTTTCCGTGCACGCAAGAGAAATAGATGTTTTAAGGTTAAACATGATTCGTGCCTACAATTTGGAAATTGGGTTTAGACATTAAGAGATTCGGTTTAGGCTTAGGGTTTTCCCTATTTTTATCCTTAGATGTGTGCTGATGTCTAGATGGATAGAACACCTTGCTGGCAGGCAATTAATACGGTGAATGTCAAACACAGAGCTGATCTACAAGAATCTTTTCTGCAGTTTTTTGGCTATTTGCAGCTATTGTTAATTCCGTCCTAAAAAGTATACAGTAATGTCAAAGGCGTGTGTCTGTCTTCACGTATTGGGATGGTACATCTCTGAACGCAGGCGGAACACGTGAATATGTTCACCCACAGCGGGGGTTGAGCGGGTTGAGGCTCTTGCATTATAATGTGTCCACACAAACTACATCTACAAGAGCTTATAGATCTGCTATTTCCACTACTGAAGTATAACGGTTTCAGTGGTTATCACAACGTTATTTCCACTCCCCCCTCATCAATGCAAGCCTCAGTGTACTGGTGCAACAGTTAATACAACTAATCAATTTAATTGATTATAAACATGTTATCGGTAATAATCGGAAATAATCGATTAGTAATTACATAGTATATGGGGCATGTTTCAAAGTGTCAACAATCGGAGTCATATCCCCCCAAAAATGTGTCACCTTGCTAAACTAATGGCCTAAGTCATTTTCTGAGGAAAATGATATTTTTGCCTGAGTCAGCTCCTCATGACACTGGCCACCTCTGGTAAAAATCGCCCATCTCCTAATTGAAAAGGATCATGCTGTTCACTCCCCTTTTAATATAATGGCCTAACTCCCTAGTGTGACTTAGGCCAAAATAGGCCTTTTTTTGGCCTAAGTCACATGGTTTTGTGACTTAGGCCAAATTATTTACTGATTTAGGCCATTGTGATTTTTTTTTTTTTGGGCCTAAGTCAGATTTAATCTCTTATGTTACATAACTGACAGACAGTGTTATTTCTATTTAAATAGTCATAAACATTTTGAGTGAAATGATTAAGAAATATCATATAGTTTTGTTTTGGATCAGTTTTAAAATTTTCCTGAAAAACGTAAAATAAATTACATAGGCCATTAGTTTAGCAAGGCGACGATGTGCTTCTCGGTTATTCGAGCAATCGGAGAAGTAATTTTTTTTTGTAAATTAGGCTTCTATTCATTTTAAAATCAATTATAAGGAAGGCTATGCTTCTGGTTACTGGTTCTATTGAGTGAAGTCCATATTGTTTTACAGTCAATGCTCTGTGCGCAGGCTGGAGTGGGGGACCGTCGACTTCCATTAGGAGGAAGGGGGACATTTGGGGGAGTGAGGGGAGAGGGGGGTGGAGTCCCCTCGAGGGCTCCCTTTCCCTGTGTTTTCATTTAGCCCTCTTTATTCCAGTTATGTTAATATGAATGAATCACCTGGGGGCCCCTTTCCTTTCCCTTGTGTTTGCACAAGGCGGGAGCTGGTGCCCCCTGGCTCCCTCTGCGTATTACTACACAGATATTGGCTCATGAATATTCATGAGGGCCCGGTGGCAGAAGCAAGTATAGCGCCAAAGCCCCAAACTCGTACTCCGCCACACGGCGGTGTGGCGCCGAAAACAGCCGACGCATAAGCTCACAACGCGCCGCGTCTGCGGCGCGTTGTGAGCTTATACGTTGGCTGTTTTCGACGGAGCTTAAATCAGCCTTTGTGTGGGTTTTCGGGATTCTTTTTTTCCCCCCCGTTAAGCCTGTTGCTTGTGTTCTTCCTAGCTCTTGTAGCGGCTTGGCAAGCGCGTGGGACGTTAAGATTAATGATTGTTGCGTCTCTTTAGTTTAGAGGAATACGTCATCCCCAAAATGACATATTTTCTACGAATTACTCACCCAATGAAGCACTGAATTCATGGGGCAGGTTTGTTTGTGTTGCATTTTAGGGATGCACAATATTGAAAACTTGGATGCCCAATAGCAGATCTAACAGCCCTCTGAGATGCCCAAAGGTCAGGGAGGTCAGGCTTCATGTCAACAAATTGGTTTAAAGAAGAGGTCAACAAGGTCCTCTCTGTTTACCACCATCCTGACCGGTTATATTCATTATTGTAGCCTACTGTAGCTTATAATCCAATCCTACTCATCTTTAAAAGGAGAAACAATACTTTTACTTGAGTGAAAGTAAAACTTCTAATAAAATTACTGATCCACGAGCTTCGATCTATGAGTTTGTGAGCTTGTAGACTGGCTATTTTCGAATAGGGTTTCGTAATAATAATCTGCAAAGTAGTTACTAGTTACTAGTTACTAAAGCTGCCAAATAATGTAATGGAGTAAAGTATTGAAAAAAAGGGAAATACTCAAGTAAAGTAATCGATTTTTTTATAATTGACTAAATCTATTAGTCTGATTAACAATGGAACACAAAAATAGTGAAAATGGCAAATCAAGAATATGGCGTTGCGACGCAAGCGTGCGGTCGGCTAATTTCACCTATTACATTTTAATCGTTCATTAATCGTAATCGTAATTGATTTAAAGTCATAATGCATGCAGCACTATTATAAAACGAGGACAAATGTCACAGGCCTCCTCTGACTTGACTGAAGAGGGAAAAGTCAACTCCGGTATTAGTCGGGTGCACCTTATCTATTATGCTCTTTGACAAGTTAATTTGCTAACGTTAATAATTAAACGAGGGCGCCCATCACGCTTAATGAGGAAACAATATGAAATTATGAAAGGGAATTAGTGAACTGCCCCCATCCCACACACACACACACACACGCGCACACACGCGCGTGCACACACACACACACACACACACACACACACACACACGCACACACGCACACACATAACCTAACCCACCTTTTTCTCTGCAATGTCTACACCAAAATAATTATAGTTCATTCAAAAGTCCATTGTTAGATTTCATTCCATTCATTCAAGTCCATTGTAGGCTTTGTCTTTTTTTTTGTCAGGGGCCAGTTCCAAATTGCAGCCACCTGTAAGTGCTCTTTTTTTGAGTGGTTTTGAAGGAGAGTAAGGATTCATATGTTTGTGTGACTGTTGGTAGGGCATTCCACATGTTTGTGGCATAGCAGTAGAACTCATTTAATCCCTTGTTAGAGCCAAACCTGGGTTGAACTTGATCAGTGGAGCTCCCTCTGGTGTTGTGATTGTGGACGTCATTGGCGTTTTTAAGTAGTTTGACAGGTACAGTACATGGGTGTCTCTGTGGTGTAGTTGTGTATCTTGTAGACCAGGCCCATTACAAGTTGCTGTACTCTGTCCTCTACCATTACCATTTTGTGCTCTAGAAAATCTAAATATAGAGATCGCATTCATGATAGTGACATAACAGGGGGTGGGGGGCCCGGTTACGGCATGAAACTCACAGGGATTGAGCTGTTAACAACCCTGGAAGGAGGCCATGCAGCCCGGGGAATGAATCTGACTATGAGTCCAATTGGTCCCAATGCAGGCTGCATCGTACTGCCTGGACTCCCTGCAGGTAACACACCATCGCATGTGTTCCCTGCAGGTTTAACCCATTAAGACCTGGAACGGATCTGTGTCATTTTCCGATTTCTTTGGCTATTAAAAAAATAGCAGATATACAAGCTCGTAGCGTGGCACAGAGTGCCGTGCTACGACCTTGTAGATCTGCTATTTTGATTTTTTTGTGTGCAAATCTTTCAATATATACTGTATATATATTTAAAGCGAACATTATTTGCTTCTGGGAGTCCCTGGAACAAAATGTTTTGGTGGCCAAATACATATCATTTTGAGGGTCCTTGACATGAAAAAAGTTCGAGAACCACCGATTATAGCAACATAAGTATTAAAAAAAAAAAAAAAAGAGGATTTAGAAAACATTTGTAGAATCTCCAGCAGCAAAAATGTGAGTTAAAACTTTTCCCTAATTTTTTGGCAAAACATTTCACGATTTTTCAAAAATAGCAGATCTACAAGCTCACTCGGTGCCGTGCTATGAGCTTGTATATCTGCTATTTTTGAATAGCCCAAAGAAATCTTAAAATGACACAGATGCGTTCCCGGTCTTAATGGATTAATTCCACTGCATGGTATACACAGGTACACACACCACCATCGTATGTGAATCAGTACAGAGCATCTACCCCCCCCTTCTTTTTCCCCAGTCTCTTCTATCTCTAATGCAACATGGGACATGGGACACCATGAGTTACTGCTTCAGTCCCCTCCCTTGACTGTTTGTGTGATAACATAGCCGGTCTATATTATCATAAACCCCCCCCCCACACACACACACACACACACACACACACACACACACACACACACACACACGCGCAGTCGCACACGCACACCTTCCTAGACACAGAGGGGCGAGGCAGATATAGCTGCAAGTAGATAAAGCCAGAGGCAGTAGCTTGCTGGGGGGCTTAGAGGAACCCGTCACGGTCGGGTGGAAACCTTGTATGTAAAAAAAATATTTACTTATCAGGATTATTTAAATGTTTTACCTGTGATCCAATGGATCCAATGTATTTATTATTTAGTCACATGCTCTTGTTAATACTTCACATTGGCTCAATATTCATAAAGACACAGCTTGTAGATCTTCTACTTTTGATGCTTTTGAATTTGAAGCCGACAGGGACGATTTACTTGAGTACTGCACTCAAGCAACGCTGTCTCACAAAATAAGTCATATTTTGACTTTTTGGACAATTTTGACCAAAGGTCAACATGTGACGTGAATGGGGGGCAAAAGAGTCACAGTATGACTTTCGTTGAATATATGATTTACGATTCTGTGCCTATTCAGTGACATAACTCGGACGGCGCTGCAGTCGGCTCAAAGCGGACTTGGCAACGCTCGGCACCGCGACTAGCTTTAGCAGCAGATCTACAAGCAACGAGTTGCATGCGTGTGTACTGTGTATGTGTGTTTTGTGAGCTTTTAGCTCTGCTATTTTTTGCTACTGTTTTGT
>NC_137617.1:44697478-44744978 GCF_963280865.1 Gymnoscopelus braueri
TGTCTGTCTGTATGAGAGAGAGAGAGAGAGAGAGAGAGAGAGAGAGAGAGAGAGAGAGAGAGAGAGAGAGAGAGAGAGAGAGAGAGAGAGAGAGAGAGAGAGAGAGAGAGAGAGAGAGAGAGAGAGATGTTTCTGTTTGTCAGAGAGAGTATAATAGCCCCGTTATAGGGCCGATAATAGCCGATAATAACAGCCCTGTTATTGGCCAATAATAGTAGCCCTAATAGGGCCGATAATAACAGCATTGGGCCGTTAAAGGCCCCGTTATAGGGCCGATAATAGCCGATAATAACAGTTCTTAACCGTGCATGCCCTCCGCTCTCTCTCCCTCTCCCTCTCTCTCTCCCCCCCCCCCTCCCTGTGGGAGGGTGTGATTCATCCTGTTAAATGGACATGTCGTTGTGTGTGGTTTGTGTCGGTCGGTCAGCGTGTAATTTGCTGTAATTAGCATGGGACGCGGTTCCTGTTGACCGGACCATTACTATAATCATCATTGTTATCTTTCTGATTAGGGGGCATGTTCTGAGTGTCTGACTGCAAGGGCTGGACGTGTGTGTGTGTGTGTGTGTGTGTGTGTGTGTGTGTGTGTGTGTGTGTGTGTGTGTGTGTGTGTGTGTGTGTGTGTGTGTGTGTGTGTGTGTGTGTGTGTGTGTGTGTGTGTGTGTGTGTGTGTGCGCGTCCGTGTGTGTGTGTGTATTACTATACTTTTGAGGACCAATCATACGTGAGTATGATTGGTCCTCAAAAGTATAGTAATACACACACACACGGACAGCAGGGACGTGCAGAAGGATTTGGAGAGGCAGGGGCTGGAATTTCAAAAGGGCACTTTTTGGATTTTGTTTCACGGACAATTATAGGCCCAATCACTGCGTGCTTAATGGTCTCAAAGTCACGCACCCAACAAGCTTTGAACTGAGCAGATTGGACATTCCGTTCCAGAGATAATGGCCAAAACATCTTGAAAACGGCCACTTTTGCCGATTTTCGATCGCCGATTTTTGGCCATTGTCGCCCGTTTTTCTTTAATAACACGGGCTAGGAAGGTCGTACGGCGACAAACTAGATACCTGAGAAAAGTTCACTTTGAGCTGCATCCAACACATCCACTGGCATTTCCGTCAGCCTTACCGTTAGGCCGCTAGGGGCAGTTGAATCTCTTGTTTGTCCAGTCTGGAGAGGGCACTTTTTTTAGCGACGGGTAAAAGGGCAGGGGCTCAAGCCCCCTTTCATGTCTATGTGTGCAGAATTTGAGCAGTCTTGGTTTACAATTAGCAGATTAGACATTAGAAGTTAGGTTTAAGCCCTGAGTTAAGCATGATTTATACTTAGTTGCATCATGCCAGTGTCATGCACCGAAAAAATTGCTGTTCTATAAGCTTGTATATGAGCTTGTAGATCTGCTATTGTTTGGCTTTAGCCATACGGATAAAATGCCATTGGCGTTCATAAAATCGCTGTCCTAAAATGTTGATGTCCTCACAAGTATATTGATACAAACGTGTGTGTGTGTGTGTGTGTGTGTGTGTGTGTGTGTGTGTGTGTGTGTGTGTGTGTGTGTGTGTGTGTGTGTGTGTGTGTGTGTGTGTGTGTGTGTGTGTGTGTGTGTGTGTGTGTGTGTGTATTGATCTTGATTTCGCTTCGTGTCAGTGGGCAAGTGTTTACATGGTGCGTGGGGGGGGAAGACATTCTGTGCGACACAGGGGCTTGTTACACTACCCTGCTGGCCTTGCCGGACATAATTGCTCTTTCCTGTTTTTTTCTTTCTTTTGTCTCCCGCGGTAGTGTGTCGTTCTGCCACTCCCGCTGCACACTCAGAGATGAGAGGTTTAGCTGTGTCGCAGAAGTGTTAGGGTGTGCGTGCGTGTGTGTGTGCGTTTACGCATGTGCGTGCGTGTTTGCATTCCTGCCAGTGCGCCCCTGCTTGCCTTTGGACAACATATTCTCACTACTACATATTCTCACTACCATTCGCCATGCCGAATGTTGCAAAGTCCGCTTCAGCCTACTCGGCGCCGTCCGAGTTACGTCCCGACAGGGACAAATTAGTAAATCATCGTTTCACAATATTTATCTGTGGAACCGAATTAAACGTAAGGCCTCAACTCCTACAATTCCAAGTGCTTGTCAGGGTGTGAGGTCCCTGCAGTTCAAATATGATTATTTTGGGGGGGTCGCGGCCTGAAAAGGTTGAGAACCACTGCTCTACCATAGTAGATTCGACAAACTTTACATTTTATGATATATTTTTTTGTACATATTTCACCACTGAAGATTAGTACGGGCGGCACGGAGCCCTAGAGATGGCATGTGACAAAAGACTGTGAACTGGAGGTGCACCCAGGACGTTTGTAATGCGTGGAACATCATCAACCTGCTCTCTTGACGTTAGAGTCCCCTGAGGACACGAATACGGCTTAGGGCTGTGAGGAAAGACAATTCATAACCCATTAAAACCTATGCATTATTCTACAAATGCCTTCTAAACAGTTTTCTGGGAAGAATGTGTTATATTAGTGTTTCTCAGTGGTTTTTCATGGCAAGGACCCCCCAAAATTATAATTATTTAGCCACGGACCCCCATCTCAAAATATTTTGTTCCAGGGACCCCCAGAAGCAAAGATTTGAGTTAAAAATGTTCGCTTTAAAATATATATATATTCAAAGATTTGCACACATTGTCAGGATTTTTTTCAAAAATATCAGATCTACAAGCTCGGCACTCGGTGCCGCGCTATGAGCTTGTAGATCTGTTATTTTTGAATAGCCAGAAGCAAAAAAAAACAGAAGTAAAAAAAAACGTTAAAAATATAAATATATATTCAAAGATTTGCATAAATGTTAACGATTAAAAAAAAGTTCAGATCTACAAGCCCATGACGCGCTATGAGCACACACACTATACTCATAGCTAAAATCTAAAATGACACAGACGCCTTCCCGGTGTTAATGCGTTAATGGAAAAAGTCTGTGGCTTTGTAATGAGCAAAGTAATGAGTAGATAAGAGAACAACCTGTCACTCTCTGGGACTGAAAGGGGGATATTAAAAAAAGCTCTTTTTTTATGGAATAAGATATTAGTTAATAAAACGTAATAAAATCTGAGTACCAGGAAAATCACTTAACAATCTGCTGCTGCTACTCATGCAAGAGACTATTACCTTGCATTATGAATAATTGATTTTTCATATTAATGCTATCCATTTTGGGGCCAAAAATCTTAACCTGGGGAGCCTCTCATACCTTCAGTTTGAGTATAGCTTCTATAAAAATACTGGAAATATAAAGTCTTGGCTTGTACAAGCATTATGACTTTTGTCAGCCAAGGACTTAATTTAACGCGGTTTTGTATAAAAAAAAGGACATTATACGGTGCCTAACATTTGCACTTTCCATCAATTTGTCGGGAGTAGGTGTCAACTTTGGGGAGCAAACTTTCCTCCGTGTGGATTTAACCCACTAAGACCGGGAACGCATCTCTGTCATTTTAAGATTTATTTGGATATTCAAAAAATAGCAGATTTACAAGCTCATAGCACGGCACCGAGTGCCGCGCTATGAGCTTGTAGATCTGCTATTTTTGAAAAAACTTGAAAATATGTGCAAATCTTTGAATATTATGTATGTTTTTAAAGCGAACATTTGTAACTCAATTCTTTGCTTGGGATTCTACAGTCTTCTAAATCCTAACAGTTTTTTAAAACAACTTATGTTAAGTTGTTTATCAGTGGTTCTCAAACATTTTTCATGTCAAGGACCCCCAAAATGACATGTATTTGGCCGTGGACCCCATCTCAAAATATGTTGTTCCAGGCCAGGGACCCCTCAGAAGCAAAGATTTGAGTTACAATTTTTCACTTAAAAAAAATATATATTCAAAGATTTGCACACATTTTCACAAGTTTTCAAAAACAGCAGATCTACAAGCTCGTAGCGCGGCACTCAGTGCCGCGTTACAAGCTTGTATATCTGCTATTTTTAAATAGCCCAAAGAAATCTTAAAATGACACACAGATGCGTTCCTGGTGTAAATGGGTTAAACTTAGAACAGCGGTGGCAGGAAAAAAAGGGGGAATAATGTTTAAGTCAGCGAGGTGCTGTGCCAATCTGAACAGCGGTAGGTAAATCCTTGCCTCAACTCCAGCTCCCCAGCTATTCTTTTTTCTTTTCTGTCTCTATTCCGACAGCCAGTGGTGGAAGAAGTAAAAAAGTATCAATACCACAATGCAGACATACTCTGTCGCAAGTAAAAAGTCTGATATTTGAAATCTACTTGAGTAAAAGTACTAAAGTATTGGCATCATAATTTCCTTAAAGTACCACAAGTAAAAGTACTCATTGCTCAGAATGTCCCATTCCACGAGTTTTCTGAATGTATGGAAACCTTTTTGACAATAGCCGATCTACAAGCATTGTAGATGAATGGGTTAAGAAGTACAGTACCTGAGTAAATGTACTTAGTTACTTATTCCACCTCTGCAATGAGAGCAGCAGTAGGTAAATCCCTGCCTCGCTGCATAGCGCCCTGTGCTATTCTTATTTTTTTTCCCGACAGCAGCTCCTCGTCTCAGTGTGAACCGGATTGCTTTCTCATCAGGGCTCTCTGCGAGTCAAACATCACAGGGGCCAACACGCCAGGGCTAATCCTTTCTGTGTTTAAGACCCGCTATACAATTACACCACCGGCTCACTGTCCCCAATTATGCATAATTGTCGCTGTCGGGCAGAGACCTCCTATCTCCATATTTTAAAGCAACACTATGTAAAAAATTTTTTATGTATACAATGTAAATGGTAAATGGCAGTGGTGTAAAAAGTACTCAAATTCTTTACTTAAGTAAAAGTACCAATGCTGCAATATAAAAATACTCCGTTACAAGTAAAAGTCCAGAATACAAAATTTACTTGAGTAAAAGTACAAAAGTATTGGCATCAAAATGTACTTAAAGTACCAAAAGTAAAAGTACTAAATATTTGAAAATAGCCGATCTACAAGCTCACAACGCGTCGCGATGCGACGCGTTGTGAGCTTGTAGATCTGCTATTTTCAAATAGCCAAGGTATAAAATAGGGCTAAAGTGGTTAATGTATGTTTTATAATATAATCATTCGTATCTGAAGAGTAACTAGTAACTAAATCGTTCAAATAATTGTAGTGGAGTAAAAGTACAATATTTGCCTCTGAGATGTAGTGGAGTAGAAGTAAATGTATTGGAAATTGGAAATACTCAAGTAAAGTACAAATACCTCAAAATTGTACTTAAGTACAGTACTTAAGTACATGTACTTAGTTACTTTCCACCACTGGTAAATGGTGCATTTATATAGCGCCTTTTATCCAAAGCGCTTTACATACAGTAGATTGTGCATTACATTCACCCATTCACACACACATTCATACACCGATGGCGGAGGAAACCATGCAAGGTACCAACCTGCTCATCAGGAGCAATTAGGGGTTCAGTGTCTTGCTCAAGGACACTTCCACACTAACTCTGGGGGAGCCCGGGATCGACCGCTCGATTTATCCCCTGAGCAAGCAGGCGGACTCTATTAGCTCAATGGTAAACATCCAGGTTCATATCCGGGGTAGAAGACATAGTGCTGGTGCTTTTTGTGTTTTTTCCCCCGTAAATTAACGCCCTAACTTGATCACTACAGCGTCACACTCAAGCGTAAATAGTAGCAGATCTACAAGCTTTCAAGCTTGTAGATCTGCTACTTTTTATGCTTTTTTTTTAAATCCTGAAAAGTAACAGTTTTGGACATATGAGGTTTCCACCCGACATAGACGATAGTATGTGCTAAAGGATGGATTGGATTCTTAGGAACACCTTCCTGTGAGCAATCTGCTCGCCGGGAGATTCACAGAGCCTGACTTTTTAAGACTTATACGGCTTATTTTTCGACGGGTTCTGGATGTGTTTCCGTATACACTACGGCTGGGGGGTTGCATAATAAGGTTCTTTCTCATAGAACCTAATGTTGGGCCATGCTCAGGAGGAGGTGGTACTAAGTAACCCTGACTTCTGGGAACCCTGAACTCACAAGTTATACTTTCAATTTCGTTGCCGATCTACAAGCTCACAACGCATCGCAACACTTTTGAAATTAATTTGAATTTTAACCCATTAGACCTGGAACGCATCTGTGTACTTTTTCATTTGAGCTAAAAAGCATTATTTTACACTTTGGCTATTCAAAAATAGCAGATATACAAGCTCATAGCGCAGCACAGAGTGCCGCGCTACGAGCTTGTAGATCTGCAAAACAAAAAAATATCGTGAAAATGTGTGCAAATCTTTGAATATATATTGTTTAAAGCGAACATTTTTAACTCTATTCTTTGCTCCTGGGGGGTCCCTGGAACAAAATGTTAATTTTGAGATGGGGGTTGGTGGCCAAATACATATCATTTTGGGGGTCCTTGACATGAAAAGGTTTGAGCACCACTGATATAGAAACATACGTTTTTTTTTTTCAGAATACTGTTGGGATTTAGAAGACATTTGTAGAATCGGCTTCAGGTCTTAATGGGTTAACCCATCACTGAACTTCTTCAAGTTTATGAGAGTTTGGAAAAGGAATTTTTTTCCTGAATGCTGCCTTCGGCTACGGCCATGGACAAAGTGGGCATTTGCATTTATTTAAACCATAGTAAATGGTTCATTCATGGTCCCGATAGGGCACTTTTTACAGACGTGTAACAGGGCAGGGGGCTGAAGGTCCCTTTGATGTCTATATGTGCACGTGGCTGCTGGGAAATGTCAGGTTATGCAAGGTTTTTGGAGGGTTTAAGTGGTTAAAATGTCTGAAAATACACATTAACATAAATTGACACAACCCCTGATGATATGGTGCTGCCAAACAAGTCTATGAAGTGATCGATGAAATCCACAAAAAAGTTTAATCTGCAAGATTAAGTTTTATACAGTATGTAGTGGAGGGGTCCCTGCTTTGTTTCTCTCTCTCTCTCTCTCTCTCTCTCTCTCTCTCTCTCTCTCTCTCTCTCTCTCTCAGCTAAGGGGGTCCTTGAACTAAAAAAAAAACAGTTGAAAAACAAATGCTTTAGAGAAATGTGAAGACTCTGACTTTGGAGCCCACAGTTTTAACAGTGCAAGAGAGCGCTGCTGTGTGCTGAGGAAGAAAAATCTTTGTTCTGTCCCAAGAACAAAAAAAATAACAAAAAAGCAAAACAAACAAGAAAACAAAACGGGCAGATATTTCGACTTTACCGGGGGTTCAACGTCTCAACACATCAGCACTGACTGAGATTTTTACCTCTTGCTCCCTCCCAAGCCAAGAGTATGAATTTCAATCGACTCGGTCCCCAATCCCGTACAAGGGGTGAAGAAATGTTCGGACCCCCAGGCAGAAGAATAAAGAAAAACGGGAGGTGGGAGGAGGTGGGGGAGGGATCGAGAGAGGAGAGGATGAGGGCAGAGGTTACAAACCGATTGGAGTGCTTGAAACAGCTGCGACTCCCGTTTGATCTGGTGTAAGCCGTAAATAAATAAAATAACTATTGATCTTGGCCGGCTGCGTTGTTGGCCTTTGTCTTTGAACCGGTAGAACTGTGTTTGGTTGGCCTTGCAGGCATCCCTGGCCAAGAGTTATTTTTCTTTTGTTTGTTTGACTTTTTTTTCTTTGTTACACTGGCACTACTGTTCAACGTCCAAAAAAACCCCACAAGATTCATTTTTTTTTGTTTTACTCTTGAGTGAAAGTGATGCAACGCTTTTTTTTGCCTCATGGTTTATTCATCGTTGCGTTTTGAGAAACTTAGCAAACTTTTTCTAAAGCCGCGCTTGGCGAGAGAGCAGCGGGTCGTCTTGTTTCTCAACGCAGCCCTTTAACTTCTTTCCACGGCAGAGCAGCTGAATCTAGGCCGTCTGATGAAAACCGCACCATAAACTCATTACCCAGGAGTAGTAGGCCCGTGTCACATGAGAAAGTGAGACTTTTACTTAAGAAAAGTAGCAATACCACAATGGAGACGCTAGTAAAAAGTTTGGTTTTCAAAATCTTACTTAATGTGTAAAGGAAATTTGTAATTAAGTAAGTAAAGTCTTCAAATAATGCAGTGGAGTGTAGTTGTACAATATTTTCTTCAGAGATGTAGTGGAGTTGGAAGTATCAAGTATTGAAACACTTGAGCCGTACTCGTAGTAAAGGAAAAGTACCACGAAAATGTTGCCCCAAAATTGTATACAAGTACAGTACTCAAGTAAATGTACTGTACTTAGTTACATTCCACTATACCGCTTTCAACTCATACTGTAGGGACGTGTGTCAGAGTTGTACGATGACAAGCACATCCGAGCACGTCTACAGAGGCCGTTGCATCAGCCGGAGTCGACTATAACAGAGACACTCGACACCACTTGGCTCTGCTGAGCCAATAGTTGCTGTAAAAGCTTAATTTATGCTCCGTCGCAAGACGGCGTCGCGCACCGAAAAGATCACCCGGGTACAGTGGTGATACTTTTTGTGCTTAAACCCATTGAGGTCTGAGGTTCCGATTCTGCAAAATGTCTTCTAAAACGGTTTTCTGAAAAACGTATGTTTCTATATCAGTGGTTTTCAAACTTTTGCATGTCACGGACCCTCAGATTATATACCATATCAAAATATTTTGTTCCAGGGACCCCCAGAAGCAAAGATTTGAGTTACAAATGTTCGCTTAAAAAAATACATATTCAAAGATTTGCACACATTTTCTAAATTGTTCATAAATAGCAGATCTACAAGCTCATAGCGTGGCACTCGGTGCCACGCTACGAGCTTGTAGATCTGCTATTTTTGAATAGCCAAAGTGTAAAATAATGCTTTTTAGCTCAAATCAAAAAGTGACACAGATGCGTTCCAGGTCTTAACACATTAACCGCCAAGAACGTAGTCCTACGGTCCGTTAAATCCAACTGTTAAGCGCCGAGACCGTAGCCCTACGGTCCACGGTCTTTTCGCGCTAAAAAATTCCGGGTGCACTTTCGGATTTTTTTTGATCCACTTCCGTTTCCGGTTTGATGACCGGAAACAGAATTATTTGGGATCCGGTTTTGACGATCACGTCCGCCCTCGTTCTACAGACGAAACTGAAACTCAATTCTCTTCCTGTAGTTTTTTCTCCTCGCATATCACTGTTTAACGTAATCCGCTCTAACTCAAACATGGATGCCCCGTTTGACACGTGGTTTTCACTGGGAGATACAGTGAGATGTCGCGGAAGACCGTGTACGGCTCAATCTTAAGGATTTTAACAAGATCTATGGCGACATGAAAAAAACAACAATAACACCTTGGCACTGGTGAGTACATTATGAGATTAACCTCTGGCGGTCGATGTGTTAATGGGTTAATTAAAAGTTAAAGTATCAATACCACAATGTAGAAACACTCTGTTAAAAGTAAAAGTAAAGGTAATCCAAATTGACCTGGGTACAAAGGTATTGGCATCAAAATATACATAAAAGTACCAAAAGTAAAAGTACTCATTGTGCAGAATGTGAGCTTGTAGGTCGCTATTTCCATAAGGTTGCTATTTTCGGCAGGAAACACTGTAGTAAAGCGAAGCATACATTTGGCTTCACAGCAACATTGGCTCGGCGGTGTCGAGTAACACGTTGTAGCTTGAGCTTGTAGATCAGCTGTTTTCGAATAGCCTAAGTACAAAATAGGGCTTAAGTGGTTAACGATCAATAATTATAGTCCACATGATATGATTCTGACATTCTGCATAATGACTACTTTTGCTTTTGCTACTTTAACCACTTAAACCCCAACATCCGTATTGTCTTGCGTCGCATTGTAAGCTTGTCGATCGGCTATTTTCAGCGAAAGCTTTCCCCACGATAACAGAAAACAAAAAAGACTCTAGTATTGAGCCCTGAGGGACTCCGGTTACCCATATGGGGTTTAAGTGGTTAAATATTATTTTGACACTCAAACGTTTGTGCTTTAACTCAAGTTCGATTTTGAACACTTTTACTTAAAACAAAGTATTTCTACATTGTGGTCTTCCACTGCAGCATAAAAGATAGCAGACATGAACTTGTCATTCTATTTGGCGGGTTGTCTTACGACAGCGACGCGTTTATGTCTCGCCAGAGCGTTATGTTCTATAATAACCTTGTTAACCATCCGCCACCCACAGTGTTTCTTTTCTTAGCCACGTCTCTCTCTACTCACACACTCTCACAATGTTGACTTGTCCTATATTTCTCTTTTTCCAAGTACAAAGAACAAGCATCGTCTTCAACATCCCATGTGATCCCACTTCTGACACCATACACTTCACATAGATACAGTGGCACGCTGTGCGCCGCTGGTGGCCGCTCTCATTTCTGAACAAAAGGCGTCGCGCCTCGCTTTCTCCACAAAAGAAAACAAGGCGTTGTTTCTTGTGTTGTGTATTATGGCAGATTCTTTTTTTGTTGTTGCTTGTGTGGTCTAGAGCTGGCCTAATCTGGCTATTCTGGCAATACCTTTCGCAGAGTGTGTGTAATCTAGACTTTTAAGCAGCTGTTTTGTACTAATTCCACAGTCGTAACATCCCCCTCCACTGATCCGCTCCAATGATACCCAAAAAAATGGAGCACTTACTCCATGTTTTTACTTAAAAGTAGCTATACCACAATAAAAACATATTTACAAATGCCCCTACTTGATTAAAAGTGCTATACTTAAGTATACACAAATACAGTATTGGCATCAAAATATAATTGCAGCTTTTGGAAAATAGCTTATCCAGCTTGTAGATCAGTTTTAAAAAATGATAGACAAAATATGAAATAGGGCTTAATTGGTTAATTTTTTAATAATAATAAAAATCTGCAAAGTAACTATACTAACTAAAGCTGTGACATAAAAGTAGTGGAAAAAGTACAATATGTGCCTCTCAAATATAATAGTGTAAGTGGACATAGGTAAAGTAAAGGTAGCCATAACTCAAAATTGTACTTGCTTACAGTACTTAGACATATATAAATACATAAATAAATAATAAACAAATCGTCTCTGTCGGGTGGAAACCTCATTATGTCCAAAACTGTTACTTTTCAGGATTCAAATTCAGAAATAGCAAAAAGTAGCAGATCTACAGTACAAGCTCGAACCAGATCTGCCACTTTTGATGCTTTCGTGTGACACTGTAGTATGATCAAGTAGGGCGTTGATTTGCAATAAAAATGTGGAGAAAAGAGGTTTCTGCCGACAAAATGTCACCTTATACGCCCCCAGCGTCTGCTAAACAGAGGGACACAGTATCCACCGCTATACTGCACCATTCAGAGGCCCTTTTGTGGATTAAAACACACTCCACTGGATTAGGGCCGTGCATCTCCCTTCACGACATCTGTTTGGCTGCAAATGTTGGGGGAGATTACCAAGGGGGAAAATAAACGCTCCATTACAAAACACATGGGCCTGAGATGTAATCTCATCATGAGATTATGGTTAAACACGCGTTTTGTCTGCCATGGGAAGGCGGCGAGGAGAGAACAAAAGGGAAGCACGAGAGAGAAAAAGCGAAGCGGGAGGAAAAACGCTGAAACGATACACGTCACTCATGTTTTTATTGTGACTAGAGAGCTACACTTGTGTCTGAATGCTTACAAGCCCGCTTTATTATGGTACAATGTATATGCCTATTGTTAATGCGTTTGTGGGTTGTCGGGTTGAAAACCTTCTATGCGCTCAATAATAATTAAAAAATAATAATTTGGCCCGTGTTCAGGGAAGGGAAGCCGGGGCTGGGAGGGTGATATATTCCCCTACGGGCTGGGGATGGCCCCGGTCAGCAGGGAGTGTTGCCGGCTGGTGAGCCACTATATAGGATGCAACAGCAGTGACAACACACAGAAATGTGTGTGGGGAGGAATCAATTGGCACAATGATTACTTTGGGAAGAAATAAGGGGTTAAAAAAACATACTTTTCAGGAATTGTACAATAAATAACCTGTGTTTTGTAACTTTCAGTATTATTATATATATATTTTGGGGCTTTTATGCCTTTAATGACATGAAATGGGGAGAAAGACATGCAGCAAAGGCCGTCAGGATTATTCAGTATTATTTAGACCCCAAGTTCGATTTTGAACACAGGACGTTTCTACAGTACATTGTGGCATAGCTACTTTTCTTCCATCACTGTATAAAAGATAGCAGAAATGAACGTGTCACTACAGTTTATATAGCAGGTTGTCTTTCACTTCTTTCACACTCGCCAGAGCGTTAGGTTGTGATAACCTTGTTAACCAGCTACCACCCGTAGTGTTGCTTTTCTTAGCCACATCAAAACACAACATTGTGGCTCCCCACAATGTTGACTTGTCATAATTTTTTTTTTCCAAGTACAAAGAACAAGCATCGTCTTCAACATCTCATGTGATCCCACTTCTGACACCATACACCTCACACATAGATACAGTGGCACGCTGTGCACCGCTGGTGGCCGCTCTCATTTCTGAACAAAAGGCGTGCGCCTCGCTTTCTGCTCTAAAGAAAACAAGTCTTGTGTTATTATGTCTCATGGCAGATAGTAGTACAATAAACAACCAAGTGTTCCAATATGGATTCAGCGAGGATTACAGTAGCTACAAATATCTTCCTAATCCCAACAGTATTATGTTTCTATATCAGTGGTGCTCAAACTTTTTCATGTCAAGGACGCCCAAAATTATATGTACTTGGCCGCCGACCCCATCTCAAAATATTTTGTTCCAGAGACCCCCAGAAATGATTGAGTTAAAATGTTTTGCTTTAAGAGAATATATATATTCAAAGATTTGCACACATTTTCACAATTTTTCGAAAATAGCAGATCTACAAACTCTATGAGCTATGAGCTTGTAGATCTGCTATTTTTGAATAGCCAAAGTGTAAAATAATCATTTTTAGCTCAAATAAAAAAATGACACAGATGCGTTCTAGGTCTTAATGGGTTAATATTTTGTCACAAGCTCTTGCTAATACCTTTCATTGGTTAAATATGTATATAAAAACCCACTTACTGTACACACTTAACCACTTTTATTTTCAAAACATTTCAAAAGTAGCCTACAGTAATGAAAATAGACGATCTTTTTCCTCACAATGCGTTGTGAGTAGATCGCTTATTTTCACCACTTTTGCGAGACCCACTCGACGAGGAAGTGGAGTGTGTATCTCAGAGGAAAATACGGAAATACAAGGTTAGGCTAATACGTCCAAGTTAAAGCCGAAGCCTATTAGCTTTATGCCAGCGCCCATATTAAGGCCTCCACAGGGGAGGAGACAGGAAGGTACAGCATAGGGGTTAATGTTAATGCACACATACATTCTAAACTTAGGCTCCGCTATACGATATACAGTTTGAATGTGTCTCCACACACTCCTCCTCCCACCATGCTTTGGCTCAGATGAATGAATCAAGACCGGTCTATCCCACGTAATTAACCCAGTAAGACCTGTGTATAACCACTTTAACCTTTATTTCTATACTTTAGCTATTAAAAAATAGCAGATCTACAAGCTCGTAGCGCGGCACCGAGTGCCGCGCTACGAGCTTGTATATCAGCTATTTTTTGAAAATTCGTGAAAATTTGAGCAAATCTTTGAATACATATATTTTTAAAGGGAACATTTTTAACTCAAATATTTGCTTCTCGGGGGTCCCTGGAACAAGATATTTTGAGATGGGGGTCCGCGGGCAAATATATATAATCTTTATATATAAAGATGAGATAAAAAATGTAGTTTCAAAAAATATATATTCAAAGATTTGTAAAAATGTTCACGCTAAAAATAAAAAAAATGCAGATCTACAAGCTCATAGCGTGGCACTCGGTGCCGCGCTATGAGCTTGTATAACTGCTATTTTTGAATAGCCAAAGTGTAAAATAATGCTTTTTTTTGGCTCAAATCTAAAAATGACACAGATGCGTTCCAGGTCTTATTGGGTTAAGTCAACTCAGAGGCAGCGCAGCAGGGGAGCTGCGCTTGAATAAGACTCTAGCAGCAAATGAGGCAGATATATACGCTTCAGGCTACGTACGCCCGATGCAATATGCTCCCGTTCCCCGCATGCTTTACACGCATGTTTTGCGCGCAAATACACACACTCACTGTTGCGTGTACGTGCCGCATCGCAGGCACAGACACACGCGTAGACGCACACACAGGTTGTTGGGTTCGTTATGAACATTTATTAGTGTATGTTGTTGTACTGTAAGGGGGAAAACACTTATTTTCCTTGTTTCTACTGTTTAAAACGGCCGAGTTGAGGAACATTTCTTCAGCCTCAGTCACAGTCACAAACTAGCCAATATAGTATAAACTCAGTGTGTGAGCTTGTAGATTTGCTATTTTCACCAATGCTACAGTGCAAGAACTTAGTTGTTTCTTTAAAAAAATATTTTGGTATTGCCATGGTTATTCTTCAATCATCTTGTTTTTCTCACCGAATTGTGGAGAGGAGTATTGATCAGAGTATTGATAAATAATATCATAATGAATGAGCAGTATTCATAGTAGTATCGCTATGGCTGAAATATTGTCGATACCCATTCCTGTCAATCATACAGACATGTGTGTGTGCTCCCATAACACACACACACACACACACACGCACACACACAAACACACACACACACACACACGCGCACGCACGCACGCACGCACGCACGCACGCACGCACGCACGCGCACACACACACACACACACACACACACACACACACACACACACACACACACACACACACACACACACACACACAGGTTGTTGGGTTCGTTGTGAACATGATTTAACCACTTAAAAGTGTGAGAGCCTGTAGATCTGCTGTTTTCACCTACGGTTCATCTGTTTAATGGAGATATAAGTGACTTTTTTGTTTGTTTGTTGGTTTGTTTGTGTGCCAATTTACCACAACTATTCTAATGTCTCTCTCTCCTCTCTCTCCCTCCACCCCCCCCCCCCCCCCCCTCTCCCCTCCCCTCTCTCTCCACCGCCCCCCCGGTGCTGTTCCTTCATTGAAAATAAAAAGGTAAGAACAGCTTTTATTTGTTTATTAGAGTAATGTCTCCTTCGTTTGCATTGTGATGTGATGCTCTTGCAAAAAAAAGTTTCCAGTGGTATGGTCTACTCTGGGAATCTTTTGGTTTCTTTTGTGCTTCTTTTTTTTCCTTCCCGTTTTTTGCGTGGGGGGTTGCCACTCTATGCCAGGGGTTCTCAACCTTTTCAGGCCGCGACCCCCAAAATAATTATATTATTTCCCGCGACCCCCCCGCGTGCACGCGCGCAATTTTTTTTTGCGGTTCTAGGCGGATTGGGTATGTTTTTTCCCGGTTTTTGGTTACTTTATTTCGGTTTTAAGGTTAGGGTTAGGGTTAGGTTATTTAATTATAATAGGTTATTTGATAATTATTAGGGTTAGGGTTAGGGTTCCTAATGTTAATAATGAAATATTTTTATCTTGAATTTAGTAAATTAACTGATAAAACAAGAATTAATAATAACATTAAAAAAAAAATTGTAAAAAAATATATATATATAAACTTTTTTTTACATTCACCAAAACAATCTGGCGACCCCCCCAAATTATTTGGTGACCCCCCCTGGGGGTCGCGACCCCCAGGTTGAGAACCACTGCTCTATGCGATGTGAGCATGCGGTCTAGCTAGCCAACACCAACTCAGGACGCCTGAATCGCTGCCCTCCACACCCACCTTTCTATGGCATCAGGGTCTTGAGCTCTACAGCACTGGTTTTCAACCAGTGGTCCGGGGACCACCAGTGGTCCTTGAGGGAGTACCAGGGGGTCCCCAGCAAAAATTAGCTAAAATAGCCTCACAACCACTTAGCTTTGGCTATTCAAAAATTGCAGATCTACAAGCTCATAGCGCGGCACCGAGTGCCGCGCTATGAGCTTGTAGATCTGCTATTTTTGAAAAACCTTGAAAAAGTGTGCATATCTATATATAAAGAAATATATATAAATATATATTAATATTTTTTAAAGCGAAAATTAACTGATTATCTTTGCTTCTGGGGGGTCCCTGGCACAAAACATTTTCAAATGGGGGTCCGTGGGCCAAATGTATATCAATTTGGGGGTCCTTGGCATGAAAAAGTTTGAAAAACACTGCTCTACAGTGTTGTTAGCTCCGCTGTCCCACCACACTGTGTCTACGTAGGTGCAGTGGTGGAAAAAGTACTCAATTGCTTTACTTAAGTAAAAGTACCAATACTGCAATGTAGAAGTACTCCGTTACAAGTAAAAGTCCGGAATTCAAAATTTACTTGAGTAAAAGTACAAAAGTATTGGCATCAAAATGTACTTAAAGTACCAAAAGTAAAAGTACAAAAATATTTGAAAATAGCAGATCTACAAGCTCACAACGCGTCGCGATGCGACGCGTTGTGAGCTTGATCGGCTATTTTCAAATAGCCTATGTATAAAATAGGGATAAAGTGGTTAATGTATGTTTTATAATATCATCATTTATATATGAAAAGTAACTAGTAACTAAAGTCTTCAAATAATTGTAGTGGAGTAAAAGTACAATATTTGCCTCTGAGATGTTGTGGAGTAGAAGTAAAAGTATAGACAATTGGAAATACTCCAGTAAAGTAAAAGTACCTCAACATTGTACTTAAGTACAGTACTTGAGTAAATACACTTAGTTACGTTCCACCACTGCGTAGGTGTACCTGCCTCCCGTGGCTCCTAGCGGTGCCTTGGGTTGGCTCCCACTGTGTCAATATGCAGATTACAGATTTGTGTCTTCCTGTACAACCGGGCAACTGGCAGATGTATAGAAATCCCTATAATAAATCTAAATAAATCTATGTGTGTGTAATCCCCTGCCTAAGGGTCAGGACCATTGTGTTTAGTGTCATAGTTCCCATAAGTCAGGGGGGCAGGTTGCCATTGGAAATGGCTTGATTATGGTCTATAATAACCCATAATTAAGCTATTAATTTGTAAGCAAAAGATAGGCCTACTTAAACATGAGTTAATGTTCATATAGCGTTTATTTCTGTCAAGTGCTTTTTTTTGGCATTCTTTTGGTGTTGCCATGGTTATTCTTCAATCATCTTGTTTTTCTCACCAAATTGTGGAGAGGAGTATTGATCAGGGTATTGATAAATATCATAATGAATGAGCAGTATGTAGTGTCGCTAAGATATTGTCGATATCCATCCCTGTCAATCATACAGACATACAAACGTGTGTGTTTGTGCTCTCATAACACACACACGCACGCACGCACGCACGCACGCACGCACGCACGCACGCACGCACACACACACACGCACACGCACACGCACACACACACACACAGCTCCCACTTTCTCTCTGGCAGCTTTGCAGATGTTCACCGCAACCTGCCTTTCATAATCACAGCCATAGATTTATCTGAACACACACACACACACACACACACACACACACACACACACACACACACACACACACACACACACACACACACACACACACACACACTCCCCCCCGCCATCCACCACTAATTAGAAGCTAATTATCTAGGCAAGTGTAAACAATCTCAGCAGATGGCAAAAAACGTGGCATTAGAGCTAATGACCTTGAGGGGCGAGAGACATGGGGCTCCCATCCAGGAACGTGCTCTCTCTCTCTCTCTCTCTCTCTCTCTCTCGCTCTCTCTCTCTCTCTCTCTCTCTCTCTCTCTGAACATAACCTCTCTATGATATGCTATATATTTGTTGTCAGGCAGAAACCTTCTATCTCTGTGCATCAACATTTTATGATATTTTCGTAAATTAATGCCTACTTTGTCTTACGGCAGTGTGACGCACAAAAGTTGCAAAAATAGCTGATCTACAAGCTCACAACACTTTGCGTTGTGAACTCGTAGATCGTCCATTTTAGAAATTTTGTATTGAAAGTTATAGTGGTTAAGTGTTTTTTTTATTTATATATAAATTAAACATATTAACAAGAGTGTGTGACTAAATAATAGCTTCACTGGATCCATTGGAAACCAGGTTCTTTATTCCATTTCCTTAATAGTAACAGTTTTGCACGTACAAGGTTTTCCACCCGAGTGACGGTATCATCCTTAAAGCACACACACAACGTGCGCACACGCACACACACACCAACCCGCACACAGATTGCAGTTTGATCCGTGGCACAAGGTTATACCACTGAAGCGGCTGCCATCAGGCTAATTTTGTTAGCGCATGCAGCATGGCGCGTGCACACATGCATGCTCGCAAGATATGTTTCACTTGCTTGCACGGTCGGTGGATGTGTTTGTGCTTAGGTGGGGAGGTGTTTATGCTTGGATGCCCGCCTGATTGCGTGCGTACGGGCGAGAGTGTGCATGCATGGGCACACACTACGCGGAATGACTGTGAGCATTGCCGTGTGCAGGAGTTGTGTGCATTTGTAATTCATTATTTCAGAATCAGAATCCCTTTTATTGTCATTCTATGCAAGCATTCAACAAAATGATATTGCCACTCATGTATCATTTCACTAAGAAAGCAAGAAAGCAAGAGCCAGTGCACTAGCGCACGCCGACATCTCATTTAAGCCCGATATACTTTGTTTTATAGGTCATATGCCATAGGTTGGGTATTTGTAGTGCGCACCCCAATCCAGTTATTACACTGGCCCAGGGCGCAGTCCGAAGAAAGACAGAAGAAAGAAGAGAAAAACATAAGTAAAAGTATCAATACCACAATGTAGAAATACTTTTTTACAAGTAAAAGTCCGTTTTTTTTACATTTTAGTATACTTCTATTATTGTGAGCGAGAATTAAAACTTTTTTTTTTGTATAAATGTCCTTGTCCACACAAGAGAAATGGATATTTATTTAATGATTTAAAAGATTTTCACAAAATATGTTTTTTTTTTATTCAGAAAAATATATATATCTTTTAATCGGTTTGGGTACCAAATGTATGTTTTGGGTCTCTCGACTTTGAAAAGGTTAGGGAACCACTGCAGTATACGGTAACGTAGGTGCGTGTGCGTGCGGGCGTGTGTGTGTGTGTGTGTGTGTGTGTGTGTGTGTGTCTGCAGTGGTGGAAAAAGTACTCAAATGTTTTACTTAAGTAAAAGTAGCGATACTGCAATGTAGAAGTACTCTGTTACAAGTAAGACTACGGACTTCTACATTTACTTGAGTAAAAGTACAAAAGTATTGGTATCAACATGTACTTAAAGTACTAAAAGTAAAAGTACTAAATGTTTGAAAATAGCCTCACAACGCGTCGCATCGCGTTGTGAGGCGTTGCTGAAGTAGTTAATGTATGTTTCATAATGTAATGATTTATATCCGCAAAGTAACAAAAGTTTTCAAATAATTGTAGTGGAGTAATAGCACAATATTTGCCTCTGAGATGTAGTGGAGTAGAAGTAAAAGTATTGGAAATTGGAAATACTCAAGTAAAGTACAAATACCTCAAAATTGTACTTAAGTACAGTACTTGAGTAAATGTACTTAGTTACTTTCCACCACTGTGTGTGTGTCAGAGCGTGTGAGAGCGCATGCCCGGTATAGACGGTGGGAGGATCAAGACACAGGGTCTAAGCGTGCTAGAAGTCTACCCTCCTGTGACCTCACCAACTGTCTCTGAGTGTTTCTTCACCATAAAGCCTGTGCCAGCCAATCATCAACCGGGTGGGGGGGGGGTGGAGCGGAGCGGGACGAACGACTGATCCCTGACAAGCACAGCTGTGCGTGTGTGCGTGCGTGCACGCTCATCACGTGCACGCACACACACGCACAGCCGTGCTCGTCTGTTGTTGTAGCTGTACACACACCTGAATGTCATCCTGACTCACACGGTGGCAGCTGCAGATAGTTCTGCCTGCGGTTTGTTGTTGTTTGTTTCGGGGTTTTTTTCTCTACAAAGACTCTAATCTTTGTGAAGCAGGTGAATGATGGCTTTTTTTTTTGTTTATAATGACCTTTGAGAGCCGAAAATATCGCCCACACTGTCTTTTGTGAGACCCGATCTCTCTCTCTCTCTCTTTCTCTTGAGCACCTCTGGGTGGGGGTTATGCACTTTGGGCCTTATATTGTTTTACTATTTTGAAAAACATTTTAAAATAGTTCAAATAGCCGATCTTCAAGCTCACAACGTGTCGATGTAGATCTGCTGTTTTAACTATTTAAGACAATTCAAGGGGTAAGGCAAGAGAAAAGCCCCGAAAATGCCTTAGACCAGTGGTTTTCAACCTTTTACGCGTCAAGGACCCCCAAATTGACACATATTAGCCCACGGACCCCCATTAGAAAAGAAAGGCCAGGGACTCAACCATTCTGATTTCTTGGGGGTCTTGATCTACACTATATCATCATCATTAGTGTTCATTTAACTCTGAGAGTGTACAAATGTGTACACTCTCAGAGTTACAGACACATAATAGGGTCAATTTGGTTTCTAACTATTGATTTGGCTGGGGACCCCCTGGAACCCCCTCAAGGACCACTGGTCGTCCCCGGACCACTGGTTGAAAACCACTGCCTTAGACAAACCAACAAACTGAGAAAAAAAAAAGACTAGCTTTAGTGAACCTACAAATGAGTAGGAGTGTGTTTATGATTTGCCAAACACAATTCAATTTGACTTTCAATTTTAAGGCCAACAATTTTAGATTTGTATTTCAGCAACTTGATGGCAACATCATCATCATTCACTTTCATTATGAATAATAACATGTATAAATAACAGATGAGAATCTAGAATAACATATCAACGGGGCCTCGTGGCTTCCCTCGGCGCATGCATGATTAACGGAGCGAAAATAACGAGAAACGAGAAATGCAATTTGGATTCGCCGAATTGAATGTCAATTTTTTGACTCGACTTCGTGTCGAAAAAATGGTTGAAACGAGCTTGTTAACTTCAGTGATCAGCGGCGGCATGCAGGCATCAACGGGAGAAGCTGATTTGAAGTGGGATGCTACTGTCGGAACCTTGGAGGAAAGATCAGGCCCTACGGGGGAAGAACCAAACAAATCAAATGTCTTGTTTTTCTTTTCCATTTCCGTCTTCCTCCTCCTCCTCCTTCATCCAAAGCAACTGTTGCAGCATCTCTCATCTCTTGAGCTCTCAGGCCAAATAGGTCAGATGTGTGTTTGTGGTGTTTGCCCTCTTGTTTTTCTGCTTTTTTATTTTCACTTTTCATCTCTTCTCCTTAAAAAAAAAACACCCCCCAAAAAAATAGCGCTTAAATCTCTGCACCGTTCTTTCTGAAATTTCATCATCTTCACGTGATGAGAGACGGAAACTTTTTCTCTCTCTGTCAAATTTTCATCAATCAATTTCTTCCTCTCCCTTTTATCCCATTAAAACCGGGAAAGAATCTGGCGTCATTTTAGATTTTTGCTCTGCTGGCTACTCAAAAATATCAGACATACAAGCTTGTACTATTTTTGAACATTTGTAGTATTTTTCACACTTGAAAGTGTGAAAACTACTGATGACGATGATGAAGGCATTTTTAGAATTGGCCTCAGGTCTTAAGGGGTTAATGGTGTCTGATAACTTACTTTTACTTAAGTAAAACATTTGAGTACTTTTTCCACCGCTGGTTGTTATGGGCCAATTACCCAGGCTGTGTGCAGCTATATCAGATAGAGATGCTTTGATGTGAACACCCAAACCAAGTGGTATTTTTTGAGTTGTAGAGCAGTGTCTTTTTTGTGTGTTGCAAGGCAACACCAGAGGGCAAGTCAAAACCTCAAGGCTAGTGTGCTGCATGGCAATTAACAGAAAATATAATATAGAAACTAACTTGATGTCTTGGCTCATGCAGGTTATTATTATCATACCAACGAATCAACTAAAAAGTTTAAATGGATTCGTGCTTAGCCATTATATTATACTTTGTTGTACGATGGTGGCATGCTAGAATAGCATATATATATATAGCTGTTTCCAGCTTGAAGCGCCCAGGGCGCTGCGCCAAAAAAAAGGCTGTGCGTCGAGAGCACTGAAGCACGATGGTCGGCGCTGGGAAGAGAAGCGCACCAGTACATCTTTACCATAGAAGTACACGTGCTGCCAACTTAATGCCAACTTAGTAAGGCCCCTTAATGTAAAGCAAAACATGTGAGTACTTTTGACACCATTGCATCTTTGTATGTATCAGAACGGTGCAAGAACCACACAAATCCCATGTTGCTTTGCCGCATATCAGATGTCGCCCCTACCCTGTTATCCTGGCCTCGAGGCATGAACAGTTTTATGTAGCCGAACGGTTGGGTGCCAACTTAGAGCGTTTTCCCCCTCTTGGCCTGGACACGTTGTATACGTATCTATAGATGCCAAACGTAAAGCTCGATCATGTTCTCATTAGCCAACCGCTTCTTTCCTGCATATCAGATTTTCCCTTCTTGTCACTCTGGGTGTAAATATTTAGTTCATACAGGCTTTTTGCTTTAATGAGGCCTGCGTGGAATACACACGGATGATGCAGAAGTATGGAATTATGGATTTATGACTAGATGACCTGCTGCATTCACTCCATCACACACACACACACACACACACACACACACACACACACACACACACACACACACACACACACACACACACACACACACACACACACACACACACACACACACACACACACACAGCGTAATTGGCAGGGTGAGAAATGGTTCAACTCATATAATGCCACAAGAGCCGCCATGACTGATGTAGTGGTTTGGACGATATATATTGGCCACTATTTGACGTTTTTTGATGATATCGGTATTGGCGGCTACTGTATGCCAAATACCAATATAGTGAGATTGATAGATTTTTTCCAAATGTGAATTGGGCTTAAGAGGATACAATAAATAAAGTTCTGTTCATTTGTATATTTTATACTTGCATTGTATAATTGCAATTAAATGCTGTTGTCTGTTTTTGTGGGGAAGGCTTTCTCTGAAAATAGCCGATCTACAAGCAATCTTGTGAGCTTGTAGATCGGCTATTTTCTGCGAAAGCCTTCCCCACAATAAGGACGATGGGATGTTCTAAGAAATAAGTTGTTCAAATTGATTTAAATGTGTATTATTTATTTATCCATGTATTTATTAATTTAAATGTTATGTAATTGTATATTTTTTTAATACCAAATATGGGTCAGAACATTGTTAAGCAGTGGTGTAGGACTTCGGCATCAGACCCAAAACAATCTGGCATGGGGTTTATATATCTAGACTCAAACCACATGAAGTGAATCCATCACAAAGAGCTTTATTGGCAGCATGAGAAACGCTCTCGTTCACAGAACGTCACGTTAAACGCAGCAGGACAGCTCTCCTCTAATGCATCACAATCAATACGCACTTATATTCCTCATTTCAAGTCGTCTATGTCGGGTGGAAACCTCATATGTCCCCCCCAAAAAAACGTAACTTTTCAGGATACAAATACAAAAATAGCAAAAGTAGCAGATCTACAAGCTCGAAGCGTGTCGCTTTGCGACGCGTTTCGAGCTTGTAGATCTGCTACTTTTGATGCTTTTTGTGTGACGCTGTAGTATCAAGTAGGACAGTGGTTTTCAACCTTTTTCCCGTCAAGGACCCCCAAAATATGTATTTGGCTGCGGACCCCCATCTCAAAAATATTTTGTGCCAGGGATTTTTCAAAAATAGCAGATCTACAAGCTCATAGTGCAGCACTCGGTGCCACGCTATGAGCTTGTAGATCTGCTATTTTTGAATAGCCCAAAGTATAACATATGGTAAAGTGGTTAAAATGATTGGACACTACTTTTTGCTGGGGCCCCGCTGGTACCCGCTCAAGGACCACCGGTGGTCCTCGGACCACTGGTTGAGAAACACAGAAGTAGGGCGTTAATTTACGGAAAAAAAAAACATGGAGGATTAAAATATGGAGACAAGAGGTTTTCCCGACAGCGACGATATCAATCCTGTACAGAAGGCTGCATGTCTGTATTACATCGCCATAGTCTTGGGGGTAAGGTACTTTAAGAAGCCCCCCCCCCCCACACCCCCCTCGCCTCGGTGGTCCGCGGTGAATAATGAACACTTCACTTCCACTTCCACACTTTGCCTTGAAGTCGGCCACTTCGCTCCAAATTGGCTCCCGAGTCCCAAATGCCTGCGAGATACACTGTATACTGTACTGCCCACCCCTCCCCCAACCCCACCCCTCGCTGTCAACTTCATCAGTGCAGTGTGTCATCCCCAGTACGCCGCCACGACCCAAATTGTCATAGTACGTGTACACACACACGCACACACACACACACACACACACACACACACACACACACACACACACACACACACACACACACACACACACACACACACACGCACACACACACACGTGGGCAGAAACCTCATACCTCCATATTTTAACTTTTTGTGTTTTTGGGCGGTGTAGCCGCCCCTATAAGTGGGGTTGGGACACCTCATTAGTACACCCTTCGCTGTACTGTGATTGGCTCATAATTAGTACACCCCTAGCATTAGTACACCCCTAGCTGTACTGTGATTGGCTGACTCTATTGGCTGACTCTATTCAGCACTGTGATTGGCTAGCGAGACACATGATGAAATTCATAACCTATAAATAGGACTATGCACTTTAAAAAAACACATTTTTTTATCTTCCATCACTGTGATGACCACTGTGATGACCACACCGCCCACTTCACACTGGGTGTGATTTTTTGTAAATTAACGCCCTACTTGTGCTTACTACAGCGTCACAGAAATCCATCAAAAGCTCGAAACGCGGCACAAAGCGTCATTTGTAGGTGAGAAGGAGGAGTTTGTAATAGATGCGGAACAAGCCAGTGCAGTTGTTTACGGGTAGGGGTGATACATGTGCTGCCAAGGCTTGGTGCGGGTGAGAACCCCCTGGGAGTGGGTAGTGGTAGTCTGTCTGTCCTGTTCTTACAGTGTTCCTGCCTCCTTTGTGATGCAGATCAACCGTACGGCCTGACTGATACTTAAGTGGAGCGCTGTGTGATGCACCGTTCTGTAGGAAACAAACACTGTCATTGACGTGGAAAAAAGGGCACAACGGCCTTCGCAGAACGCTCGCCCTCGGCCGAGGCGAAGGGTTTGTTTAGAAGAAAAGGGACACAACGGCCTTCGCAGAGCGGAGGGTTTGTTTATAAAAAAAGGTCATTCGCTATAGGCCTTTTAAGTCTATTTTACAGTATAATCTTTGTTAGTGAATGCAAATGTTACCTCCTCCTATATGTTTACATCATTGTGGTGGTTATTGTTGTATATATATATTACCTATAGTGGTTTTCAAAGTGGGGTCCAGGGACCCTCAGGGTTACTTGAGGAGGTTATAAATGGACCCTTTAACAGGCCTGAATGAATCAGCATTCTGTACACTGCATTGTGCTTTCAAAAACATTACTGAGAGCAATGTCTAGCTGTAAATGACATTGTGTGTTTGGTCAAGATTTGCACAAATCAAGCAACGCAGATTGATGTGAGCAAGGTGCTCTGAGTCTTTGATTAGACAGCGGTCAATATTGGAAAGAAATAACAGACCTCTAGAATTCAGTGATTGACCAATCAAGAATCAAGCCGTTCAAACCGATCCGTACGATAATGGCCGATGTACCGTTTCAAACTGACACAAATTGGCCAGGCTCTACAATAGATCACGAGGCTCAAGGAATAACAGTAGACAGTGAAATAAACTCTTAAGATCTAACAGTGGACCCAGGCGTGTCTTCTTGGCTCCACAGCTAAATTGACACTGGTTGCTTTGCAGTGCACAGTGTAGTGTAGTGCATGTGTGTGAATACAAATGAGAGCATATGTGTCCAGGTCCAGTAGAAAGGGACAGAACTTGTGAGTTGAAAAACGGCAGAAAATGAAAAAATAAGCTAGATTTATTTGGGTGTGTTTTTCGTTTTTTTTTTTTCCATATTAACACAGTTCAAATGTTGAAGGTTTGTATTCCATCAAATTGCCGTTTTAGAGTCATTAAGTCGTTTAAATTACTTTGCAAAAACAGCTGTGTTTGAGTGTGTTTTCTGCGGTCTTGTGTGGGCGGAGAGTTACATTAACATGCAGGGACAAGAGTGGTTCTGGTTGGTCATTGGCCCCATTGTTCTCCGGTTTCACACACTCTACGGTGCTTCTCTCGCCTAATCCCTGCCATCAGTATCCATGTGCTTGTTGTGTTGTGTGTTCTTCTAGCAGCAGAAAGAAGAACACGCAACTTGCTAAAGATTTGAACAAACATGTTTTTTTTTCACACAGGGATCTATCCTGCAGGAGTGGTGCTTATCGTCGCTGTTGGGTGGAAACGGTCCTGACAAGTAACCGTTTTGGAGTCCAAAACGGTTATTTGTCAGGAAATGCAAAACAAATAACCTGTGTTCCAATGGATCCAATGTACTGTAGTTATTATTTAGTCAAAAGCTCTGGTTAATACTTTGTGTCGGGTCAATATTTATAAAACCCACTGACACACTTAACCACTTTCACTTTCAAAACATTTCAGATATACCGGAAATCACTGAACTACAAGCTTGTAGATATGTGCTATTTTCACTATACTTTTGCTTGCTTTACGATGAAGTAGCACATTCGTTTACGAAACCCAAACCATGAAAAGTTGAAATGCGGGAGATGCAAGGTTTCTGTTTGACAGAGACGTCATACGTATGGAAGCATATCCGTTAGGGCCGTTAGGGCCGTTATAGCGCTGTGGTGGTGTGACAGTGAATACAATACTTGATGTTTGGCTCCGCTCTCTACGGCACGCATGAACCATGTCCCCATTCAGGGGGGGAGGGGGGGGGTACACGTCCCCAGCAGTACAGAAGGCGAAGCACGAACCTGTGTGTGTGTGTGTGTGTGTGTGTGTGTGTGTGTGTGTGTGTGTGTGTGTGTGTGTGTGTGTGTGTGTGTGTGTGTGTGTGTGTGTGTGTGTGTGTGTGTGTGTGTGTGTGTGTGTGTGTGTGTGTTCGTATGCAGTGTGTGTGTGGTTGCTTGCACGTGGCACACGGGGCAGGGACGTGAAGTGACAGCAGATAGGTCACCTGTCACTTGTCATGACAGGAGTGGAGTGGTGACAGACAGGCAGACAGATAGACAGATAGGCAGACAGACAGATAGACAGACATGACCTTCAGCTGAGACAAGAGAGCAAGGAACACAATATACCATCCGTCTGTCTATCTGTCCACAGTATCTATCTCTACCTGTCTGTCCGTCCGTCCGTCCGTCCGTCCGTCCGTCCGTCCGTCCGTCCGTCCGTCCGTCCGTCCGTCCGTCCGTCCGTCCGGCCGTCCGGCCGTCCTTCCATATCTCTCCGTTTCATTCACTATGTTTTCATCTTGTTTTTAAATGTGAATGAAAGCGGGGCATTGCTGCCTCACCTGCAGACAAACAGGGACCGCCACTGGCACTGCAGGGTCGTTGATGGATGCCTGGCCCACATCATTAGGCTGGGAGGTCTGACAAAAAAAAAGACCCCCGAGTCTCTTAATAGTTCCCATTCAGCACCATAAGGGTCCTGGTGTCTGACGAAACCCTCAGAAATGAGTCGTGATACTAGGGCAGTATGTGGTTCCCAAACTATATGGGTCTGGACTCATTCTTATGGGTTGTGACATGAGTAAATGTATATTTAGACACAGACCCTTATACTTTATACTTTTAATATATTTTTTTCTTTTATGTTTCCTTTTTTTATTTTTCCTATTTCAAAACTTTTCCAAAAAAATATATTTAACATTCAAATTCAAATTTCAAAAGAATTTCGGAAATAATAGGCCCGGACTGCTGACATAGCGGTCCGGGCACCGAGGCTCTAATATAGCCTGACAGTGCATTGCGGGTTTAAGTCCCGTTCTTGACAATCTTTACTGCATGTGTCTCCCCATCTCTCTCTCCTTGTCTCCATCTCCTACTTTCCACTATAAATTAAGGCTTTAAAAAGTATTACAAATACTGAAATAACGTGAAAATTAAGTGGAGAAAAGCTGGTCTGTAGATGGACTATTTTCACTATATTTCACATTATTTGGTTCTTAAGTCCTCAACTCATAATTTATTTTTTTTAGAGACGCTGGGGTCCCGGGAAGAAGAAGACTCTGAAATGTATCATCATTAGGGTCTCTGGAGATGAACGTTTGGGAGAACCTTTGCCACGGGGCGCCCGGTGTGTCTGACGAAACCATCAGAAACACGTGGAGGCCACTAGGGGATAGAATGAACGCCATGAGGAGGAGAGACCAGGAGGATGGATGGCAGCTAGCTAGGGAGAGATGACACCATGAGGGCTTAGAATATCGTTGCTGTCAGTGCAGAAACCTCTTATCTCCAAAATTCTAACTTTTTGTGATGATTTTTCGTAAATTAGTAACTTTACTCAAGTACTGTACTATACTTGGGTAAAATTCTGAGGTATCGTTTTTTACCTTACTGGAGTATTTCCAATTTTCTGTATTTTTTACTTCTACTCCACGACACCTCAAAGGCAAATATTGTACTTTTACTCGACTGCAATTATTTGAAAACTTAAGTTACTAGATACTTTGTGGATTTTGATTATTATTGCAAAACACACATTAACCACTTCAGCCGTGCATACATTTCGGCCATTGTGAGCTTGTAGATCTGCTATTTTCAAAAGATTTGTATACATTTGAAAACTTGAAATGGGACATTCTGCATAATGAGTACTTCTACTTTTGGTGCTTTAAGTACATTTTGATGCCAATGCTTTTGTACTTTTACTCAACTCCATTTTGAATTCCGGAATTTGACTTGTAACATTGTATTTCTACATTGCAGTATTGATACTTTTACTTAAGTAAAAAATGTAGTACTTTTTTGCAACACTGATCGTACTACAGCGTCACTCAAAAGCACCAAAAGTATAGCAGATCCACAAGCTCGAAACGCGACGTGAAGCGACACGTTTCGAGCTTGTAGATCTGCTGTACTTTTGTCACCTTTGAATTTGAATCCCGATAAGTATAACAGTTTGGGACATGTGAGGTTTCCACCTGACAGAGACGATTAAAGTGGATGGAAACTATTTGAAAGGAAGCCGTTCTGGAGGTTTGGGGGGGGGGGGGGTGCGGAGGAGGCTATATTTACCGCTTGATCAATCACCAACCGTCCCCTGACTGTCTGAAGCTAATTTCACTTCCTTCCAGCAAATGTGGTCTTAATTTGAACTACAGATTGATGGTTTGGGAATTAAGAGTGTGTGTGTGTGTGTGTGTGTGTGTGTGTGTGTGTGTGTGTGTGTGTGTGTGTGTGTGTGTGTGTGTGTGTGTGTGTGTGTGTGTGTGTGTGTGTGTGTGTGTGTGTGTGTGTGTGTGTGTGTGTGTGTGTGTGTGTGTGTGTGCGCGCGCGCGCGTGCTTGTATTACGAAGGCATTCCAATGAATATAAGTCACATCTGCCACAAGCAGTCTAATTAGAGAAATAGACATAGTGAGGCTATATCTATTTTCCAGCAATTTTAAATCCTTAAATGTTGACGTGCTCAAGTATAGTAATGCAAACTTTATGTGTTGTGTGTTTATGTGGATTTGATTGCACTCGTGTAAGCAATTTATTCCGCTATAGACTACAGTAAGAGGTCTTTAATTGGATCAAATCAGATATTCTTTTAATATGATATTTCCTCCACTCATAATGGTCATATCAAGGCGTATACCAAAGCTTAACTCTGAAAAATGGATCGTGTAATATCTCCGTTTTCAATCTCCAGGCGCTCCAAGCTCTGCTTTTATATATTCTCAGTAAAGAGAGGCTTAAGTACAGTTGTTATCTGAGAGGAGCTGTTAACCCCTTAAGACCGGGAACGCAATTATGTGTAATTTTAGATTTGAGCCATCTAACCATTATGTTATACTTTGGGCTACTGGGGGTCCCTGGAACAAAATATTTTACCTATGTTCGCTTTAAATATATATATTAAAAGATTTGCACACATTTTCAATTAGCAGATATACAAGCTCATAGCGCGGCACTCGGTGCCGCGCTATGAGCTTGCAGATCGGCTATTTTTGAATAGCCAAAGAAATGTTAAAATGACACAGACAGATGCTTTTCCCGATCTTAATGGGTTAAATTAGCCCTGGTTTAAGGAGGAGGACGCTGCCTTATCCGGCTCTTTAAATACATGCTTTTGTCTTTAGACAACGTGCAATCTTTCTCTCCTCTGCATTTTCCCTCTGAGATTGCACGGTACAGAAACGGTGCACAGAGATGCGGCCAAAGAAAATCTAATGGACAGAGTCAGCTTGATGGTGGCTCACTGTGTGTGTGTGTGTGTGTGTGTGTGTGTGTGTGTGTGTGTGTGTGTGTGTGTGTGTGTGTGTGTGTGTGTGTGTGTGTGTGTGCGCGTGTGTGAGCGCGCGTGCGTATGTGAGTGTGTGTTGTTGATGTTGATGAGGACAGTAGAGAAGTGACCATTTTGGAAGCGGCATGTACATTTGACCACAGCCTGGAAGAGGCATTCCTTACCACAGTGCTTAAGTACCAACTTAAGGATGCTATAATAGAGCTCGGTTACAGATGTAAACTGCTTGTGTTCATATTTGGAAGCCTCGGTAATGTCCATGAATCAGTAGTGAGAGGCCTGCAGATTGCAGGAATGCCCAAGCCCAGAGCTAAGGCATTGGCACCATTCTGTTCAGTGTCTGTGGTAATTGGCAGTCGCTAACAGTTGCTTCCTGTACCCGTGATCTGTATCCTGAAACACTTGTTGTTGAGTTTTACCAAGCTTGTGCATCTACTATTGTTTGTGTTCAAGAATTTCTTGTTAAATCTCAACGCAAATATAGATGTTAAATGTGTGTGCGGCCTCCTGGAGGTCCCTAACGCTCACCTAGTTACCCGGGGCGATCGGGTACCTTTGCCGCCCAGGCAGCTATAAGCTGTGGAACGCACTGCCAGTGCAGCTATAAGGTTCGCACCATCCGTGCCTCTGTTTAAGTCACATACCTCCACACCAAGTCTTTTTCCTAACTGTTTTATATGTGATTGTGCACGCTCTAATGTTGTTGTCCAATGTAATTGTTATTCAGTCACAAGCTGTTGTTATTGCTTTTAATTGGGTAAATATTTATAACAATCAGAGACACACTTTAACTACTTTCACTTTGAAGGAAAAAAAATTAGCAAAATTTGCTAAAAAAAATGGAGCAGAACTAGAATCTCACTGTGCTTGTATCCTCATAAAAAGTCTCATATCGGGGCGTCCGCTGGCCTAGCGGGTCCAGGCGCATACCACATACGCTGGTAATCCAACTTGACAGCATGTCGCGGGTTTCCACTGATCCCGACGACCTTTGCTGTTTGTCACCATCTCTCCCCATTTCCTGTCAGCCTACTTTCCTATCAATAAAGGCAGAAAAGACCCAAAAATATCAACAAAAAAAAAAAGGCTCATATCTTATGAAAAGTCCACGCACAAAGTTTCTGCGTGTATTCCTACCGAATGTCCGCTATCGATCTCCAAAGCGGTGGAGCTTTAGATCAAAGTCAAAACCATGAAAGTATACATCACACTACAGTACGTCAACTACTAGACAAATCCTTTGTGTTATTTCTGCTTCCCATATGTTTCTCTACAAACTTTTTAAAAACTAGCCGTTGTGTAAAAATGTGAAATGAATCAATAGTGAGCTCTACTGCATGATGGCCCCATTTTCTCTCCTAAAATGTTATCAGAAAGTATTTTCTGATAACAGAAAGGTTGTCAGAATGTATTTTCTGATAACACAGACAGTACATTATATATAAGTGCCTGAGGCCTCTAGAATATGCAGTCCTCCACCTTTCTCCACCAGCCTGCAGCAGGTATAAGCAGGGGTGTAAAGTAACTAAGTACATTTACTCTCAAGTACTGTACTTAAGTAACATTTTTAGGTATTTGTTACTTTACTGGAGTATTTCCAATTTTCAGTACTTTTACTTCTACTCCACTACATCTCAGAGGCAAATGTTATACTTTTACTCTACTACAATTATTTGAAAACTTTAGTTACTAGTTAGGCCTACTTTGTAGATTTTGATTATTAATATAATACCACTTCAGCCCTATATACATTTTGGTGATTTGAAAATAGCCGATCTATAAGCTCACAATGCGTCGCGATGCGACTCATTGTGAGCTTGTAGATCTGCTATTTTCAAAAGATTGTAATACATTTTAGACATTTGAAAACATGTGAAATGGTACATTCTGCATATGAGTACTTTCTACTTTTGGTATTTAAGTACATTTTGATACCAATACTTTTGTACTTTTACTCAAGTAAATTTAGAATTCCAGACTTATAACTTAAGGCTACTTATAACAGAGTATTTCTACATCGCAGTATTGACACTTTTAAGTAAAAAATCTGAGTACTTTAAAAACATATATAGCAAAAAAAAGCAGTGAATCAGGCAAACAGAGAGGACATGAATAACAACACAGAGATTTAAAAATCAACTAAAAGAAATAGTTCTAATAGTGAAGAAATAGGTCTTGAGCTGTGCTTTAAAGCTATCGGCAGAGAATGCCTGTCTTAGGTGTAATTGTGATATACAAATTATAGTGCATTACTTACAATCGCACAGCACATGCAGATGTGCCATTTCTTTTGTTATTTTTGAATTCAGGACATAAGTGGTGGCGACACACTTTAGTAGAGGCAGGAGTGTGTGTTAAAGTGTCCGTCCTTTAGACAGGTGGTCATCACACAATGGAGGGGGGTGGGGGGTCAACCTGACAATCACTGCACCGCCGACACACTTCCATCTGAGGAAGCCGTCATTCAGAGAGAGAGAGAGAGAGAGAGAGAGAGAGAGAGAGAGAGAGAGAGAGAGAGAGAGAGAGAGAGAGAGAGAGAGAGAGAGAGAGAGAGAGAGAGAGAGAGAGAGAGAGAGAGAGAGAGAGAGAGAGAGAGACGATTAGGTGAAGTGGGAAAGGGCCCACTTAGCCAGAGATGTCATCATTGTAATAGCCAGCTACAGTACATTATGAACCTGCCACTCACACACACACACACACACACTGTCTTATTGCCGTCTTGTCTCTGCAGTTCTTTACTCCTGTAGTCTCTCATATCCAGACAATCAGAGACTCCACCTATATGGATAGATGAGGGTCATCTCCGTTCAGTGAGTGATGGGCTGAAACTGGGCCGACGCCATTCTCACTCCCGCAAGGCGGCAAACGGGGTGGGGACGGACGTCCCACGAAGTCAACGTTTGACTGGAAGGGAGAGCTGAAACGGCATTATGTTGACTATGGGGGTTACAATTGTGTCCCTATTCAGGATATTAACTCGAGCGGTGCTGAGTTGGCTGAAGTGGACTTCACGACGATCTTCACAGTGACTCGGTCGCCTAACGGCTCACTTGGCGGTGCCTCTTGTTGCTCAAGTCCGCTTTAGACCTCGCCTCCGTCGTTTTAACAGTCGTTTTTGCGCCCTTTTATACGTCTCGGGTTTGAGAACGGCACTTCCACATTCCTGGAGTGCGGAAGTGACACCAGATGACTGGAAGGGTACCTATACCACCTCAAAATATTTTGTAATAGGGACCCCCCCCCCCCCCCCCCGCCCCCAAAAGGTAAAAAGGTTAAAGGTTTTCCCTTTAAAAAATATATATAAATTCAAATATTTGCACAAATGTTCAAGATTTAAAAAATAGCAGATATACAAGCTCATAGTGTGACACTATGAGCTTGTAGATCTGCTACTTTTTTAATAGCCAAAGTAAAAAAGAATGGTTTATGTGGTTACACAGATGCGTCCCCATGTGTTAAAAAAGACCAGGAGCATTATTGGGGTAACAGTTGGGCCCAGGTATCTCACAGGGCAGAGGGGATGGATGGGGCTGGCAGCATCCGGCCAGCGGGCAGCAGGGTCCCTACACCATGTGGTCGGTGCCATGCCACTGTCAGGGTGCCACCCCATGCTCCCTGAGACCATCCATCATCATGCCAAAGTGTCTGGGCAAGTGGCAACCTGTTGCTCCTCTGGCGCTAATGGCTTTTTAGCTTTTAGCACAGCAGTTAATGGGTCCCATCAATGGACTCATAAACACCTGGCCAGCAGGGAGAGAGGGAGGGAAGGAGGGAAGGAGACAGAAAGGTGGATGACAGGGGGAAAACAAGAACGTATGACATACTGTAGACGTCAGCTAGGAGTGGTGACTCTTTTTTTTTAGACAAATACAAGCAGTTTTCCACAAACATGTCAATATAGACACGAGACGAAAATTCAATGTATGGGCGACAGCAGTGGTTTTCAACTCTTTTCATATCAAGGTCTATTATTTATTCGGCATTTGCGCCACGGAACCGCCCGTTTGATGACATTTAGCCTCTCAGACTTAGAATATTTTGTTATCGTTGGATAAGATTTTGTCCACAATTCCATGATGTCGGTACCATAGGAGAGAGAGGACAGGCAAACGTTGATCAAAATAACAATTATTTAATAAAGTAATGCAGATGTGTAACAATAATTTAACTCTTTGAGATCGTGAAATGAAACCAAATGGACCCGTAATGGACACGCTCTCAAGAGTTAAGGCCTTTGCAGACAGGGTGCGATTTTTCGCACAGAAATAACGGACAATATCATTTTTTAAATGAACACATGGTTCTCTATGACCTCATGCACACCGGCTCAGAATTTGCCGTGCGGCAAGTGGCTGCGGCGATGCAGGCTTTTTTTTTCAATCGAACCCAGTTCGATTTGTGCGTCTTTTCGCATGCGGTAAAAACTGATTGACTAATCGCACCCTGTCTGCAAAGGCCTTTAACTCTTTTATTGCCAAAAAAGGGAATTCCCCTCCGATGGCTCTATGGCTATCATGGCCACGGACGGAATATTTTACATAATATTTTTTTTTTTTGTCTTGTTTTTTTTTGGTTTATCTCAAAGGAACTAGGAGATAACACTATCCAAAAAATTGCTGCTCCATTCACTTCAATGTTAAAAAAACAAACGGAGGAAAAATGCACCTTTTTCGTGGCACTGGGACGACACAGTCTGAAATAAGTGTGGCAATGAAAGAGTTAAAGATCTATAAGGGTCCATTCGGTTACCATCTCTTCCATAATTTAGCTGGGGACCACCTGGAACCTCCTCAGGGACCCCTGGGCTCAGCCCTATTTACATTTCGGCATCGCAACGCATTGTGAGCTTGTACATCTGCTATTTTTAAAAGATTTTTAGACATTTTGAAATGGGACATTCTACATAATGAGTATTTTTACTTTTGGTACATTTTGATACCAATACCTTTGTACTTTTACTCAAGTAAATATTGAATTCCGGACTTTTACTTGTAATTTCTACAGTAGCTACTTTTTCCACCACTGCTTGTTATAGGGTCTTCTTAGCATGAGAGAATGTTTTATAAAATCTTTCTTTGTTTTTTCTCTCAGAGCTACTCTTTTTTTAGTCAGATCAATCCCCCTCCCGCCCCACTATTTCTTTTCATGACGTCCTTTTCATGCTCTACCCACTTTCTTTCTTTCCGTACCGTTATGGGTTATGGCGAGCGCGTTGGCTCGCCGCTCCGCCATCATAAAAAGGCGCCCGGAAATAAAAAAGAATGCTCATTATATGCAGTGGTGTAAAAGTAACTAAGTACATTTACTCAAGTACTGTATACTTAACTACAATTTTGAGGTACTTTTACTTTACTCACAATAGTATTTTCAATTACTTTTACTTCTACTCCACTACATCTCAGAGGCAAATATTGTACTTTTGCTCCACTACAATTATTTGAAAACTTTATAAACTTATAAATTAGCACATTATAAAACATACATTAACCACTTTAGCCCTATTTTATACCAAGGCTTTTTGAAAATAGCCGATCTACTATTTTCAAACATGTTTCTACTTTTACTTTAGTAAGTACAGTTGGATACCAAATACTTTTGTACTTTCACTCAAGTACATTTTGAATTCCGGACTTTGACTTTTAACAGAGTAGCCTACTTCTACGTTGTAGCATCGATACTTTTACTTATAAGTAGAACATTTGAGTACTTTTTCCGCCACTGATGATCATATGGAGGTGGGGAAGGAGAGGGGGGGGGGGGGGGTGAGGAAAGATCACGGCCCCGTCTTAACGGCTACTGTGTTGGCCTTTTATTTTCCGCTGCCTACACACTCCGCTAAAAGCCGCGCGCGGCGAGCTTTGACCCCCGCAGAGCTTTAACCGGTTAAGACCGGGAACGCATCTGTGTCATATTCTTTTATTTCCTCGGGCTATAAAAAAAATTGCAGCTTGTAGATTTTTGAAAAATTGTGAAATGTTTTGTAAATCTTTGAATATATATATATTGTTTTGTTTTTTTAAAGCAAACATTTTAACTCAAATCTTTGCTTCTGGGGATTCTACAAATGTCTTCTAAATCCTGTTTATTTTTCTTTAAAAACCTATGTTGCTACGTGTATATCAGTGGTTCTCAAACTTTTTCAAGGGCCCCAAAAATGATATGTATTTGGCCGGGGACCCCCATCTGAAAATATGTTGTTCCAGGGACCCCCCCAGAAGCAAAGATTTGAGTTACAAATGTTCGCTTTAAAAAAATATATACTGTATATTCAACGATTTGCACACATTTTCACGATTTTTCAAAACAATTGCAGATCTACAAGCTCATAGCATGAGCTTGTAGATCTGCTATTTTTAGATTAGCCAAATAAATCTAAAAATGCCGCGTTTCCCGGTCTTAATGGGTTAAAGAAAAAAAGAGAAAAGGCAAGCAGGTTTTATTTTATTTTATTTTATGACGCCCACGCTCCGGCGTCCGCTCCTCCGCTATGCCCCCGGAGGAGCTTTGGCTTTGGCCCTGGCTTCACAGAGAAGTCATGATCCCTCTGCGCTGAGATAAATGCACCGGAAAAATACTGGATATATGAAACGGCAGCGGTTTCTGTATACTGTATAAATGCCACATTAGCTTCTTTTTTAACTCACAGATGGTCGAGCTGATTAACCATCGCAGTTCACACGTTCAGATGTGATGTGTGGCTTCAATCCTCTGAATAAATCTATCTCTTGATCAACAGATACACACAGTGGCGGAAGAAGTTCTGAAATGTTTTACTTATCATCATTTGAAGGAAGTCCGATGAAGGAAAGCCAAGTCGGGGCAAGAAAATGCGTGCGATCGCTGCAAAACTGTGATCAACCGTACCGTTAGGCCGGCAACTTGGCATCAGTCCGACGATTCGTTGTTCTGAGGTTTCATTGGTTCATTGGCAGTGTTGCGATGCTGAATTGGAAGGTGGTTGCACTCTATTTTAAAGACGTGACGCGCACGTCGCTTAACACCTACACTACAGGTCACACAATGGACAATTGATATGCATCTAGGCTTATTCCTATGTTAATCCGCCTGGCGTGAGTCTTTGTAAACTTTGTTGAGGTGTGAATTTAAAGTAGTTTTAAATCTATGCGTGTGCCTGCGCGTGCTCCTGGTCAAATAGGTTCCTGCGCGGCGTGCAAGGCCGTCCAGTGAGCATTGCACCCCTGTTCATTGGTCCGACAGCGAACATCATAGGCTTAGGCTTAACTAAGCCTATCTTTAACCTCACAAAAACTATGCCTAGACCTAACCTCAGTCCTAACCTACACCATGAATTTTAACTTTTCCTTCTTTTTTGTGTGTTTTTGGTCTCCCCTATCTCTCTTCTATCCCCAAAAAATACCCCAGTTTGAGCACTCAGGCTTTCACAGCATATCTGGGGTTTTATGTAAATTGGTCTAAAAAACAAGCCAAACTGATTTGGCCCCGAAAGTGACGTCACTTTCGGTACAATCCCTCCCATTTTTCAGTTCCAACTTAGAAAAACGTTTGAGGGACAAAAACAATATGATATCAAATATTAAATATATTTTTTTAATTCATGGTGTAGATCCTTTAAAGGGATAGTTCACCCCCAAAATGATTATTATTATTTTCGATTAGTCACCCCATGGACACTTCATGGAGATTTTTTTTTTTTTGTCGCATTCCTAAGCCAATAATTTGATGACCAGCGGACCGGTAGGAGACACAAAGGCAAAGGAGACTCTTTGTGTGTCTCCTACCGGAACCGCTGCCGGTCATCAAATTATTGGCTTAGGAATTTCTCTGGAGACTGGCAGGTTTAATGCCACTCCAGAGGAAGAGAGATACTGTTTGTTTTGTGAACTTGGTGAAATTGAAAACGAGGTACACTTGCTCTAAATATGATGATATTATTGATATAAGAGAGGTATTTGTTAGTAAGATGTCTTCTATTTGTGGAAATTTCCTTGAGTTAGATGATTATGAAAAACTTGAGATATGTTTTATTAAAGGAGCTTTTGTTGCGGCAGATTTTATTTGTCTAGCTTGGGAGAGAAGACAGAACACTCTGTATTATTCTGAGATGTAATTGAATGTATTACGTGAATATATTGTAAAACATGCTGTAAGCGCAAAATGGTGTCTTTATAAACCCATGAGGGTTGGGCACTTTGTGTGCAGAAACGGCCAGGTTCTAGGCTGATCAGCGGCGGTTCTAGGCTGATCAGCGCTCTAGGCAAGATTTCTCTGATGCGCCCCCGTGCGCGTGCGGATTATGATATGTTTTTGGCTTCTTTATTTCGGTTTTAGGGTTAGGGTTAGGGTTAGGTTAGGGTTATGTTATTTAATTCTGATTGTACAGATTTATTATCATTATAATTTTTTTCCCCGACTTTTTTTGCCGCCTCTCCAAACTGCCGCTCTAGGCGGCTGCCTAGGTCGCCTGTATGGACGCGCCGGCCCTGTGTGCAGGACACAGAAATAAAATGATCTATCTATGCCTAAGCCTATAACCTCAAACTAATCTCGGCATTTCTCGGACCGTTGAAATTTCTGACTAATGGGCTGCCCCCCCCCCCCCCCACGAGGGCGATGCAGGAGGTCAGAGCTAATTACCAGCGTATAGCGTTAGTAGAAACGGCCTCATCCATTCCCGCGGCTTTATTTAGACGTGCCCTTCATTATGTGGGGGACGAAGGGGACAGGCCAATGACCGACGTATACCCCAGGCCTAACAACATATACGTGCACGTGTGTGTGTGTGTGTGTGTGTGTGTGTGTGTGTGTGTGTGTGTGTGTGTGTGTGTGTGTGTGTGTGTGTGTGTGTGTGTGTGTCTCAGTGGTGGAAAAAGTATTCACATTTCTTACTGAAGTAAAAGTATCAATACTGCAATGTAAAAAAATACTCTGTTACAAGTAAAAGTCCGGAATAAAAAATGTACTTGAGTAAAAGTACACAAAAGTATTGGAATCAAAATGTACTTAAAGTACCAAAAGTAGAAAGTACTCTTTGTGCCGTGTGTGTGTGTGTGTGTGTGTGTGTGTGTGTGTGTGTGTGTGTGTGTGTGTGTGTGTGTGTGTGTGTGTGTGTGTGTGTGTGTGTGTGTGTGTGTGTGTGTGTGTGTGTGTGTGTGTGGTGTGTGTGTGTGTGTGTGTGTGTATGTTTGTACACACCAACCTTGTTTGTATGTACGTGTGCCGGTCTGTCTCACTGTGAGTGACAGGCGTACTGTCGGCGCTCGGCGTCTCACAAAGCCACGGACAAGATGGATGAGTGGGAGGCGTGTGCGTGCATGGAGCTTAGATCCCAGCAGGAGGGCTTCTGGGAAACATTCCCTGGTGAATTCGCAGCACACATACACACGCACACACAAGCAAGCAAGCGTGCAAGCTTATGCACATTAGAAGTGGTGGAAAGTACAATTACTTAAGTACTGTACTTAAGTACAATTTTGAGGTATTTGTACTTTACTGGAGTATTTCCAATTTCCAATACTTTTACTTCTACTCCACTACATCTCAGAGGCAAATATTGTACTTTTACTCCACTACAATTACTTGAAAACTTTAGTTACTAGTTACTTTTCAGATATAAATTATGATATTACGAAACATACATTAACCACTTCAGCCCTATTTTATACCTAGGCTATTTGAAAATAGCAGATCTACAAGCTCACAACGCGTCGCTTTGCGACGCGTTGTGAGCTTGTAGATCGGCTATTTTCAAACATTTTTGTACTTTTACTTTTGGTACTTTAAGTACATTCTGATGCCAATATTTCTGTACTTTTACTCAAGTAAATTTAGAATTCCGGACTTTTACTTGTAACAGAGTACTTCTACAGTGCAGTATTGATACTTTTACTTAAGTAAAACATTTGAGTACTTTTTCCACCACTGCACGTTAGACACAGGACATGTATGGACGCACAGCCAGTGTTTGATTTCGACGTCTAAAACTATGACTGAAAAATAAGCTATGATGACTAAAACTAAGACTAAATATATTGACAATTTCTTCAACAAATAAAAACTAGACTAAAATGTTAGGGGGGGACTTGTGGAGAAGAGATCCAGTAGAACTAAAAGTCATTTTATGCTTGGTTGCGCTCCGGTGTTGTGCTCTGAAAATAGCCGATCTACAGGCTCACAACGCGTCGCGCTGTGAGCTTGTAGATCAGCTATTTTCAGCATGCAACCAAGTGTAAAATCAGTTACGACGCCATCAAGGCACCGCCAGTATACATTTTAGTTGACTAAATCAACTGTAGATCTTGTAAAACAGTAAAACATTTCAAGATATGACTAAAACTAAATGGAATTTGATTCAAAAGACTATGAATAAAACTATATCAAAATTTGCTGTCAAAATCAACACTAATGCACACATTCACAGGCACATGTACACAGACAGACAGACAGACAGACAGACAGACAGACAGACAGACAGACAGACATTTTGTTGGTGTTGTTCTTTACTGCTGTGTCAACTTATTATGAGTTGGGACTGATTAGTGATTGGTATCGGCCAGAAATGTCAAAAACATGTATACTTAATATTGTAGGCCTACATGGTTGTGTACAAATAAAGCAAGAATCAATGAGTATTTGTTGTGCGTGCGTGCATTTTGGTGTGCGTGTGCCTGTGTGTGTGTGTGTGTATGACTGTGCGTGCGTGCGTGTGTGTAGTGTGTGTGAGACAGTTAGTCCATGATGTCAAAGATAATTTCCTTAGTTTTGTTGACGTTCAACTGAGGGAAATTGCTTTTTTTTTCACCTACCGACAAACATGTCTACTATTTCTGGACAGCTTGTCTTATTATCCCCAATCAGACCAACACTAGCTCTGCTTGCTTTGACAATAACAGTGTCATCAGAGTCAACACCTGCAGTCATTTGTAGACATTTTAGTAGAGATAGGCAGGGATGTTCTATTCAGCCTGACATGAACAGTCTGGAGTATTAACACCACCATCATGGTGTTATAGTAAATGCCAACAAGAAATGGAGAGAGAAAAAAAAAGGACACAAGCATATTGCTGCTGTCAGGCAGAAACCTTGTATCTCCATATTACAACGTTTTACTTTTCTTTTTTTGAAAATGAATTTACAATCTACTGTACAGTGTCAAACAAATATTATGATATTTGTCACTGCATGTATTGTACGGGCTGGGGGGGTGGCACCTGTCAGCAGGGAGTGTTGGGCGGGAGGTGTAGGATGAAGGCTCTATTTCCTCCCGGCGGGGGCTCCTCACTGGCAGGTGAGCAGTGACAACACAGAGATGTGTGTGGTTATAGGAATCAATTGGCAGAACGACTAAATTGGGGAGAAAAAGGGGGTACATTTTTTGGGGCCACTCTAAATTAGAATAAATATATTAATAGTAATTGGTCTTCAATGATGCTAACTATTGTCCATTTCCGTCTACTCACTCTGCCTGTCATTGGTGGGGCTGCGGACAGTTCAGAAAGCTGCCTACCAATGACATCACAGATGGGTATTTCTAATAAAACCTACAGCCTCTCTCTCTTCCTGGAAAAGTACAGTAGCATGCTGAAATGAAGGCCATTGCAAAAACAAAATAAAAAATACAATTGAATCTTGTTTGAAAACCCCCGAACCTGCCAATGATAATGTCGCTGGTAGGCAGGTTTCTGAACTGTTCCACAGCCCTCCTCTGACTGAGACACAGAGCGAATAGACAGAAACTATGCCACCTTTATAATGACCATTAGCAAGTACCAATTATATAAATATAGGTTGAAAATCGGGTGACGCTTTTATCAAGTGAAAAGGTGCAGGCAAGAATCTCCGATGACAGTGACCGCCGGCAGCTTGTTCCAGACAGAGCCCTGTCTGTCATTTGAGCCACTATAAGCAGTCACTGTGTGTGTGTGTGTGTGTGACAACTGTAAATATTGTCACTAACAAGGCCATTGAGGGCCATTAAAGGCCACCTAACAGGTCCATAGTGTGTAATTGTCCTCTGGTATGCACTCCATAGTGAAGGAGCGTTTAACCCAATCTATCCGGAAACGCATCTGTGTCATTTTTAGATTTATTTGTGCTATTCAAAAATAGCAGATCTACAAGCTCATAGCGCGGCACTGAGTGCCGCGCTATGAGCTTGTAGATCTGCTATTTATTTTTAAATCGTGACAATTTGTGCAAATCTTTGAATATATATATATATTTTTAAGCAAATATTTGTAACTCAAAATCTCTTTGCTTCATGGGGGTCCCTGGAACAAAACATTTTGAGATGGGGGGTCCGTGGCCAAATACATATCCAAAAATGTTTTCTAAATCCTAACAGTATGTTTCTATATCAGTGGTGCTGCAACTTTTCCATCAGTCAAGGACCCCCAAAATGATCATGTATTTGGCCGCGGAACCCCATCTCAAAATATGTTGTTCCAGGGACCCCCAGAAGCACAGATCGGAGTTAAAAATATTCGCTTTAAAACATATCTACAGTATATTCAAAGATTTGCACAAACTTTTCAAGATTAAAAAAAAATAAAAATAAAAAAATTAGCAGATGTACTGTAGAAAAATAGCAGATCTACAAGCTCATAGCCGCGCTATATGAGCTTGTAGATCTGCTATTTTTTTGAATAGCCAAAGAAATCTTGAAAATGACACAGATGCCTTCCCGGATTGAAAGGGTTAAACCAGGCAGAGATGGGGGGGGGAGATAATGGCCCTCTCCTTCAAACCTCTCCTCCGCTATCACACGCTTCATGAATTCAACCTGTCGTAATTACTCTCACTAAAGTGACAATACGTGCAATTATAAGCCCCCAAATATCCAACCCCCTTATGTAAGTAAGTACATTATTTTAGCTGAGAGGCAGTCATGTGTGCTCAGTCTAGGCTGGCTGTTTGATGCAGTGATGGAAGAAGTGTCTCTGATTGTGTTGTTGTTGTTTTGTTGTTTAAGTAAAAGGCCAAAATGTCACTTCAAAAGTACAAAAGTATTTGTATCAAAGTATACTCACAGTACCAAAGTAAAAGTACTGAATTGTTTCAAAGCGTGTTCAACAACAACAACAGAAGCCTATCTACAAGCTCACAACGTGTCACATTTGAATAGCCAACATAATGAAAATAGGGCTTATGTATGTTTTGAACTAATAATCTAAATCTATGAAGTAATTTATTACTACATTTTATAATAATTGTAGTGGTGTAAAAAGTACAATATTTGCTTCTGAGATGTATTGGAGTAGAAGTATAAAGTCTTGAAAAATGCACATACTCAAGTCAAGTACAATTACCTCAAAATTGCACTTAAGTACAGTGCCTGAGTTGTTTTCAAAATCAGTAAACTCATCCACTCGAGTCTGTTCCATCGTTCAAACACCAAGGCATTTTAATTGACGACTTGTCATTCTTTAAAAACAAAAACACATAACTTGCTGACAAATTGAAATGTAAGTTTGAGGTTTCATCATTTTTAGGAACAAGGCGTGCTTTGAAGCCACAAAACAAAGAGACTTGTTGCTGCAACTTTTATGCCTGTCCTTGATTATGGCAAACTGTCTTATTATATGTGCTCCTTGTCTTTGTAGAGTCAGAAGATTTTTTATCACAGCAGGGCATTGGGATTCATTACTAATTGTAAAGCACTCGCACACCATTGTGACTCACTATCCGTTGATCTGGTATGCATTTGATCTAAGTCCTACTTTGTAATTATATTGTGCGGAGAAAAAAAACTGCCAGTTAATGTCTACTACGGTCTCATGATTTATTCCAACTATGGGTAAAGAAAAAAAGTCATTAATGCACTCTGCTCTCTATAGATGGGTTTCCTGTTTGTAAACATTAGAGGATGATGCGCGCGCAGTGGCGGGATGAGCCTGTAGAGGGCGCTAATACCCGCAGCAGCTGTGGCCATTGTACATTCAGAAAATAAATGGTCTTCACCAGGTTTAATGAAAGTAGATTAAATGATGCAGTTTGTAATATCTTCTTTACTCAATAAAAATGATTTGTCGAAAGTTGGATCTGTTTGTATATAATAGCAGCATTATGCCTATTATGCCTATAATAGCAGCATTATGCCTATCTAAATCCCGAAAATAACGAGAGAGTGAATGGCGCTTCCGGTTCGTTCTCCCCCGCGCATGCGCAGATTGGGCACTCTGCTCTGTGATGACGTCGCGCGGAAACCCATCTATATGTAGAATTCCTTAAGGAAGATGTTCTATAAAGGCCTTAAATAACTTGATAAGCGCTCTCCATGGCAAGCAGGCAATGAGCTGTTTTGTTCTATTTCTAGAATCTCAGATGTTTGATGTTTCACAATGAAGTTAATTGACTGGTTAACCTGTGCACTGCCATATCATCTCCACACCTCAATGAATTCTCATTTTCCATTAGTTTCATGCTACAGTATGTACAGTGCATTTCTGTGCCCCCATATCCAATATTCAGCCCCCCCACACTCAATTAAAATGTACACTTTATTGTTATTGTGTATCTTCATTTACAAAGATAGTTCTGAGGGATTGATGTATCAGATAAGGAGATCGTGCGGCCCTAAAGCAATAAACGCCCATTAACGGTTCAGGTGAACGGACCATTTTTTTGTGTGCGTGATCATGATTTTAACCCATTAAAACCGGGGAAAGCACCTGTGTCATTTTAGATTTGATTTAAAAAAAACGATTTAAAGTAGTGAAAATGGCAGATCTACAAGCTCACAAAGTGGCGCATTGTGATGCGTTGTGAGCTTGTAGCAGATCTGCTATTTTCACTACTTTTGTGCAACACTCTTGCATGATGAAGTAGGGCATTCATTTAGGTTTTTTTTTTTTTTTTTTATATGGAGATACAAGGTTTTGTGCCTGACAGCAACGAAATATGTACTTTATATCATACATGGGCAACTGGCAGCCCGGGGGCCACATGCGGCCCCCACCTTCACTTAATGCGGCCCGCAGGTTAATATAAAAATGTTACTTTTCAGGATTCCAATTAAAAAATAGCAACAAAAAAAAACAGGATTCCAAATTAAAAAAATATAAAAAATAGCAGATCTACAAGCTCAAAACTTGTTGCAGTCGGCTATTTTAGCTACTTTTTTGTGACATAGGATGGCGAAAAAAAGTTAAAATACGGAAAGACAATGAGGCAATGGAGTGAGTGTGGAAATTTAGAAGTTGCCCACCGCTGCTGTATATGAATCTTTCCCTGTTGAATGGTTGGGGGGGGAGGGGAGTAGTCTTTAAGTCATAAGTAATCATGGATGATCAACCTTTGTTTCAGGAGACTAGCCTTTCCCCCCGAAAAATGTTCTTCATGAGCTGCTAGTTCTAATGAGTTTGTAATGTATTTTCCTGAACTGGTCCCTCTGATCTCTAAGTAATGCTGACCTTTGGCGTGAAAACTATCGAATGGCCCATAATCCCCCTCTCCAGGGCGGGCTCTCATTTCATGCTTTATGGTTATTGTTATAGTTATAGTTATAGTTATTGTTATGGTGATGATTATGATTATGATTATGATTATGCACTGAGAGAGATCATCAGACTCAGCACACTATATGCCACAATGGTAGGATTTAGAAAGTTCAACCGCAGAACTTTAATTCAACCCTGGCCTCCCATAGCTTTGTTTCCCTAATAGTTTTCTCTTCATTTTGGAAGTTGAGCCTACAGAGTATAACATTTTCCAGGGGATCCCCGGCTAAATGAGTTAATATATAGCATCACAATCATTTTAACCACTTCATCCATTTATACGTTGGCTATTAAAACATAGCAGATCTACAACCTCGCAGATCACGAGCTTTTATAGATCTGCTATTTTTGAAAATAAAATGGAAAATATCATAAATGTTTGGAAAACTTTGAGTAATTTTGGATTTTCTTACACATAAATCTTCTCTTCTGGGGGTCCCTGGCACAAAACATTTTATATGGGGGTCTGTGACCAAATACATAATATCATATTTGGGGGTCCTTGACTTGAAATATTTTGAGAACCACTGCTATATAGGACACAACAATGGACATATTATGTCCATTATGGTAACTTTAGGGCCTGCTTCATACTGCATTTATGCTTTTTGATGTTTGATAGGATCATTTACTGTATGTGCCAGTCCTTTATAGTGCACACAGGCTTTGATTTTTAAAATCAAGAAAATATGAAGTAGATATTTCAGTGGGTTTTGTGCACGGGGTCCCTGGCATGGAAGCGTCTCTGTGAGAAGAGTACCCGAGGTAGGCTGTCAAGGTGAAGTGTTCATTCATGTGAATGAATTGCTTTTTTCAAAATGTTTTTTGAGCATCAATCCGGGCTGATAAGTGCACAACAAGCTCTTATGATTCAGGGACCAATTAGTTGAGACTTAGACCATCATTCAGACCAGGAATGCTGTTGAGGACGATTGAATCATACTGGGTAAAACCTACAAGTGGATGAAAAAGAAAAAGATGATGGAAAATGGACAAACATTTAAACAAAACAAACTTGAAAGCTACTTGAAATCATAGTGAGAGGTACTGTAGACAACATTGTTGGCTGTTTTGTTTCTTTGTACCTTGAAAAGGGCTTTTACTGTTGATACACATCTGGACACCAGATACTTTTCTATAAGTACATCTGATGTAAGCTACTTGAAGTCATTTTTATTATGGGTGACTAACTTTTACTGGAGTAAAAATATCTTTCAAGAAAACCATGGTGGATTCAAACCCCTGGGCTCCGGTGGTCCCTGGGCACTTTACCACTGCGCCTCCCGAGCGCCACTTTACCGCTTACCTATGGATTAAATAAAATGTGCTATAATTGTACAGTGCACAAGTGAAGGTACCTGATCTGGTATGTTCTAAAGATTTGTATACATTTGAAAACTTGTGAAATGGGACATTCTGCATAATGAGTACTTTTACTTGTGTACAATTAAGTATATTTTGATACCAATATTTTTTTTTTGAATTCCTGACTTTTACTTGTAACGGAGTATTTCTACATTGCAGTATTGATACTTTTACTTAAAGGTAGGGTAAGTGATTTGCGTTGGTTAAAATAATTGTTAAATAGCTCTATATTCTGATAGTACTCAGTGCTATAGAGTGTTTATTCAGTAAAAGGAGTCTCCTTGTCTCTCCACCTCTTTATTAAACAGAAAAGGCATTTTCGTTTCAGTTTCATTTCCAATTT